>NC_057806.1:190597531-190897531 GCF_018294505.1 Triticum aestivum
CATCGATCTGCTTCAGTTAGCAGTAGTAGCGAAGGAATCGCTCGATCGGGTTCAGTTAACAGCCATCGATCGATCCCTCGGGTTCAGTAATGCGTAGCCTGCAGTGCCATCGCTCGGGTTCAGTTAGAGCCCAACGCCTCGCTCGGGTTCAGTTAGAGCCAACGCCTCGCACACACGCGCGTACGTGTACGAGAGAAACGCGCATCGCTCGGCCCCCGACCTCCCACCGTAACCGGGAACTCCTTGAAATTTTCCTCCCCCTCGCTTCTACCATGGTTTTTTCCGTCATGGACGGCCCAAAGAATGTCATGCAGTTGTGTCTCCGGCCCGCCCAGGACAAAAAGCCCATTTTCTGTCATGATTTTTTTTCATAGAAGTAGGAGCCCACCACATCTATGATGATACCGGGTTTTTTCACAATTATCGTGATAGAAGTGTCATATGTATGACAGAAAAAAATTCTGTTCGGCCCAAAATGTCACGGATGTGTCTTTTTTTTGTAGTGTGCATCGATGTCCCGGGGCTCAACAGGGCCGTGTCTCAGGAGCGCTTCCGGCCTTCGCGTGTGGGCCGCTGCGAGGGCCTGCCACACATCTACGTTCGCATGACCTTCGGCTTGCCGAGCGTGGCGTCAGCCTATTAGCGCAACATGTGGCACATCCTGGCGGCTCAGGAGGCCCGGTACCACGCCGTACTGGAGGAAATGGAGACGGTCTTCAGGGAACCTCCCGAGCCCCTAGAGCCTTCCGAGGCTCAGGCCTCCGGTGGCTCATGAAGAGTCATTTTTTCGACGCACGCCTGCAGCTGCACCAACTCTACTTCGTCTACAGAACGAGGTGACATCTTCCAAGCTCGTTTAGCTGGGAGCGCCCCTCGGCCTGCATTATTCCTAGGCCGCTTGGGTCCGTCCCTGCGGCATGTACCCCTTATGTCTTTAGCCTACCTTGCTGGGGGCGCCCCTCGGGCTGCATCATCCCCAAGCCGCTCGGGCCGGACCCAGTGGCATGTATCTTCCTGAATTTACCCAAGTCGATTTGCCTTCCCTGCTTAACCTGCCTACGGTTATCACCTGCTCGATGATCGCCTCCCACGGGGCCTCCTCACAGGCACGGTGTTGGTTCTTGGGCCTGTCCCTGCCACGTCGGCAAATCTGAGCGGTCGAGCTCTGGCTCACAGCACGCCCCGCGCACGTCACCTCACCAGGCCCTCAGTGCCTTCACTTCATCTAGAGCAACCAGCGGCAGGCTGGCAGCTGTAACGACAAACCGTGTTTCTTCTTGTGCCAATTCACAGGGATCCCATGGGAAGGATAGCAGGCGGCACCGCGAGTCTCCTTTTCTCCCGTGCAATTCGCTTGCGCGTTAAAAGGGGGGCTCCTGAGCATCACGACTCAGGAGCTCTTACTAGCTCTCTAGCCCTCACCCCCTCGCCTTGACCGGGGCATCGCGAGCAGGCATACCAGCGGCGGCTGAGCTCGCTCGAGGGCCGGGACCTGAGGACGTAGAGCACTAAGGAGAGCATGGGGGAGGGAAACTCGTGTGGGCCGGCCTAGCTATGCCACACAAGTTGACGCACAGCCCTAGCGCAACGTCACGAATCGCCTCGAAGTCAACAACATAAGTTCCGCCCTCTGGTCTGCTAAATGCTTGGGCCTAATGGTCACTCACGCCTTGCTGCAACCCCGTTGCGGCCACGTCAACTCCTTGTCTTCCCTTACCATGGCCGCTTGAGCGCTAAGGGGGACCTCCTGAGCATCGTGCCTCAGTCGCTCTTACTAGACCTCGGGCCGCACACCTCCTGGCCTTGACCACGGCACGCGACCTGGCATACCAGCGACAGTTGTAGCCTGCCTGGGGACCGGGACCTGTCGGCGTAGAGCAACAAGCTATCGCAGGGAAAGAAAGGGGGGACCGAGCCTAAACGGGACGCGTGTTCGCCAAATTTTCGTAACAAGGAAGATAAGCACAAAAGACATTACAGACCCTTACATGCCCCCACAGGGCACTCAATGATTCTTCGCAGGGAACAAAATCAGAAACTATGGGGGTTCCTATTTACACCCTCTCGCGGCGGACGCCATCATCAACGGTGGGCCACGGGAGGCCGGCGCCTACCCCATCCAGCTCAGCGGCGGGGACGGCCAGACCCCGTAGCTCTGTTCCGAGCGCGGAGAGAGATCGGGGGCACGTAGCTGTCATCGCTCGTCTTCGGAGTCTCGTAGAGCTCGGGAGAGCTGCTGGACTCCCAAGGGCTGCTGCTGCTGGAGTGGCCGCGAGTAGAATGCGCGTCAGCCTCGCGCTACTCTCCGGAGCAGCACTCCAGGCGGCGGCCTTCAGCATCGAAGACCTTGAAGAAGAGCATGGAGACACCGTCGTACTCAAAGTGGATTGCGAGGGCGCCCCTCACATGGCAAACCTGCGCGATCTCGCCCCAGCCATGAGTCATGAAGATCTTGCCGGTGGGGACCGCTTCGATCTCTGCTCCAGTCGCCGGAGCGCTGCAGTTCGTGTGCTGCAACCAGAGCTTGAGAGTCACCCTCGGCAGTGTCACGTCGGAGAAGAACCGTGGGAAGCGGATCCAAGAGCTTGGAGGCATCAGCGCCCACAACACTAGCTCACACGAGGAGTCCGTGGCGTGGATTCCGGGGGCGACGGCGCGTGTCAGGACCCCGATTCCAAGTCACATCGATCTAGCCGGTAACACCTCATATCACTTCGCAGCCTCACGCACGGTATTCCCATGGGTGTCGCCTTACCATGGCCCGGGACCGTTTGCGCCTTTTGGCTCACGTATATGGTAGTGTCGCTAGCATCCATATGACAGAGAACCCAGGCCGACATGGCTAGTCGTGAACCCAAAGCAGCACTAACCTATGGGGACAGGCATACATGAATCACATCGAGCATGTTGGTCAGCAACGTGTGAATCCGGCCTGTGGCACTGGGCTAACAGGACTATGGGAACCCGGGCTGTAGCAGGCTAGGTACGACTTCGGATGTCACCGCATGACATTTCCTCGAAGGGACAGACACAGGAACGAAGTGAAACACATGCCGGCCAGTAAAGTGTCCTGAGCAGTAGTGCTGGGCTAACAGGACTCCGGTGAACGGGCTGTAGCGGACTACTATGGCTCATGGAAGCACTAGACTACATTTCCCCATAAGAGAGGCTGCCAAGGATAAACAACTAGATTGTCGGATCCCACACATACCAAGCATTTAATCGTACACACAATATGCTCGATATGTGTAAATACAACATGGCATCACAACATAACTCTACAACTTAAGTATTTATTCATTAGGCTCCGAGGAGCGAGATATTACAAACATGGGTCTCATGACCCAACAATCATAGCATACAAATCAAAGCACATGCGGAAGCTTAATATGTCTGAGTACAGACATCTACAAATGGAAAAGGCTGAGAAGCTTGACTATCTACCAGATCCTGCCGAGGGCACAAGATCGTAGCTGAGGTATCAAGCTAAACGTGGAAGTCCATGCGAAACTACTAGCGAGACTGAAGTCTCTCTGCAAAACATAAATTAAGCAAACGTGAGTACAAAAGTACTCAGCAAGACTTACATCAGAACTAGCTAGATATGCATCGGTATGAATAGGGGGTGGTGGAGTTTAACTGCAACAAGCCAGCTTTGACTCGGTGGCTAACTTAAACTACAACTGCAAGTAACTCTTTTGAGGTGGCACACACGAGTCCACATATTCACCATTCAATACACCATTATGGATCCGCTTCCGTCTCCCTATGAGAAGTCCATCCATAGCACTCACACTTATCTTGCGAGTTTTAGAGTATCCACTTTCACTTGTCTATGAACTGTTATAGGCAACCTAGAAGTCCTTTACCGCGGACGCGGATATTCGAATAGTTTTATACCCTGCAGGGGTGTACTTTGTCACACATGTTTTCACCACTTAGCGTCTGCACACAACATGTGCTCGGCAGACTTCAAGCGAAAGCGGACGTGGGTGTAGCCCACGACCTGACTAACCGCACAAGTCTCTAGTCCAGGTTTATCGCCTATTCGGGTTCCATCCGCAAGGAGATCCGGCCGGGGTGTCCTCAACGGCCCCAAACGATGTGTACAGGGTCCCGAGATGCCAAACGGGCACCCGGCATACCCAACCACAGTGTATCTACCGCATCATAGCCCACCCCTAGGGTCAGCGCTACGCACGGCCACCAACACATATCCTATAAACACTAGAAACTAGTTGCAACTCCTAGACAGCGGACGAGAGGGGTCAGTAAGTCGAGCGGGGTCATATTTTAGGGCCCAATGTGTGGTAGTAGCTGTTTCATGGATCACAAAGACAGAACTCAGTTCCTGAGAATGGTTTCAATGAGACAACCCACCATGTACTCCTAAATGTCCTCTCACCGCCACCTTTACCAAATCATGTTCACACACATAGCTCACACACAGTAGGACATGTTCACACCTTTCCAATTCATCCCCGATGAATCAGACCTGACACAACTCTAAGCAATAGCAGGCATGACAAGCAAACATGAATGAGTAGTCACATCAGGGCTCAAACAACTCCTACTCATGCTAGTGGGTTTCATCTATTTACTGTGGCAATGACAGGTCATGCAAAGGAAAGGGGTTCAACTACCGCAGCATGTAACAATTGAATTGTTGTTCTCCTAATGCAGTAAAAGAGAGCAGGAGCAAGAGAGTGGGTTTGTTTCAGAATGAACAAGGGGGTTTTTCTTGCCTGGCACTTCTGTAGATAGTATAGTTCTTCATCGGTGTCATCGATCATATCATCGAAGTAACGTCTACTGAGAGGGGACAAACACCGGCAAACACAAAAGAACCAACATTCACTACAATGCACAATCAAATGAATGCCATGTCATATTAAGGAACTAAATTGACCTAATGCAACAGTAAGCCAAGTTAATTGAAGTGGAATTCAAACAGGGTTAAACTCCAACTCCAAATGCTAGTTCATAAATTGCCCTAATCATGATTTATCCTATTCAGTTAGGTTAACTTGTTCAATCATTCATTAAAGTGCCATAAACAGATTCTTCATATTTTTCTGATCATTTTTCATATATAATTTATTTCATTTGGAGTTACGGTTGAATTTCTATGATTTTTAGAAGTTTATACTATTTTCTGGAATTTCCTGAATAAACGTAAATCCAGAATATGAGTTATTGCGTTAGCACTGCGTCATTGTGACGTCAGCTGGTCAACTGGGCGCCTCTAGGTCAAACCTGACCAGTAGGGCCCACTGGTTAGTAGTTAGTTAACTAACTAGAGTTAGTTAGTGTTGAACTAATGCTAATCCTAGATTAGTTAGTGGCCTGGGGCCCACACGTCAGTGAGACAGAAACTAATCCCATGTTGACTACGGCTTTGACCCGCTGCGGGGCCTGCTATCAGCATCTAATGGTGGTCCAACTGGCGGGGTTAGTGCTAATGGCGAGGCCACGTCGGCACTCGCTGGAGCATGGCCGGTGGCGACCAAAACGACGGCAGCGCGGCTCGGATTTGAGCTTCGGACGGTGGTTTGGCGTGCTAAGTGCACTGGGGAGGATCTCTTGCTCATCCGCATCCAATGGACCGGACGGGAGGCCACAGGGTGGCCGGAAGCAGCGCAGGCGTTGAGGTTAACGGCGGCCGGAGCTACGGGATCGAAGGGTTCGGCACTACGGTGATCTATAGGAGGAGTTGGTGAGTTCTACAACTTCCTGGGAAGGCTCTAAGCACATTGGTGTGCTCGTACGTGAGCTGCAATGACTATGGCCACGGCTGCGCCATTGCCGGCGGCAAGGAGCTCACGGCTCCGGTGGCTAGGCTAGTTAGGGGAAGAGATTCACTAAGGGGAGAGAGGGGTTCGGTAGAGGAGCTCACGGCGGGGGCATCGGTGATCTCAGCGTGCTCGGGGATGGCCTGGTGACGATGAATCGGTCAACGACAGCCGTCAGTGGAGATGGCGTAGATGGCATCAACGACGGCCCTCCAGGGCGTCCGGCGTCATGTGGCTCGGCGGGGAGGACCGGGGCATCACGGCGGAGCTCAGGGGTACGTCGGAGGGGCTCGGAGATGGTTGTGGCCGTGGGGGAGCTCATCAGCGGCGACGTCTGCGTTTGTCCGCGCTCGTGGAAGGGGCTAGAGGGCGAAAGAGAGAGCAGAGAGTGAGGGAGAGGAGCGAGGGGACTGCGGGGCATCTCTAGACGTGTCGGGGGCGCCTCGGTGGTAAGCAGGAGGTGGCTAGGGTGGCATCGGCGCTCGCCACCGAGCTGCTTCGGGGCGAGGGGGAGGAAGACGACAGAGGGGAGGAGGTGGGCTGGGCCGGCCATCTCAGATGGGCTGCTAGGTGGGCTAGAGCGCCATGTAAGTGCCCAGGTAAGTCTCTCACTCTTTTATTTCTGTTTTCTATTTTCTGTCTGTTTGTTTTGACTTTATTAAAAATGCCAGAGCATTTTCAGAAATCATGAGACTTCTTATGGCCACTGTTTGGATTATTTCCAACAGCAAACATTTCAGTTCATGAATATTTGTACATTTAGAATAATATATAAAATTTAAATGCCCAAATGCAAATAAGGTATGATTTAATTCAGAGCCCAAATATGTCATGGAAAAATGTGCATCACCTCTGGTACTGCTTACAGCATTTTCCATAAATGATGAACATTTTTGAAAGCCATTTGGATTTACTGAAAATATTTTAGGTTAACCTAGTGAATTCCTTTGATGCTAGGGGTTTAGGCAATCCCCATTTCAAGTTTCTTTGGAATTTAAACATGATGGCAAGAAGAACAAGCAAAGTCAAGCAAGGGCTGAACTGGGGCTATGACAGCTCACCCCCACTAAACAAGAATCTCATCCCGAGATTCAAGCGTAGGGTAAGGTGAAGGGGGGAACACAAGCTAACATAATCTTCACGATCCAGGTTGCACCTCATAAGGTTGTTGATTCGATCACCATCATTGTCTCGATGTCTTGCCCCGAGAACTCCAACTAACATGACAATGAGAGGAAAGAGAAAACTCTAGAAGGATCGATCTTATCGAAGATCGAACAACTCAAGATCAACTCATGGAGCGAGACACTGAAACAACTCTTGAGGTGAGACACGAAGCATATGTCCAGAGGGATGGAGTGAAACACATGACAAAGGTTCACTAGGTAGGCAACAATTCCACACCTAAGAAGGTGGTGAACGATTGTCAATGTAGCGAGGAGTTGAGTTGCCATGATACCATAACGAGACATCTTAAGGAAGGTGACTCGCAGAAGTATTCCCTTAAGTGGCAAAAAGAATTACTTTTGATACAAAGATCATTGAAATTCTTTATACCAGCCTAAGGCAATCACAAATGATCGTGTGAACGAATTCGAACGAATGGCATACCCATACCAGAATGGATGATGTGGACTACCTTGTTGAAGACAACGCAATGGATGACTTTTGCTTATCATCGGAAATGGATGGGACCCATGACAGGACCACTTTGAGGATGATCCTGGACAACAATTACTAAGAGGGCAGCTCATGGGAATTGGCACAATGGCGGTGCAAGCTGGGAACAAAATGCAAATGCTGGGAATGGTTCTGGTAACTGGGAATAACTCAATGAGAGTGATTCCACCGTTTGGAAGGTTATAGCATAATCGAAGAAACTAGGAGTACAAGGATCCGTAAGGAACAACTTCTAGAATATGTTGCACTAAATCCTCATGGAGAAGATGGTCAAATAGCTCAATCAAGATACTACAATGATAGATCTTCCGGCAAGGTGTGCCGGCCAACATCAACCTTGTTGGAACCTACATCATAGATCTTATACTAGTTCCAACCATCATATCTGTCTAAGATTCAGATCTGGTTGGTAACAGGACATTTCAGACAGCATGTCTGGAAAAGAAAATTTGTAACACTAACCGAAGAGATGACGTTGCGGGATTCTCAGGAAAATGAACTACGATAGCATGCTCCAAAACATGAGCTGGTTCTGCTACAAACCTGTGAACACGCCGTCCAAGACAAGCATGACCACGTAGTAGTCTTATAATAGAACACTATCGAGTTCAGGTTAGGATCCATCATCAAAGATTTCGAAGTCTTTACGCGCGCTAGACTTCTTTTCCCTGAACAAGTCAATCAGTGGCTTGGGGTGTTAGGAATTACACATGGAGTGGAGGTAGCTAGTCTCGCAACCCAGTGTATACTTCGCACATGCATAACTGACTTGGGATGGTTCCATAGGAAGCAACATTGACTTTCTCGAATTCACGGCGGCAAGTTGCATCAAATGCACATGAATTAGAGGAAGTCACTCCTTTCAGCCGAACATATTCTTCATGAACGGAACATGAAGATAATGCTTATAAAAATTTCCAATGCTAACTGGATGCTCAACACGACTCATGGAGAAGATAAAAATGTTGCTGATGGGCTCAACAACAATTCATCCAGGTTTCCATATAAGTGGAATTACACAATTATGTGAATAAGGTGATAGCATCGGCCAGACCCAAAAAATATAATGGTGTATGCCCGGGGAAACAACCACGGGTAAGACAGCAATACGAACATCGTTGGTTCTGATTTGATTTGACGATATCCCATAGTCAAATCAAAGATTGGATAAGATAATAGGTCCAACAACTGATCACGAGGACCAATCAATGGAGATATCATCTTTCTTCAACACACACACACAGAGAAGATATCCCTTAGAGATGAACTAAGTTAAGCAAAGCTTCTACCTTCCAACTCTCCAAGTTGTTGTCTAGCTCAACCAACTAGCTTAGGGATATCCAACACAGATTCTTGGAGAAGGGGTGATTTAGAGGAAAAAACCAACATGATCATGAACTCAACATAGCGGTCAGGTGACAACCAGGTAATACTTCCGAGAAGATCTTCGGAAAATCACGAACCACCGATATGTTACTAAACTCGAGAACATTCTTGCTTTTCCGGGCAAGACGATGGGACCAAGAGAGTGATGGATTGCCACAATCCTATCTCATTGATCGAAGAGTGCACCGAAAATAAGGACTAGGTAGCACGATCCATCTTAGGATGATGATTCAATAACCAACATGCTAAGAATGAAATTATTGTCCATTAGCTACCAAGCAACGGGGTTGCTAGTAGTATTGAATTCACACATCATGGTTCACTTGTCGGCATTCCGGTTGCGACAACACGGGACCGGTGAATGAAACAATGATAGCAAGATGTATCACTGTGTCAAGAATTCATAAGAGATGGTGCAATTCTCATGACAATCCTGACATAAAGGGGGTAATACTCCAGGGTAGAACAGAGCAAAAGCTGGATTGGCATTTGATCTGTAGAGCACAACTACTTTGACCCAATCCTGGAAATGGACGAGGTACTGGAGTTTGTTTCTCCTAGTCATTCCGGAATAGAACAACTTGACGAACCACAAGAATAAAAGGCATCGATGAACACAAATGCACACACACTCTTGGCTATCAACTGATAGAGGATGGTCGGAATACAACTGAAGAGGAACTACTCAAGGAACATATAACTTTCTGAGTTCTGGATGCATAGATTAGTATGTCGAGCAAAACTCAACATTTCTTCCGGACAACCCATGCAGAAAGGTAGGACTAGTAGATTCACAATGCAGAATGGAGAACTCATCAAGAGCACTCTTATTGTGATCTTTTGGTTCAAAGGCTTTTGCCATATTGGTTCATGGTATTGGAAGAAGGATATACCACGGACCTCGAGGACTATCGCAGGGTTACTAATATCTTGAGGGAACTAGCAAATACTAACAACATGAAATAGGTGAACCTCGGGTTCAAAACCCAGGAGTAGAATGCCTACTACTAAGTGGCATCACGGGATGCTTTCGAGAATGGTGGCCATAATCATCACACCGGGAACACAAAGCATTGCTAGATTACTAGGTGACTCCCTAAAACACCTAGGGACATAATAATAGCTCCAACATATATGTCGAGGCAATGGAGTACCTCAAGTCACAGATTAGTGTGGTTGAACTGGCCCAAAGGAACATCGGGAACGGAAAGAAGCAATTTGCAAATGCATCAGACTATTTAGAAACCTGGGAACGGCTGTAAATGCTCAAAATGATTTGAGACATCCTGCAAAATGGTGGCATAACCACTTAACATCACAATATCAAAGTTCTGAGATGAGCTGCCAACACACAGAAGTTGTAGGAACCGAACTCGGGCTTAAACTCAACAATCCTAGGCAACTACGGTTTAGTAACACGTCATCCTGATAGATAGATGAGAAGGCCTAGTTCTTAATCCCCGTAGAAAAGAAGAGGTTGACTCAGATCAGAAGGACATAAGGTAAAGGAGTAAAAAGAGCCTTACGTTCCCTTCCCCAATCAATTCCCTTATATAGCTAAAGCATTTCTAGACTCAACTTCGACCAGTTTGGCTTGGTAATCCTACAGGCAGTCAGGCTCTGATACCAAAGCTTTTAGGACCCCGATTCCAAGTCACATCGATCTAGCCGGTAACACCTCATATCACTTTGCGGCCTCATGCACGGTATTCCCACGGGTGCCGCCTTACCGTGGCCCAGGACTGTTTGCGCCTTTTGCCTCACGTATATGATAGTGTCACTATCATCCATATGACAGAGAACCCGGGCCGACATGGCTAGTCGTGAACCCAAAGCGGCACTAACCTATGGGGACATGCATACATGAATCATATCGAGCATGTAGGTCAGCAGCGTGTGAATCCGGGCTGTAGCATTGGGCTAACAGGACTCCGGGAACCCGGGCTGTAGCAGGCTAGGAAGGACTCCGGAGGTCACCGCTATTGGAAATATGCCCTAGAGGCAATAATAAATTGGTTATTATTATATTTCCTTATTCATGATAATCGTTTATTATCCATGCTAGAATTGTATTGATAGGAAACTCAGATACATGTGTGGATACATAGACAACACCATGTCCCTAGTAAGCCTCTAGTTGACTAGCTCGTTGATCAATAGATGGTTACGGTTTCCTGACCATGGACATTGGATGTCGTTGATAACGGGATCACATCATTAGGAGGATGATGTGATGGACAAGACCCAATCCTAAGCCTAGCACAAGATCATGTAGTTCGTATGCTAAAGCTTTTCTAATGTCAAGTATCATTTCCTTAGACCGTGAGATTGTGCAACTCCAGGATACCGTAGGAGTGCTTTGGGTGTGCCAAACGTCACAACGTAACTGGGTGGCTATAAAGGTACACTACAGGTATCTCCGAAAGTGTCTGTTGGGTTGGCACGAATCGAGACTGGGATTTGTCACCCCGTGTAAACGGAGAGGTATCTCTGGGCCCACTCAGTAGGACATCATCATAATGTGCACAATGTGATCAAGGAGTTGATCATGGGATGATGTGTTACAGAATGAGTAAAGAGACTTGCCGGTAACGAGATTGAACAAGGTATCGGGATACCGACGATCGAATCTCGGGCAAGTATCGTACCGCTAGACAAAGGGAATTGTATACGGGATTGATTAAGTCCTTGACATCGTGGTTCATCCGATGAGATCATCGTGGAACATGTGGGAGCCAACATGGGTATCCAGATCCCGCTGTTGGTTATTGACTGGAGAGTCATCTCGGTCATGTCTGCATGTCTCCCGAACTCGTAGGGTCTACACACTTAAGGTTCGGTGACGCTAGGGTTATAGAGATATTAGTATGCGGTAACCCGAAAGTTGTTCGGAGTCCCGGATGAGATCCCGGACGTCACGGTGAGTTCCGGAATGGTCCGGAGGTAAAGAATTATATATAGGAAGTGCTATTTCGGCCATCGGGACAAGTTTCGTGGTCACCGGTATTGTACTGGGACCACCGGAAGGGTCCCGGGGGTCCACCGGGTGGGGCCACCTGCCCCGGGGGGCCACATGGGCTGTAGGGGGTGCGCCTTGGCCTATATGGGCCAAGGGCACCAGCCCCAAGAGGCCCATGCGCCAAGAGAAGAGGGGAAAGGAAGAGTCCTAAAGGGGGAAGGCACCTCCTAGGTGCCTTTGGGAGGAGGGACTCCTCCCTTGGCCGCACCCTTCCTTGGAGGAAGGGCCAATGCTGCGCCCCCCCTCCCCCTTGGCCCTATATATAGTGGGGGGAAGGGAGGGCAACCATACCTAAGCCCTGGTGCCTCCCTCTCCCTCCCATGACACATCTCCCTCCTCCCGCAGCGCTTGGCGAAGCCCTGTTGGAATCCCGCTACTTCCACCACGTCGTCGTGCTGCTGGATCTCCATCAACCTCACCTCCCCCCTTGCTGGATCAAGAAGGAGGAGACGTCGCTGCTCCGTACGTGTGTTGAACGCGGAGGTGCCGTCCGTTCGGCGCTAGGATCATCGGTGATTTGGATCACGACGAGTACGACTCCATCAACCCCGTTCTCTTGAACGCTTCCGCGCGCGATCTACAAGGGTATGTAGATCCACTCTTCCCTCGTTGCTAGATGACTCCATAGATTGATCTTGGTGACACATAGGAAAAGTTTGAATTATTGCTACGTTACCCAACAACCGCGTGACATTTCCCCGAAGGGACAGACACAGGAACGAAGTGAAACACATGCCGGCCAGTCAAGTGTCCTGAGCAGTAGTGCTGGGCTAACAGGACTCTGGTGAACCGGGCTGTAGCGGACTAATATGGCTCATGGAAGCACTAAACTACATTTCCCCGTAAGAGAGGCTGCCAAGGATAAACAACTAGATTGTTGGATCCCACACATACCAAGAATTTCAATCATACACACAACATGCTCGATATATGTAAATACAACATGGCATCACAACATAACTCTACAACTTAAGTATTTATTCATTAGGCTCCGAGGAGCGAGATATTACAAACATGGGTCTCATGAACTAACAATCATAACATACAAATCAAAGCACATGCGGAAGCTTAACATGTCTGAGTACAGACATCTACAAATGGAAAAGGCTGAGAAGCTTGACTATCTACCAGATCCTGCCGAGGGCACAAGATCGTAGCTGGGGTATCAAGCTAAACGTCGAAGTCCATGCGAAACTACTAGAGAGACTGAAGTCTCTCTACAAAACATAAATTAAGCAAACGTGAGTACAAAAGTACTCAGCAAGACTTACATCAGAACTAGCTACATATGCATCGGTATCAACAGGGGGTGGTGGATTTTAACTGCAGCAAGCCAGCTTTGACTCGGTGGCTATCTTAAACTACGACTGCAAGTAACTCTTTTGAGGTGGCGCACACGAGTCCACATATTCACCATTCAATACACCACTATGGATCCGCTCCCTTCTCCCTACGAGAAGGCCATCCATAGCACTCACACTTATCTTGCGAGTTTTAGAGTATCCACTTTCACTTGTCTATGAACTGTTATAGGCAACCCAGAAGTCCTTTACCGCGGACGCGGCTATTCGAATAGTTTTATACCCTGCAGGGGTGTACTTCGTCACACATGTTTTCACCACTTAGCGTCTGCACACGACATGTGCTCGGCAGACTTCAAGCGAAGCCGACGTGGGTGTAGACCACGACCTGACTAACCGCACAAGTCTCTAGTCCAGGTTTATCGCCTATTCAGGTTCCATCCGCAAGGAGATCCGGCCGGGGTGTCCTCAACAGCCCTAAACGATGTGTACAGGGTCCCGAGACGCCAAACGGGCGCCCGGCATACCCGACCACAGTGTATCTACCGCATCATAGCCCACCCCTAGGGTCAGTGCTATGCACGGCCGCCAACATATATCCTATAAACACAAGAAACTAGTTGCAACTCCTGGACAGAGGACGAGAGGGGTCAGTAAGTCGAGCGGGGTCATATTTCAGGGCCCAATGTGTGGTAGTGGCTATTTCATGGATCACAAACACAGAACTCAGTTCCTGAGAACGGTTTCAATGAGACAACCCACCATGTACTCCTACATGGCCTCTCACCGCTACCTTTACCAAATCGTGTTCACACACTTAGCTCACACACAGTAGGACATGTTCACAACTTTCCAATTCATCCCCAATGAATCAGACCTGACACAACTCTAAGCAATAGCAGGCATGACAAGCAAACATGAATGAGTAGGCACATCAGGGCTCAAACAACTCCTACTCATGCTAGTGGGTTTCATCTATTTATTGTGGCAATGACAGGTCATGCAAAGGATAGGGGTTCAACTACCGCAGCATGTAATAGTTGAATCGTTGTTGTCCTAATGCAGTAAAAGAGAGCAGGAGCGAGAGAGTGGGTTAGTATCGGAATGAACAAGGGGTTTTTGCTTGCCTGTCACTTCTGAAGATAGTATAGCTCTTCATCGGTGTCATTGATCATATCATCGAAGTAACGTCTACTGAGAGGGGACAATCACCGGCAAACACAAAAGAACCAACATTCACTGCAATGCACAATCAAATGAATGCCATGTCACGTTAAGGAACTAAATTGACCTAATGCAGCAGTAAGCCAAGTTAATTGAAGTGGAATTCAAACAGGGTTAAACTCCAACTCCAAATGCTAGTTCATAAATTGCCCTAATCATGATTTATCCTATTCAGTTAGGTTAACTTGTTCAATCATTCATTAAAGTGCCATAAACAGATTCTTCATATTTTTCTGATCATTTTTCATATATAATTTATTTCTTGTGGAGTTACGGTTGAATTTCTATGATTTTTAGAAGTTTATACTATTTTCTGGAATTTCCTGAATAAACTTAAATCCAATATGAGTTATTGCATCAGCACTGCATCATTGTGACGTCAGCTGGTCAAGTGGGCACCTCCAGGTCAAACCTGACCAGTAGGGCCCATTGGTCAGTAGTTAGTTAACTAACTAGAGTAAATAAGTGTTAAACTAATGCTAATCCTATATTAGTTAGTGGCCTGGGGCCCACACGTCAGTGAGACAGAAACTAATCCCGCGTTGACTACGACTTTGACCCGCTGCGGGGCCTGCTGTCAGCGTCTAATGGTGGTCCAGCTGGCGGGGTTAGTGCTAATGGCGAGGCCACGTCGGCACTCGCCGGAGCATGGCCGGCGGCGACCAAAACGACGGCGACGCGGCTCGGATTTGAGCTTCGGGCGGTGGTTTGGTGCGCTGAGCACACTGGGGAGGATCTCTTGCTTGTCCGCATCCAATGGACCGGATGGGAGGCCGCAGGGTGGCCGAAAGCAGCGCAGGCGTTGAGGTTAGCGGCGGCCGGAGCTACGGGATCGACGGGTTCGGCACTATGGTGATCTATAGGAGGAGTTGGTGAGTTCTACAACTTCCTGGGAAGGCTCTAAGCACATTGGTGTGCTCGTACGCGAGCTGCAATGACTATGGCCATGACTGTGCCATTGCCGGCGGCGAGGAGCTCACGGCTCCGGTGGCTAGGCTAGTTAGGGGAAGAGATTCACTGCGGGGAGAGAGGGGTTCGGTAGAGGAGCTCATGGCGGGGGCGTCGGTGATCTCAGCGTGCTCGGGGATGGCCTGGTGTCGACGAATCTGTCGACGACGGCCGTCGGTGCAGAGGGCGGAGAAGGCATCGACGATGGTGCTCCAGGGCGTCCGGCGTCATGTGGCTCGGCGGGGACGACCGGAGCATCATGGTGGAGCTCAGGGGTGCGTCGGAGGGGCTCGGAGATGGTTGTGGACGTGGGGGAGCTCGTCGGCGGCGACGTCTGCGTTCGGCCGCGCTCGTGGAAGGGGCTAGAGGGCGAAAGAGAGAGCAGAGAGTGAGGGAGAGGAGCGAGGGGACTGCGGGGCGTCTCCAGATGCGTCGGGGGCGCCTCAGTGGCAAGCAGGAGGTGGCCAGGGCGGCGTCGGCGCTCGCCACCAAGGTGCTTCGGGGCGAGGGGGAGGAAGACGACAAAGGGGAGGAGGTGGGTTGGGCCGGCCAGCTCAGATGGGCCGCTAGGTGGGCTAGAGCTCCAGGTAAGTGCCCAGGTAAGTCTCTCACTCTTTTATTTCTTTTTTCTATTTTTTGTCTGTTTGTTTTGACTTTATTAAAAACGCCAGACCATTTTCAGAAATCATGAAACTTCTTATGGCCACTGTTAGGATTATTTCCAACAGCAAACATTTCAGTTCATGAATATTTGGACATTTAGAATAATATATAAAATTTAAATGCCCAAATGCAAATAAGGTATGATTTAATCCAGAGCCCAAATATGTCATGGAAAAATGTGCATCACCTCTAGTACTGTTTACAACATTTTCCATAAATGATGAACATTTTTGAAAGCCATTTGGATTTACTAAAAATATTTTAGGTGAACCTAGTGAATTCCTTTGATGCTAGGGGTTTAGGCAATCCCCATTTCAAGTTTCTTTTGAATTTAAACATGACAGCAAGAAGAACAAGCAAAGTCAAGCAAGGGCTGAACTAGGGCTGTGACAGCGCGTGTCGCCGGGGCGCGGCGACACCGAGCGCGGCGCGGGCGACGCTGCTCGTCACTCCGTCCTCCTGAGCCCCCGGCTCGGGCATATGAGGGTAGAAGATACCCCGGAGGAGGCCGCTCGCACCAAGGCCTCATCACCACCTGCATGGCCACTTCATCACGGTGATGTATCGACCTCTTCTTCGGCGGAAGTGGCCCCGGATCACCCCGGGGGGGCTTTCCCTTCTCTTCAGCGGAGAACCTTCTGATAGGCGCCATTGTTGTTAGAAGTGGAGCATGGAGGAAGAAGAAAGAGAGCGAGGAAGAGATGGGCGACGGGGGCTCCGCCCCCTCCCCATTTAGAGCAAGAGAGGGCCAACCGACACCTCCCACGATCGCAGGTAATGATGGTTTTCCTTGCATGTCGCAGGGACTTGTCAACTCATGCAGTTTCTGAGGCAACATGGGGAAGCGGAGACTCCCACGTCCAATCAACCACCATGCGTCAACCGAGGCCGCAAGCTCTTGGGGCCCGCAGCACTCTGAACTTGACTCTTGGCTTCGCCGCGAAGCCAAGCCCAAGTGCACCTTGGGCCCGGGGCTACTGTCGGCATTCTAGGAACGGGGGTCCCCAGACTTGCCTACCTGCGGCCCACGGCGTGGCTAAGCCAGCAGGCCGTACGACCCATCTTCACCAACAAGGAATCCAAGACCCTGGCGAGGGGCCAAGCCTCGCGAGGCGGACGATGCAAGACCTCCTCAGGAGTGGCCTAGCTAGGCAGGCTCACGAGGAGCGGAGATATCAAGGCGGGGCAAACCTCACGAGGCTCTCATGACATGAGCCATGACGATCGGCGCCAGGCGGGCACCAACGCGCGCAGCGTCCTTGTTTCCTCTTTGGTGCTAAGGGAGCAGGCGCAGGCGAAGAGTACCGAGGCATCAGGCAAAGGTTGCCATATTGGTGCAACGAGACCAAGACCAGAAGGACGGCAAGACGGCGGTCATCGTGGAGCCCAAGACGACATCACCACCATAGCCTTTCGCAGGTGAAGACCACTTTTTCCAGGATAGCTTGTACTAGCTATCCCCCTTCGAATTTGGCCACCGTTGTTGGCTCCCTTCCCGTTCAATATTTGGGAAGAGGACCAAGACCTATATAAGTAGAGCTAGCCACCACCATAGGGGGGAGGCGGATCACTCTCACCGTCACAAGTTAGCCAAGCACAATGTAACGCCCTCGATGCTACTATATCTCACATGTGTCGAAGCACGACTTGGAGGCATAACCGCATTGAAAGCAATGTCGCAAGTGAGGTAATCTTCACACAATCCATGTAGTACATAAGGGACAGAGATACATAGTTGGCTTACAATCGCCACTTCACACAATTACATGAATAAGGCATTACATCATCCAGATACAATCAAGGTCCGACTATGGAACCAAAATAAAAGAAGACTACCCCAAAAGCTACACAGACCCCCGATCGACCCCAACTGGGCTCCACTACTGATCAACTAGAAAGAAACAACACAAAGGACAAGATCTTCATCGAGCTCCTCCTGAGCTTGGTTGCGTCACCTGCTCAGTAACATCGGCACCTGCAAACTGGTTTTGGAAGTATCTGTGAGTCACGGGGACTCAGCAATCTTACACCCTCGCGATCAAGACTATTTAAGCTTATAGGAAGGGTAAAAGGTATGAGGTGGAGCTGCAGCAAGAGACTAGCATATTTGGTGGCTAACATACGCAAATGAGAGCGAGAAGAGAAAGCAAAAGCACAGTCGAGAAACTATGATCAAGAAGTGATCCTAAAACAACCTACGTCAAGCATAACTCCAACACCGTGTTCACTTCCCGGACTCCGCCGAGAAGAGACCATCACGGTAACACATGCGGTTGGTGCATTTTAATTAAGGTCAACTTCATGTTTTCTACAACCGGACATTAACAAATTCCCATCTGCCCATAACCGAGGGCACGACTTTCGAAAGGTCATAAACCTGCAGGGGTGTCCCAACTTAACCCATCGCAAGCTCTCACGGTCAACGAAGGATATTCCTTCTAGTGGGAAGACCCGATCAGACTCGGAATCCCGGTTACCAGACATCCTTGACAATGGTAAAACAAGTCCAGCAAGACCGCCCGATGCACCGACATCCTGATGGGAGCTGCACATATCTCGTTCTCAGGGCAACACCGGATGAACACTACGTACAGCTAAAACCAGCCCTCAAGTTTCCCCGAGGTGGCGCCGCAAGTGGCTCTGTTTCGGACCAACACTTAGACAAGCATTGGCCCGGGGGGTTAAAAATAAAGATGACCCTTGGGCTGGCCTAACCCAAGGGGAAAAAGGCTAGGTGGCGAATGATAAAACCAAGGTTGGGCCTTGCTGGAGGAGTTTTATTCAAAGCGAACTATCAAGGGGTTCCCATTATAACCCAACCGTGTAAGGAACGCAAAATACAGGAACATAACACCGATATGACGGAAACTAGGGCGGCAAGAGTGGAACAAAACACCAGGCATAAGGCCGAGCCTTCCACCCTTTACCAAGTATATAGATGCATTAATTAAATAAGAGATATTGTGATATCCCAACAGGTAAACATGTTCCAACAAGGAACAACATCTCCATGTTCCAACAAGGAACAAAACTTCAATCTTCACCTGCAACTAACTACGCTATAAGAGGGGTTGAGCAAAGCGGTAACATAGCCAAACAACGGTTTGCTAGGACAAGGTGGGTTAGAGGCTTGGTTCAACAATATGGGAGGCATGATAAGCAAGTGGTAGGTATCGCAGCATAGGCATAGCAAAAGAGCGAGCAACTAGCAAGCAAAGATAGAAGTGCTTTCGAGGGTATGGTCATCTTGCCTGAAATCCCGCAAGGAGGAAGAACAGGTCCATGAAGAAGACAAACATACGAAGTCGAACGGATCCTCACAACGCCAGAACGGAACCGAAGCTAACGAGGGAAACAACCCGGAAAGAAGCAAACAACATAGTAAACAACCATCACATAACATGGCATGATGCACAAACAAGTATGCTGCATGTCCGGTTTAATTAAGCATGGCATGGCAAAAATGCACAAACAATCCTACAAATTAAGTGAAGCTCAATATGCAACGGGATGCATATTGACAAAACACCACAATCCATTATTTAGTTTGATCTCGTTTATGTACCCAACAATATTAAATGTTGTTAAGCATGTCAAGAGGTGAAACATAAAGGAATTATCTATCTAAACAATTTAATTGGGGCCAGATATAGCAAACAAAAAATCCGGTAAATCCCCATATGCATTTAGCAAATTAATGCAAACAACAATTTTAAACATTCTTGATGTTGTTAACATGATGCGGATGACATGAACAAGATTATGCAAATTTTATTAATTGACAAGAGCATTATGAAGCACTTGTCACCGTGGTGGAGAGGAAAGGGGTGCCACGGAAACGATAACAAAAACGGTGCCATGGCAGCGTTCCGGTTCCGGTAACTCGATTGAGATACCGATGGAAAGGAGAAGTGTGCGGAAGCGTGCAAAAGATGGTGGGGCGCTCCCGGATTTCGGGTGTCCCACGAGTTGGCGACAAAGAAACGAGTGACAATTTGGACACGGTGCAAACTCGAGCATCTCAAACATTGCAAGCATTCGTTCATGGGCGTCGTCTCGAGGTTATACCTTTGAAGCGTGCAAGCGGGACAGTACTCGTTCGGTGCAAAGTAGAGGAAGTAGCCGTTCTCATGATGGCGGTAGTGGTAGTAGTCGTGCTCGCATGCTCTAGGGTCGGGGTAGAGGTTCTCACAATCTCGGCGACGGTAGTGGTACATGTTTATCGTTGCACGAGTTTCTGTAGACGTTCATGTCATCGGTGTCGTGGTACTTGGGGTCTTTGGACTTTCTGGTCCCGTTCTTGTGACGGTAGTCATTCACGTTTGTTCGGAGAGGTATTTGATGACTCCAACATCTTCGGGGTGACGGTAGTGGTACACGCGACATCGGGGTACTTGTCGGTCCGGTCTTGGCGGCGTAGATGTACACGTTGTCGGGGTACTTATCACATCATCGGGTGTAGTTGTACATGAGGGTCTTGACGAATCCGAAGGGGTACTTGACGGGTCCGGCCCTGGCGATTCAGGTTTCGTAGTGTCCTGGTACTTGATGCTTGGGATTGATTCCATGGTTGCATGCATCCACGGCAACACAATGCAGATGCAAAGAGGCAACGATTTGGCACAGTTCCGGTGGTCGAACAAGGCAGGGTAGCTCAGCCACGCGCGCTGCGGGCGGCAGAGGACAAGCAGAGGAGCAGCCCCAGCAGCGGAGCTCCATGGGAGGCGTAGCCATGCGTGGCTGCTGGAGATCCTCAAGCAGAGAAGAAACCAGCAGGCTGCGGTGCCTGGCGGCCCTGGCGACGCGGTAGGGCGGGCGAGCTCGACCCTCGCGCCCATGGCGGCAAGGAGGAAGACCATGGAGGAGGCGCACGGGTCACGGGCTCCTGGCGGGCGGAGTTAACATAAGGGAGGCGCTGGTCTTGGCGCGGCGGTGGGCCTGCCGGCGTCGGGGATGGTGCAGGAGAGGAGAGGCCGGCGGCTGCGGTACAAGAAGCAACCGAGGCGCGGCTTCTGGCCATGGCAACGGTGAGGCGGGTCAAGGGAGGTGTCGCTCCTGGTTCTCGGGAGGCGCGAAGCAGAGGGAGGAGAGGAACTGCGAGCGGGAGAAGGTATCGGCAAAGGGGAGAGGTCGAGGGATCTCTCGATCCCTCTGGCGGCGTGAGGGAAGATGCGAGGGAGAGGATCGATCGGGATGGGGTTGGCTCGGGCGCCTAGGGTTAGCGTAGGGCGCTGGGCCTAGGGTGCAAATGGCCTAGGTGGGCTGGTGCAGGAGGCCCAGTGTGGAGGGCGCCGGCTGGGCCTTAGAAGGAGAATGGGCCTGCTGCTCTCTCTCACTCCTCTCCAAAACTTCTCCTTTTATCTCCCAAAACAGAAAAAATCGAAGAAAAAGAGAATAAAGGAAGTGTTGGGGATAGAATTTGCGCGGGAGGTTAATTTCCCCGGACTCATAAGGATGAGCTTATTCCAAGAAAATAGGAAAGAGCACATGTGTGAAGTTTGAATTCCAACTCATTTAAATTTAATACACATAAGCGTGAGAAGGAAGTCGGTATTCGATAGGTCCAAAAATGTTGGGGATTTTGTTAGAGCTTCGGAAAATGGTGAAAGAATTATTGGCAAGACTAGCGAGTCGAAACTTGAAGAAGAAAAAAAAGGCCAAGGGATTTAATATGCAAGTGGGTTCACGGGTGATTCCAAAACAATGGAATTTTAAATATAGCTCCCTAATAACGGGAGGATATGTTATAAAGAGAATCACCATGTGAATTCCCTCGGTTTAAATGGACCGAAGATCCATGAAATTTATTTAGAGAGTTTTAGTTAGCTTTGAGAAAAGATGGCATGATGACATGATGCAATGCACATGATGCAACGAACCAAACAAATCTCACGACGAAACCTGGAAACCCTGGAAGGCATCTGAAGCTCCGGTCTTGGGGCGTTACACACAAGAACACCTCAACCTCAGGAGGCTGTTCTTCCCCTTGTACTGTTCATCATCAGCCCAAGAGGCAATCCACCACCACCACACTAGAGTAGGGTATTACACCACAGCGGTGGCCCGAACCAGTATAAATCTCGTGCCTTTCTGTGTTGCGAGTTGGTCGAGTTCATCCGCGAGATCTTAGCGAGCTAGGGTGTAGATTGGTAGGAGGGAAAGACTTCGCATGCACCCTAGTGTTCGAACCTTAACGGTTTGCCGGAAACCCACATCCGACAACCCTCAAAGAGAAGCTAGTCTCAGCTCCTGTCTTAACTCCTCCTGGCGAATCCAAGCCATTCGAAGTTTTTCTGTGATGCCTCATTGCAAGGTCTCGGCGCTATGTTAATAGAAGAGAAGAAAGTTGTGGCTTATACCTCTCGTCAGTTGAAGCCCAATGAAAGAAACTACCCCACTCACGATCTTGAGTTGGCGGCAGTTGTCCATGCATTAATAACATGGAAACATCTCTTGTTGGGAAGGCAATTGGACATTTTCACCGATCACAAGAGCCTCAAGTATATCTTCACTCAACCCAACCTCAACGTCAGGCAAACTCGTTGGGTCGAAATGATTCAAGAGTGCAATCCGAGTATTGATATACACCAGGCAAGGTTAATGTGATTGCAGATGCTTTGAGCAGAAAGGCTTATTGCAACATCTTAATCTTCAAGCCATTCCAACCGGATCTTTGTGAAGCTTTCCGCAAGCTCAATCTTCAAGTTGTTCCTCAAGTTTTTCTTGCCAACCTTCAAGTCACTACAACTTTGGAAGACCAAATTCATGAGCCACAACTCCTTGATACCATGGTGAAGAAGGTGAAACATGGTATTGCCAAGGGCCAACCCAAATACAAGTGCTATCGCATTGATGACAAAGACACTTTATTCTTCGAGGACCGGATTGTGGTTCCTAAAGGTGATCTAAGGAAGGTCATAATGAACGAAGTGCACAATTCTCTTCTGTCCATTCATCTAGGAAGTTCGAAGATGTACCATGGCCTCAAGTAGTCGTATTGGTGGACTCGAATGAAGCGAGAGATTGCTCAATTCATGAATGAATGTGATGTCTACCAAAGGGTGGAAGCAGAACACCAGCGACCACCTGGTCTCCTCCAACCTCTTGCTAATCTAGACTGGAAGTTTGATCATATCGAAATGGAATTCGTTACTGGATTTCCTAGGTCCAAGCGTGGGAATGATGCTATTTTTGTTGTCATTGACAAGCTCACAAAAGTGGCTCATTTCCTTCCAATCAAATAATCCATCACAGCAGCTCAGTTGGCAGAGTTATACACCTCCAGAATTGTCTCCTTGCATGGTATTCGGCAATTGATCTCTTCAGACCGCGGAAGCATTTTCACCTCCAAGTTCTGGGACTCCTTCCACAAGGCCATGGGCACCAACATTCTCTTCATCACAACTTTCCATCCTCAAACAAGTGGGCAAGTTGAGGAAGTCAATCAAATCCTCGAAGACATGCTCATGGCTTGTGTTATCTCTTTCGGTATGAAGTGGGAAGATTGTCTTCCATATGTTGAGTTCTCCTACAACAACAGCTTCCAAGCGAGTTCGGGCAAGGCCCAATTCAAGATTCTATATGGCAGAAAGTTCCGTACTCCTCTCAATTGGTCCGAGACTGGTGAACGCAAACTTCTTGGCAACGACTTGATCACACAAGCTGAAGAAATGTGGACAGTCAAACGTGAAAATCTCAAAGCCGCACAATCGCTCCAGAAGAGTTACTGTGATAGCAAGCACCGTGAGATGGCTATCGATATCGGAGACCATGTCTACCTCCGCGTCTCTCCAATGAAAGGCACTCGACGCTCCGATATCAAAGGGAAGCTTGCCGCTAGATACGTGGGTCCTTTCAAGATCATTGGAAAAAGAGCCGACCTCGCCTATCAACTTGAGCTTCCACCCAACTTCGCAAATGCGCACGATGTGTTCCACGTGTCACAGCTTCGCAAGTGCTTCAAGACCCCCGAGCGCACTATCAACTTCGAAGAGATTGATCTCCAAGAAGATTTGTCTTATCATGAGCATCCCGTTGCTATTCTTGAAGAAACCGAGCGCAAGACTCGCAACAAGTCAATCAAATTCCTGAAAGTGAAGTGGTCACACCATTCCGACCGAGAAGCCACCTCGGAGCGCGAGGATCACCTCCGTTCTGAATATCCGGAGTTCTTTCAGTCCTAGATCTTGGGACGAGATCCTCTTGTAGTGGTGGAGTGTTGTAACACCCCGGATGTAACTTTCCATAATTGTAACTCCGACCCTTGCCATTTCCGGCTATGTGATATGATATTCCCATCGTGGTTGGATTTTTGTCTTTGTTTTGCATGTTGTTCATGTCATGCATTTCATCTCATGTCATCATGTGCATCTCATTTGTATTCGTGTTCGTCTCATGCATCCGGTCATTTTCCCCATTGTCTATTTCGCAATCTGACACTCCCTCATGCACCCATTGCACCCCTCTAATCTCATTTCGTGAGCGGGAGAAAAACATTCTTTGAATGGGTTGAGATTTCTCAAGTCGCCTTGGTACATCACTGGTAGGCCTCCTATCAAATTTCATTCCATTTGGAGGTTGTTTGATGCCCCAACGGTTAACCAGGTAACTGTAAAAGCCCCTCTCTTGTAGCATCCCAACACCCCTCCAAACAGCCCACTAACCCATATAAACCCCCTCCCTGCTCTTCTTCATTGGATCACGATCATGTGGGCGAAAACCGCACCTCATTTGGACACTCCTAGCTCCCTCTACCTATAAATATGCACCTCCCCCCAAAAATCACGGATGAAACCCTAAAATCCCCCCTCTCACCCGATGGACATGTCCGCCGTCCACCGGACAACTTCGCGTCGCCGCTTCGCACCAACCGGTGCCTGACACATGGCAGCCGCCATCGCCGCGCGCCGCCGTCCCGCTTTCGGCCCACAGGCCCGCTCATCGCCCGCGCCTCTCCTCCCGCGCACTGCCCGCGCCGCCCGCTCGGCCTGCCGCCGGACGCCGCCCCGCTATAATATTGATCTCTCGGTAACCGGTAAAGTGGATGACGTGGCCAACACACCCAACTGGAAGACCTATTATTATAGTATCTTGTTTGAAGAAGTTGGCCACCTCCCCATAAGGTTCTCGTAGAATTTATTCCAATAGTAGTTCCTTATGGATTTTTGAGTTCCCGATGTCCGACCTTTTACTTGATGTCCTAGATACCAAACCATATCAATAAATGGGTTATGCTAGCACATCAAGGAGAACATTAGAAGCAGAGTGCTAAATGCCTCTCGGTCGATCATCTAGATTTGATCCCTTGGCCTCGCTAAGGTGAAATCTGAGAAGGTGTTATCTCCCTTTAAATCTGCATGGACCATCACTATTCATCATGGTAGTATGTTGTGTTGCCAGGATCCTTGACACAGATATTGGTAAAACTTGATGAATATAGAAATGCTCAAGTTCTTGAGAGCACGCGCAAGCACTAGGATTATCGTCGGCATTAATTGGGATCTCCTATCAGTTTCTTCGATTATGCCATAACCTTTCTAACAGTGGAATCACTCTCTACTATTGAGTTTCTCCCTAGTTACTAGAATCATTCCCAGCATTTGCATTTTGTTCCCAGTTTGCACCCTATTGTGCCAATTTCCTATGGGTTGTCCTTCTCAGTAGTTGCTGCCAAGGATCATCTTCAAAAGTGGACTTACCATGGGTCCAATACATTTCCGGTGATAAGCAAAATTCATCCATTGCGTTGTCTTCAACAAGGTAGTCCACATCATCCATCCTAGTTCGAGTATGCCATTTCTTCGAGCTCTTTCAAATGATCAAATGTAAATTGCCTTAAGCTGGTATGAGGAGTTTCAATGATCTATGGATCAAAAGTAATTCTTTTTGCCACTTAAGGGAACAATCCAACGAGTCACCTTTCCCAAGGTGCCCCGTTACGGGATCATGGCAATTACTTCCTCACCACCATGACACCATCCACCATCTTTCTAAGCGTGGAATTGTTGCCCACCAAATCAAACCCCGTCATTTGTTCTTCTATCCCTCTCAATGTGGTTTGTGTCTCAACTCGACATGTTTCAACATCTCATTCCGTGAGTTGATATTGTATAGCTCGATCTTCGAGAAGATCAATCCTAGTATAGCTTCTTACCGTCGTCATCGCATGGATGAAGATCTCAAAAGCGAGGATGTCAAGATCAACGTATGCAACGAATCAATAACCTTATGAGGTGCAACCTGGATCGTGAAGATTGTGTTGGTCTTGTGCCCCCTCTGTCTTCTTACCTCACGTCTTGAATCTCGGGACGAGATTCTTGTTTGGTGGGGGTGAGTTGTCACAGCCCTAGATTCATGACTGTAAATAGTTGCATCAGTGAGCATGCATCATGTTTAAATTTGAAGGAAATTTGAATTGGGGATGACCAAGCCCTGGCACTAAGTCAATTCAACTAGGTTCAAGTTTAAATCTTTTCAATGAACCCAGAATGACCTTTAGAAAAGTTCATGATTTTTGATAAAGGTGAAAACCTCTCCCAAAAATGATGCCAATATTTTTTAGGCCATTCTGGATTTTTGAATAACCCATATTGTATTTGAATTGGGGCATTTAAATACTATTAATATTTTTAAATGCTCCAACAATTATGAAAATAGTTAAGGGCCTCTGTAATAATTAATTTAATGCCCACAATTATTTTTAGGATTTATTAAAATGATTTGGGTTATAAACTAAATCAAAATAAAATAACAAAAATAGAAAAGCAAAACAAATTATAACAAACACAAAAGAGAAAGACTTACCTGGCGCTTACCTGCAGCAGATCCGGCCCAGTTCTTTTCCTGGCCAACCCACCACCGCAGCCTCCCTGTCGTCTTCCTCCCTGGACAGAAGCACGAGCGCGTGCTCGCTGCGTGCTGGCCATGCGCCCCGCCAGCTCTTGCTTGCCGCCGAGGGTCTGGACGCCTCCCCGAGTGCCATGCACTCCCCCTCGACCCCTGCACCTCTCCCCTCTCCCTCGGAACCCCCTGCCCCTCCTCTGCTCTCTTCCCGCAACGCCACCGTCGCCGCCGCTCGTTGTTGCCGCGGCCAGAGCCACCTCCTCGCCCTCCACCCAAGTCCAGAAGCTCCGCCTCGTCTACCTCGTCCTCTCCATCGACTCACGCGACGCTGGATGACCTGAAGCACCGCCCCCGACGCCAACTTCTTCCTCGGGTCGCCAAGATCGCCTCCGCCGCCCCGCTCGCTCCGGCCCCTCCCCGAGCTCACCGATTCGCTCGTCGTGTTCTACGTGAGCTTCTGATCATCCTCCCCATCTCCGTTCTCTCTTTTGCACTCCGTAGCCGCCACGCCCCCTCGCCCGACTGCGCCGCCGCCTGCACTCGCCGCCGACACGACTCCGGCGACCATTTGGTCCAGGCGTCGTGTCCAACACACTCGCTGCCCCGCGTAGCCGCCGTAGGGGTCACACATGCGCCTCCACGGCCACTACATCTGCATCACCGCACTCACCCGAACGCCGGTGCCGCCCCGAGCTCGCTTCTGGCAAGCTCCGGCCGTCCCCGCTGCCGCCACATGCCGCGCTAGATGCGGGTGAGCTCCAGCTCCCTTTAGATGGCCTCGGCCGACCGTTTTGTCGCCGGAGACGCAAACCCAAGGCTCGCCGCCGCGACTGGCCTCGCCGGCGTCAAGTCGCCGGCAGGTTTGACCCCGCTGACCAAGTTAACCCCGGATGGGCCCAGTTTGACCCCTCTGGGTCTATGACAAATGGGACCCGCCTGCTAATTAAGTTAGACCCCTGGCGGCCTACCTTACGAGGTGGGCTGCCCGGGTTTTACCCGTGAGCTGAGGCAGTTCCAGTCGCCGTCCCACCGCATGTTCAAGCCCAACGTCGGCGAGAAGTACACCGGCAAGACCCATCCGTCCGAGTTCCTCAGCATCTACACCATCGCGATGCAGGTCGATGGGGCTCGCGACGACAAGGTGCTTGCCAACTACTTCCCGCTGGCGCTCAAGCCCAATGTGATTTCTTGGTTGATGCACTTGCCGACGGACTCCATCTCTTCCTGGTCAGATCTATGCCATGAGTTTGTTGGCGCCTTCACGGGAGGCCACCAAGCTCATGGCCAGGCCAGTGATCTACATATCATTCCCCAGAAGGAAGGGGAGACCCTGCGCAAGTACATCTAGAGATTCAGCCAGGTGCAGTACAACATCCCCGACGTTCATTCCGCCGCTGTGATTTCGCGATCGCAAGATGCGCGAGGAGCTGGCGATAACCAAGGTTAAGGATGTGGCCAAGCTCAACGTTCTGGCCGATGGGGCTAAAGAGCGAAGGAAGTACCCTTGCGAAAACGCTGGCGCGGAAACAAAGGAGATTGCCGGGTGCGCCGCGTGCCGGGCCTTGGCGGCTACCGATAAGCCAGGAAGCTCCAACAAGCAATACTGCATGATCCACCGCACCAAGGGCCATGATCTCCTGAACTGCCAGCAAGTCGAGCTGCTTACTGAGAAGCAAAAGGCTGAGTACAAAAGGCGGGACAAGGAAAAGGACCAGGATGGTGCCCCAGCAAGAAGCGCGGTAGCCAAGGAGGCCGCCCGGCAAGGAAAAACAACAAGAAAGACCCGCCTGGGGCCGCGACAAGAAACAAGAAGACGACGATCGCGGTGAGGACGAAGGGTCTGGTGGGCAAGAGTTCAGAAGGCTACGGAGGCCATGTGCGTCGATGGCGGCGCCTCGCTGCACACCTCGCACCGCCAGCTCAAGTAGTGGGCGTGAGAGGTTACAGCAACAGAGCCGTCGTTCGATACTCAGAAGCAACTAAAGTGGTCCAGCACGCCCCTCATCTTTGACGCCGAGGATCACCCTGATTGCACTATCGCGGTCTGGTGTTTTCCATTGTTGGTTTTGCCAACAATACGCAACCTCTGGGTGAACAAGATGTTGGTTGACGGCGGGGCTGGCCTGAACCTGATCTCGCCTGTCGTGATCAAAAGGTTGCAGATCCCTGACGGAGACCTCGAGGAAACGGGCACATTTCAGGGGGTCAATCCGGGGAGAAGCTAGCCAAAAGGAAAGGTCACACTGCCCGTGACATTTGGAGGGGAGTTGAACTTCCGGACAGAGAGGATCGTCTTCAACGTGGCCGAGATCCCCTTGCCCTACAACAGGATCCTCGGCCGCCCGGCACTAGCTAAGTTCATGGCGGCATCACACTACGCCTACAACATGCTAAAGATGCCCGGGCCATTGACCACCATCTCCATCCCTTCCGACAAGAAGGACGCGCTGATCTGCGTCGACCAACTCTACCGGGAAGCAGTTGCAGCAGCTGCTGTCAAGGCACCTGCTCCTACCACCGAAGGCCCGGGAGGAAAGAAGGAGCTCGACAAGACCTCTCGCACCCACTCCGGCAAGCGCACCTCCTCGGGATGTTGTGCTACCGTTGAGGACGTGCCAGAGAGCTCTGCCGACAAGAACAAGAGATCCAGAGCTGGGCCACCGCAGACCAAGAAGGTGCCCATCACGGAAGACGGCACAGGAGGGGCCTTCATCGTAGGCTCTGCCCTCAGCAGCAAATAGGAAGGCGAGCTTGTCAACTTCCTGCAGGCAAATGTCGACGTGTTTGCATGGCAAGCGTCCGACATCCCCGGTGTTCCCAGGGAGGTGATTGAGCACCACCTGGCCGTCTTCCCCCACGCACGGCCTGTCAAGCAGAAGGTCAGAAAGCAGGCTCTAGAGAGGCAGGAATTCATCACAAAGGAGATCAGGAAGTTAGAAGCGGCAGGATTGGTGAGAGGGGTGCTCCATCCGATGTGGTTGGCCAATCTGGTAGTGGTGCGCAAGGCGAATGAGAAGTGGAGGTTGTGTATTGATTACACAGATATCAATAAGGCTTGTCCTAAAGACCCCTTCCCGTTGCCACACATCTACCAGATTGTTGACTCCACGGCTGGGTGTGATCTGTTATCATTCCTTGATGCCTACTTTGGCTACCACCCAATCTTCATGACAAGAGAAGATGAAGAGAAGACAACGTTCATCACCCCATGTGTTACGTATTGCTTTTTACGAATGCCTTTTGGGTTGAAGAGTGCTGGCTCAACGTTTGCAAGAGCGGTCCAAATTGGTTTTGAACCTCAGCTCCATAGAAATATGGAGGCCTACATGGATGACATAGTGGTCAAAACCAAGGACTAAACGACTCTTGTGCAAGATCTAGAAGAGACATTTTCCAAACTGTGCAAGATCAACCTCAAGTGGAACCCTGAGAAGTGCGTCTTCGGTGTCCCGTCCGGCAAGCTTCTCGGGTTCTTCGTGTCATAGCGCGGGATTGAGGCAAACCCAGACAAGATCAAGGCTATTGAGCAGATAAAGGCGCCCAAGCGGATCAAGGATGTGCGTCGGCTCACCGGCTGCGTTGCTGCCATGAGCCGGTTCATCTCCAGGTCCGCCGAGCGCGCCCTTCCCCTTTTCAAGATCTTGAAAAAGGCGGGCCCAATAGAGTGGACCCCAGAAGCCGAGGCCGCACTGCAGGACCTGAAGAAATACCTTTCCTCCACGCCAATACTAGTTGCGCCTAAATCACAAGAGCCGTTGTTGCTGTATTTGGCGGCGACAAATCAAGTGGTCAGCGCCGCACTAGTGGCGCAGAGGGAGGTCAACAAGGAGGCAGCAATGGAGGCAGAACCAGCGGATGTCGAGCCGTAGATTCCCCCAGCAGGGCCTGGTGCCGACAAGGCGCGGCCCCCGGCGGGGTCTGGTGCCACCAAGGCGATGCCCCCGCGGTCGAGTGAAGTGATGCCCAAGAAAAAGATGATGCAGCACCCGGTTTACTTTGTCAGCTCCCTCTTGTAGGGGGCTAGATCAAGGTATTCCAGTGTGCAAAAGTTGCTCTTTGGCCTCCTTATGGCCTCGAGGAAGCTGCTTCACTACTTCCAGGCCAACGAGATCACTATCGTCACTCGCCTCCCGTTGAAACGGATACTGCACAACCCGGACGCAATCAGAAGGATTGTGGAATGGGCCTTGGAGTTGTCAAGCTTCGGCTTAAAGTTTGAGAGTACCTCACAATTCAAAGCAGAGTCTTGGCGGAGTTCATCGCGGAATGGACCTCGACGCCTGACAAAGAAATCTAGGAGACTACTCTCCCCGGCAAGGAAGCAGACCGCAACTGGATCATGTACTTTGATGGAGCCTTATCGCTGCAAGGCGCTCGTGCCAGCGTGCTGCTCGTCACACCCACCGGAGAGCACCTCAAGTACGTGATCCAGATGCACTTCCCCAGGGAGAAGTCCACCAATAACACCGCCGAGTACGAGGGATTGCTTGCCGGTCTCAGGATCGTGGCGGACCTCGGGGTTAAGAAGATCATCATCAGGGGTGACTAGGCAGCTCGTTGTCATGCAGGTCAACAAAGATTATCAGAGCCCACTGATGGAAGCATACATAGATGAGGTGAGGAAGCTGGAGGAACGCTTTGACGGTATCCAGGCGGAGCACGTCCCCCGAGCGGAGAACGACACCGCCGATTACCTGTCAAAGCGTGCCGCATTCAAGCTACCGGTGGAACCAGGTACCTTCTTGCTCCGGTTAACTCAACCATCCGTCGATCCATAAGCAGGGCAGAGCAAGCGGAGGAAATCGGGTCCCGGCAAGTACTTTCCTACCGAGCCCCCCGGGGCTGCCGGCAAGGGTGCTGCCGTAGACGCTGAGTCTGCCCTAGAGCAGCTGGCTCCGGCGGGGCGTCAGGCCCTGGCCGTGGAGACAGCCGCTCCCATGGTGGAAGATATGCCTTTGGTCCTTGCCGTCGAGCCACGGGCTCCGACATGGGCGTAGCATACCGTCCAATTCCTCCAAACAGGGGAACTTCCTAAGGAGCAGGAAGAAGCGGAGAGAGTAGCCCGTCGGTCCGCCGTGTACTAGTTCGTCGATGACGTCCTATACCCGAGGAGGCCGAACGGTGTGAAACTCAAGTGCATCCCCCGGGAGGAATGACTGGAGCTGTTGGCAGAGATACATGGAGGCATATGTGGCTACCACATAGGGTCATGGACCCTTGCCGGGAAGGCATTCCGACAAGGTTTCTTCTGGCCCACCGCCCTCCAGGATGCGACGACACTAGTCACCAAGTGTGAAGCGTGCCAGTTCCATTCAAAGAAGCTTCATCAACCAGCTCAAGCCCTTCAGACAATCCCTCTCTCCTGGCCATTCTCGGTCTGGGAGCTCGATATACTTGTACGTTGGAATCGACAAGTTCACAAAGTGGACAGAGGTGGAAGCAGTGAGGAAGGTGACTGCTCAGTCAGTCGTCAAATTCTTCAAAGGACCAGTCTGCCGTTTTGGTGTGCCAAACAGAGTCATCACCGACAACGGCACGCAGTTCACAAGCCACACCTTCATGCAGTACATCTGAGACCTCAGCAGCAAGGTCTGTTTTGCTTCCGTGGCACATCCATGGAGCAAGGGCCAAGTAGAGAGGGAAAATGCTGAAGTGTTGTGAGGCTTGAGAACGAAGACCTTTGACAAGCTGCACAAGAGTGGAAGGCGCTAGATTGATGAGTTTCCGGCGGTTCTTTGGTCGATCAAGACGAAGCCAAATCGAGCCACCGGCCAGACACCTTTCGCCCTGGTATACGGGGCAGAAGCATTTCTCCCCATGGAACTCATACATGAGTCACCTCGAGTGCTCGCTTATGATGAGCTTGAGCAAGAGCCGTTGCGCTAAGATGACGCGACACTCCTTGAGGAAGATCGTCTTTGGGTGGCTGTGAGAGCGGCACGCTAACAACAAGCCTTGCGCCGCTACCATAGCCGCAAGGTTCATGCCCGAAGCCTTGAGGAAGGCGACCTTGTTCTTCGGCGCGTTCAGTCGGCCAAGAATTCCAGCAAGTTGACGCCGAAGCGGGAAGGCCCTTATCGGGCAATACGAGTCACCAGGCCGGGCGCAGTCCGCCTGCACTACAAAAAAAGACACATCCGTGAGATTTTGGGCCGAACGAAATATTTTTCTGTCATACATATGACACTTCTATGACAATAATTGTGACAAAACCCGGTATCATCATAGATATGGTGGGCTCCTACTTCTATGACAAAAAATCATGTCAGAAAATGGGCTTTTTGTCCTGGGCTGGCAGGAGACGCAGCTGCATGACATTCTTTGGGCCGTCGATGACGGAAAAAACCAGGGTAGAACCGAGGGGGAGGAAAATTTCGGGGAGTTCCCGGTTACGGTGGGAGGTCGGGGGGCGAGTGATGTGTGTTTCTCTCGTACATGTACGCGCGTGTGTGCGAGGCGTTGGCTCTAACTGAACCCGAGCGAGGCGTTGGGCTCTAACTGAACCCGAGCGATTGCACTGCAGGCTACGCGTTATTGAACCCGAGCGATTGATCGATGGCTGTTAGCTGAACCCGATCGAGCGATTCCTTCGCTACTGCTGCTAACTGAAGCCGATCGATGCTTCCTCTGGATGAACAGTGGGTGTTGTGGGGGGGGTGGATGAACAGTTCCCAGTGGGGGTGGATGAACAGGACCCCGTGGTGTTGCCTCTGGATAAACAGGACCCCGATCGATCGAGCCGGTTGGGGCTGGATGAACAGGACCCCGTGGAGGGCTGGATGAACAGGACCACTCCATGGAGGGCAGGATGAATAGTAGACCGTGGAGGGGTGTTTGAACAGGAGCCCGTGGAGAGGGCTGGTTGAACAGTAGCCGGTGGAGTAGCGCGCGGTGGAGGCTGGATGAACAGGAGCCCGTGGATGAACAGTCGCAGGTAGAGGCTGGAGGAGGTCGACGGTGGATGAACAGTAGCTCGTGGAGGCTGGAGGGGGTCGATGGTGGAGATGAACTGTATCCCGTGGAGTCCCGTTTTGCGGTACGCCACACCCCTCCTGATGAATAGGACACCCGTTTCGACCGTAGCGCTCCTACACAAGTCTGTTTCGTTCGTTTTCCGGTATGCCACACCCCTCCCGATCAACAGGACCCCCGTTTCGACCGTAGGAGGTCCGTTTCCTCTGTTTTGCGGTACGCCAGACCCCTCCCGATCAACAGGACCCCGTTCTGAACGTAGGAGGTCCGTTTCCTCCATTGTGCGGTATGCCAGGCCTCGTTTCCATCGCCTGTTCCATCCAAGCCCTCCCAATGAACACGACCATGCATTCCGTTCCAACCCAGCCGGTTGGCTCCCACGTGTTCCGTTGCCTCCCGATGAACACGATGCACTCTGTTACCTCCCCATGAACACGACGCATTCCGATGCCTCCCCATGAACGCGACGACGACGCTATTTCTTCTTTCCGACCCAGCCATGTACACGAGCCCTCGCCGTATGTATGCGCAAGTAGGCATTCGGGACCCCACCCGTATGTACACATACGTGGCCGTATTTTCTTTCTTGCACCCTGGCCGCTGTACGTACATGTACATACTACGTGCGCGCCTCTACTACGACACGTGCGCGCCTCTACATCGACCAGTATGTACGTACACATTCACGGCCAGAATGCCAACACTACGTATGCTTCGACCAGGTGGGTCCCTACTGTCAGGCACTTCCTTGCCCGCGAAGATGTAGCTGGTGGCTCCCAGCAGTCAGGGGGCGGATCGTTTTCTTTGCCTGGACGCACTTCCTTGCATCCGAAGATGTAGCTAGTGGGTCCCAGCAGTCAGGGGGAAACGTTTTTTTCGCGAAATACAGTGGCCCGTCTGGTGGGTCCCAGTTGTCAGGTGGAGGAATCATTATTTTCCGTGTAATAAGGAAGCACTTCCTTGCTGCGGCCGTGGACCCAGCTGTTAGCCTCTCCACGTACAGTCCACGTCCGATGGAAGTCGTTCCTTGACCACGTTGACCACGCCGCGCCGAGAGCACCAGGGCGGTGGACGACGGCGAGGCCTAGGAAGGGGACGGCACAGAGGCAAAGAAGACTCGGCAGTTTTTTCCCATGCGGAGGGGAGTACGACTGTACGAGGGTTTACTGGTTCATCTGCCGTCACCGGAGAATAACAGCTGGTGTGGGTGAGTAGAGAGATGGCTAGGCCAGCGACGGGAGTATGGTCGGGCGTTGAGGCCTGCACGGCAGCACAGCCGGCCGTGAGGAGGAGGGAGCAGGCAGTCCTGCCGGCGCTTGTTTGAGCGGCTGGAGCAGGAAGAGCAGAGATGGAAGAAGCACGACGGCTGTTGGATGGACATCCAACAGTCAGTGCTTGTGCGTCAACCTTTTTATAGGAAAGCCTCAAATCTGTGGAAAACAACATACGACCCATCTGCCATTATTTCTAATAATTTACAGCCCATTTGCTAATTCATAAGGTTTTTTGTTAGCATTACAACCCATATTGTGGCAATGGTTAAAAAATTATACGAAATTTTGCATATTTCGGTGCGGTCCGAACTATTTTTAATCCCGAAATTTCGACTCACATTCAAACTGATTTTAAAAATAAATGTATATCAATATAAAATCCAACAAATTCTCCACGCATAAAAATTAATGTAATTCAGAATCTTGAAATGAAAAAAGATATTTGAAACTAATTGTCGGTTTGATGTGTTTTAAAAATGTAGAACCCATTTCTCATTACTGATGGGCCATTTTCTCGGCCAGCCGAATGAAAGCTCTCCTTGTCTTAAAGGATTTGCAGCCCAACAGGCCTGACAAAGCGAATTACTTGGCAAATCACAAAAAAACTGGGCTGTGGCCGTGGACCCAGATGTCAGCCTCTCCACGTACAGTACTCTTCCGATGGAAGTCGTTCCTTGACCATGTTGACCACGCCGCGCGGAGAGCACCACGGCGGTGGACGACGGCGAGGCCTAGGAAGGGGACGCCATGGCAGTGGAAGCCCGTGCGGAGAGGACTATGAGGGTTCACTGGTTCGGCTGCGGTGTGAGGCTGCCATCGCCGCAGGGCCTGGCCAGCGGTGGGAATAGTAGGGGGCGGTGAGGCCTCTGCGGCAGCACAACCGGCCACGGGAGGCAGGAGCATGCGGCACGACCGGCGCTGCTTCGGGCGGCTAGAGCAAGAATACCAGAGGTTGAAGAAGCACTACGGCCGTTGGATGGACATCGTATGGTCACTGGATCTAGAATCGTTCATATTGACTAAGTTGACAAAGCCCTTCGTCCCCGTCAACTTAGTAGGCCCACAAGTTAGCCTCCCAGCTAGCCGGGGGAGTATTCATTTTTTTGTGCGTAATAAGGAGGCACTTCCGGTGGGTCCGAGCTGACAGTGGGGGCGGGGGGCGTTTTTTTCGCGAAATACGTGGCCCGTCCGGCGGGTCCCAGCAGTCAAGGGGAAAATATTTTTTTCGGAAAATACTGGTGGCCGTCCGGTGGGTCCCCGCTGTCAGGTGGAGGAATAATTATTTTGCACGTAATAAGGAGGCACTTCCTTGCTGCGGCCGTGGACCCAGCTGTCAGCCTCTCCACGTACAGTCCATGTCCGATGGAAGCCGTTCCTTGACCACGTCGACCACGCCGCGCTGAGAGCACCAGGGCGGTGGACGACGGTGAGGCCAAGAAGGGGACGACGCGGAGCCGTGGAAGACGCAACAGTGGATGCCCACGCATAGAGGAGTACGAGGGTTCACTGGTTCGTTGCGGTGTGAGGCTGCCGTCGCTACAGAATAACAGGGGGTGTGGGTGAGTAGAGGGATGGCCTGGCCAGCGGTGGGAGTAGTAGGGGGCGGTGAGGCCTCCGCTGCATCGTAGCCGGCCACGGGAGGCAGGAGCATGAGGCACGACCGGCGCTGGTTTGGGCGGCTGGAGCAAGAAGACCAGAGGTTGAAGAAGCACTACGGCCGTTGGATGGACATCATACGGTCACTGGACCTAGAATCGTGCATATTGACTAAGTAGACAAAGCCTTCCGTCCCCGTCAACTTAGTGGGCCCACAAGTCAGCCTGCCACTAAGGTGGGTCCCAGCTAGCAGGGGGGTATTCATTTTTTTGTGCGTAATAAGGAGGCACTTCCGGTGGGTCCGAGCCGACAGCGGGGGGAACATTTTTTTCACGAAATACGGTGCCCTGTCGGGTGGGTCCCAGCAGTCAGGGGCAAACGTTTTTTCACGATATACTGGTGGGCGTCCGGTGGGTCCCTCTTGTGAGGTGGAGGAATAATTATTTTCCGCGTAATAAGGAGGCACTTCCTTGCAGCTATCATGGACCCAGCTATCAGCCTCTCCATGTACAGTATTCTTCCGATGGTATTCGGTCGTTGACCACATTGACCACGCCGCGCTGACAGCACCACGTCGGTGGACGACTGCGAAGCCTAGGAAGGGGACGACGCGGAGCCGGGGAAGACGCGGCAGTGGATGCCCATGCGGAGAGGAGTACGAGGGTTCACTGGTTCGGCTATGCTGCCGTCGCCACAGAATAACAGGGGGTGTGGGTGAGTGGAGTGGAGGGATGGCCTGGCCAGCGGTGGGAGTAGTATGGGGGCGGTGAGGCCTCCGCGGCAGCATAGCCGGCCACGGGAGGCAGGAGCAGGCGGCACGACCGGCACTGCTTTGGGCGGCTGGAGCAAGAAGACCAGAGGTTGAAGAAGCACTACGGTCGTTGGATGGACATCGTAAGGTCAGCCGACCTAGAATCATGCATATTGACTAAGTTGACAAAGCCCTTCGTCCCTGTCAACTTAGTAGGCCCACCATACTGGGTCCCAGCTAGCAGGGGAGTATTCTTTTTTTTGCGTAATAAGGAGGCACTTCCTTGCGTGCGAAGATATAGCTGGTGGGTCCGAGATGTCAGCGGCGGTAACATTTTTTCGCGAAATACAGAGGCCATTTTGATGGGTCCCAGATGTCAGGTGGAGGAAATCATTATTTTGCGCGTAATAAGGACGCATTTCCTTGCGTGCGGCCGTGGACCCAGCTGTCAGCCTCTCCACATACAGTCCACTTCAGATGCATGTCGGTCGTTGACCACGCTGACCACGCCACGCCAAGAGCACCAGGCCGGTGGACGATGGCGAGGCCTAGGAAGGGAACGACATGGATGCAAGGAAGACTCGGCCGTTGTTTTTGTTTCCCACGCGGAGGGGATTACGACTGTACGAGGGTTTACTGGTTCGTCTGCCGTCGCCGGAGAATAACAGCAGGTGTGGGTGAGTAGAGGGATGGCTAGGCCAGCGATGGCAGTACGGTGGGGCGGTGAGGCCTGCGCGGCAGCACAACCGGCCGCGGGGAGGAGGGAGCAGGCTGTTCCGTCGGCGCTTGTTTGAGCGGCTGGAGCAGGAAGAGCAGAGATTGAAGAAGCACGACGGCCGTTGGATGGACATCCAACAATATACAGGCCATCTATGGAAAGCCTCAAATCCGTGGAAAACAGCATACAACCCATCTGCCATTATTTCAAATAATTTACAGCCCATTTGCTAATTCTTATGGATTTTTTGGAGCCCATATTCTTTATGTTAGCATTACCGCCCATATTGTGGCCATGGTTAAAAAATTATACGAAATTTTGCATATGTCGGTGCGGTCTGAACTGTTTTTAATCCCGAAATATCGAGTCACATTCAGACTGATTTTAAAAATAAATGTATATCAATATAAAATCCAATAAATTGTCCATGCATAAAAATCAATGCAATTTAAAATCTTGAAATGAAAAAAAGATATTTGAAAATAATTGCCGGTTTGATGTGTTTTGAAAATGTACAACCCATTTCTCATTAATGATAGGCCATTTTCTCGGCCAGCCGAATGAAGCTCTCCTCGTCTTGAAACATTTGCAGCCCAGCAGGCCTGATAAAACGACTTACTTGACAAATCACAAAAGAACTTGGCTAGCCATTTTCAGAAAGGAAAAAAACTACTGGGCTGGTCTATGGTAAACATAAAAGAAAAGGCTGTCTAGACAGGCCAGAGTGTCCCGCACAGCCTAGTATTTACGAACGGACGTGTAGGCTGGGGCACCTCTTCGTGAACCGTGGCAAACTCGCAACCGTCGACCGACTCTTTGCCTTTCCCTCTTGATTTGGAACTGCTGTCGCACGCTCTTCCTCTCCCTCCTCCATTTTCCTTCAGCCCTTCACCCTTTCTTCTGCCATTGTTCGATCGTCTTCTCCATGGAGGGAACAGGCCGGAAATGACCCCATTATTCTTGCCCCGATCTGAAAGATGACGTGGTGGAGGAACTCATTGATCGGTGTGACGTCATCACCTCGGCTAGCATGGCAGGTTCGTTCTAGCCCATTCTCGACTCAACTAATAACATCATTACAAAGAACCCAAGAGTCAAGGAGCGGTTTGATCTCCCCTATCTTCTTCGCCGTGACCCTGATGACTGGCGCCGGCACGACGGAGGTATGATGTTAAGATGCCATCGCTCGAGGGCATGTCTTGGGCGGGCGCAAATGGAGATTGGGTTGTTTACATTGGGTCCAACTGCGAGTGGGAACTTGTGAATGTGTACACTCGTCACCGGGTTCCACTTCCAAAAATCTCAGCACACTGCCTAGAGGTTGAGCACACCGGTAATGTACGCACGTTCAAATACGATCATGGTGACTGTCTTCTACGGAAGATAGCAGTTTGTCGAGTTCCCAACCGCTCTTGTAATTACAACAACTATCAAGTTGTTGCTATCTTCGACAAGCTTGTTGCCGTCCTTCGTGATTCGACTCGATGGATATTTCTCAAAAAATCAGTTTTTGTACACGGATGAGTAATGTGATGCAATTCAATACGAGGTCCTTGTGTTTGCTGCCACCACTTGTGGCACTGTTTTTGCATGGCATCCTAGTAGTTTCGATACGTTTGTCTTCCACCGTAATTATAATTGTTTCATCCACATGCATGCGGGTTAGCAAGTTTCCCTTTACTAATTAACCTTCTTCTTGTGTTTCCAAGGTCCTGTGAACATCCCAAAACCTATACTTGAAATTTTTTATAACCAAGTGGGAGATGACGATGGTGATGATCACAAGCATGAGGACGAGCAACACCTATATACTCTGTGGCGCCTGGCAACTAATTCCGATGGATCACCCCTTCTTGTGTGTATACAACCCACTGATGATGTTACTGGTAAGGAAGCAGGTGTCTCCCATGGTCGCACTCTCCGGACCTATTCCAACACCAGTTGCATGGTATTCGGGATGGATACTAGTGTGCTAGCGCCAACTCCTTCTCCCTGGTATAGAATTGATAGTCTTGGAGAAAACTCGCTCTTCCTTGGACAAAACTATCCGATGATGGTGAAAGGCGATCCAACTGCTGTTGACACATTTATGAGAAGCAACTGTGTCTATACCTCGTATATTTGGGTGGTTCCCTGCCGTCGTACTAATATAGTAGGCCGCTTTAGCCTGGATGATCGGTCCTGCGTTGGTCTCCAGATCAACAACAGATGGCCCGTCCCAGAGAATCAGTTGTGGTTCAAAGCAAGCGTTTCCAACGCCGCGGAATGGTTGAGTTGAAGTTCATTTCATGGCTTGTTATTTGTTGTGTGGTGAAAACTTTAGTATTTATAATGTATCCTTGTTGTCGATGTGGGTTGATGACATGTTGTATATAATAAAATGATATGCCTGTGATAAACTTACTAAATTTATGAATAGCTTTCGAGTCACTTCTCTAAATTTGTACTAGCTTCACATGCTTCGCGCGTCGGGCGGGTGTTTTTACTGTAGCCATATGTTAATGTGTTTGTTGTACTTAACCAGCACCTCGAATCCTTGATACTAGTATACTATATACTAGTAGGAGTAAGTAGTAGGAGTAGTAGGGTGGCACGGGCCAGAACAAGCATTCACGTCCAGGAGTACGGCACACGCCACCACCACGACATCCATATGACACCATATTATTTCTTGGAGTCCATGCTAGAGCAATCTCTTCAACCTCATCGTTTCTCTAACTTCAGCCATCGCGCGGCGGGCGAGGTGGGGGTTTGCCGATAGTCGATTTCCTTAACTGCGGTCCCACTTGTAAGGCCATCTCCAACGCACGACCCCAAACAGACCTCCGTTTTGCACAAACTCCAATGATAATTTTGACTAGAAAAGCAAGACCAAAGAAAACAAGAACCACAAGAATACATTTTACTACTCCTGTAAGTTGGATTAGTGCCTTCTCGATGTATTCGTTGTTGATTTGCGGAGGCTCGATCTTGCGTGCGTCTTTCTTCTTCAAGTGTAAAGAAGTAGATGTTGCTTCCTCGCATCTAGTCTCATGTCTAGCCTCTATTCTAGTAGGAGTATCAACAAGTGCACTAATCTCATCCGATAGCAGAACCGTAGATTTGGTCGGGTTCTTCCTCCTTTTGCTGACACGTGGGACATCCAGCATCCAGGTTGTGTCATGAAAGAAAATAGAGTGGTAGTTGAAGCCACGAGATGTGCATCTTGGGTTAAACTGTAAATAGAATCTTACTACTCTTGAGTAACTCCAAAAGCGGCCACGGAAGAACTTATTGGATTTGTTTTTCATCACTAGCACGTCGAGGTGGAAGATGTGTAGGTTCAGTGGGTCCTCCTGTGTTTTCACTGACATGTGGGGCCGCATGTAAGCAAACAGACGATGGGCTCCGTGCGTCCGCTGGTTGGCTGAGAAGAGAGATAGAGGAGGGCTGAGCACGGACTGCGGGAAATTTGTTCTATGTACCTCGATATAGTGGGGTGGCATGGGCCATAACTCAGTAGCAATCACGTCCAGCAATATGGCACACGCCACCCACCTGAGTCCCATCTAACACCAATTTTCTTGGAATCCGTGCTACAACCATCTCGTCTCCCTCCTGTTTTCTCAGCCATCCGACAAGATAACTACTGTAGTATCATATACTACTACATGGATTTGACGGAAAGATAAAAATACATACGGATCCATCAACGTTCAACGACATCCTCACGCCCTAGTGCGCCGGGTCACCAACAGACGTGTGAGGAGCAGCGGCGTTGGCGGCGAGCTCAACGTGCTTCTGAACAGTGCCGTCCAAGGTTGCCCTGCGCTCCAAGAGGGCCAGCGTCCAGTCGTCCTCCTCTTGCATGTAGTAGTCCTTGTGGATGATTTGCGCGTAGACGTGGGTGATTATGTCGATGGTGTCTTGCTGCGCCAGGCGCTGCGCGGCGAGTGCGACCTCGAGGTGGACATTCTCCGGCGCGACGGCGGGTAGTCGCAGGGCCACAAGTGCGTCAAAGAGGTTGTTACCATAGTGGCCATTGAGGGCGGCGAGCATCGCAGAGCCTGGGCGCGTCGGCTGGAGGCTTACGTCAAAGTCGTCCGCAAGCTTCTTGACGACGGTGAACTTGTCGAGGAAACCGACGCGGACCTTGTCGAACAAGGAGACGAAGCTGTCGTCCAAGCGGCCCCTCACCCTGGCGGCCTCAAGCAATACTACCTGGAGAAGTTCCTCGGTGCCGGGCCCCAGGCCGGCGTCGCGCTCATTGCCTCCATGGGTCTTGCGTAGCTTCTAGTCAACTGATCTTGCGATTCGAGTGATCACTCGGCCCTTGTTGAGCGTGCGTAGGTGCGTAGGATTTCGTACTACTCCTCGGCCCTCTACTGCACCTGCCTTCGGCTGTATGATAGGTGGGCCAGCCACCCCCTGGGGCCACGTGTCATTCACCCAAAGGCAGTTGTCGTAAGTCCACGAAGCTGCATCCCCCTCCATGCCGGTGCAGTATAGTCATCTCACCGGACCTCTAGTTGGGGCCAAACGAGAGAAGTTTGATGTTTACTGGTTTATTGGTCCCCTTTGCATTTTGCACCAAGTTTTGACCTTTTATTTAACTATTAAATGTTAATGCATGTAAACAAAAATGTTGTGTAAGTCATCTTACGAAAACCAAATAATCCCAAAATACATAGGCACGGTGCATTAACCCCCTCCTTGTTTCTTATTTCGTGACATATCAACCAATGAGAGATGTGGGCCATGCATGCTTTCAATGACTTGAGACTACCAAACATGACATGTAGTGTTTAGTTCATTGCATATAATCCTATTAGTACTCTAGTTAGGAGTAGTAAAAAACATTAAGTTCTCTCGCCATAAAACACCATGTATTTATTTACAGAGGGAGTAGTACATTTTTGGTGACATGCATTACTAGATATTGCTAGTCAAATACTAAAATCCAGATGGACGTGGTAGTACTCCTAAATCCAGATGGTGGTTCTACTAGTACTAGTAATAGTACTACCAATGTAGTAGTAGGAGTACTAGCACTGTACTATCCGTTGGTCAAATTATTACGCGCTGCTCCTCACAGTGAAGTGACAAGACCCTGCACCGGAGATGACACCTGAGTATAGGCGCCGTGTTCGGCATACCATAGTCAGCCTCACCGTCTACAGTCACTATCATCATGGCTGTAGAGCTAGCCTGCTTACAACTAGCCCTGTTCGACATAATTTCCCGTGCATAGATGCCCGTGCATTGCACGGAACACCAAGATTGGGGGTGGACGGCTCCGGCAGCGGCCATCATGCCAGATTTTTCCACGACCTTCTACTCCTAGATGTGGTGGGGAGGAGATGAGGCTGATTGTGAGAGACAAGGAGTTGTTTGTAAATAGGGAACAAGTGCGGGCATCTTTTTGCAAAAATGGAGAAGCTTGGTTTGTATGCGTCGGATCTAGATCCGACGGCTATTGGTGAAAGATGGGAGGCACAACATCATCACTAACTCAGGACCTGTTTGATTCGTAGGATTTTGAAAATGCGGGAATAGGTCACCCTGTGCGTTCGGTTTATTCGGTTTACATGGTTCGATTTATACGGTTTTTCAGTTTGTACGATGTTAATACTTCGGTAAATATGGTATGAAATTAAAATACGGTTCGGTTTCGGTATATACCAAATTATTTCGGTATGGTTTCGGTATATACCATAAAAACCAAAGTTGACGCGAATTTGGAAATGATGTAATAATAATTAGCAAATTTATGACTCAAAACACATACTATTCTACACAAATTGTATATGACTATATATATAAGTATATATGCATGCATTGATTCATCTGTTGATGGTTATGGACATGCTTAGCATTTTAAAAATAGAAAAATGACTATGTTACAAGAAAAAATTACGTGCTTAGTAGTGCATTTGACTCATGTACAAGAAAAATGACAATTTGTATGGTTGTTCATCTCAAGAAATATAAATTTACTTTTTACTTCAGTTTATTCGGTTTTCCGGTATATACCATAAAAACCAAGTTCAAATCGGTATGAAAAGTTCATACCATACCGAAACCAGAAACCATAAAAACCATAAAATTGGTTCGATTCGGTTTATTTTCGGTATGGTTTTTCGGTTCGGTTTTTAAATGCACAGAGTGAGGACTAGGACACGGCAATAGTACAAGTTTCAAACTGATATTACAAATGTTAGAAGTAATGCTGCACCTACGAAGAGGGAATTAATAGGAAGTTTACGTAAGAACTTTCGTTACTTTAGGTGGATGCAGCATTAGCGTACAAACTAAAATCCACCGCCCTGACAAGTCACTAATGGGCAAATAAGTTTTCGAGTCTCTGGCCACTTGATGTTTCAAAAACAAATCCAGCTTCTGCGGAGAAATGAGCTCCAACATTTACCTGCGCGGGTGTGGCTGCACATGAAGCGTCAGTACATGCACGGTGCACCTATTCTCTTCTTGTATACATACACCACCTACATGGGGTTGTGTGGGAGAGATACAAACCTAGAGAGATATTGCGTGTGGGTTCTTGAGAGTTTTTTTTGTGGGGGGGGGGGGTCAATCAAAAAATTTAACATATGCAATGTGTGTGAAATAGAGTCCTGGATATAACATATATATAGAGGGGGCGATCCACGAGAAGAGAGTGGAGGTATCCTCGGCTTGAGGTGTCCATAGAATCAAAGAGAGGGATGATGTGTGTATGTGTGTGCGCGCGCGATCAATAAAGAGTGCCATCGAATTTGTGTGTGCCCACGTCAAAGATATAGAGTGGCTGGCCTACTGGAACGTGAGATGGGACATGTGCAGTTTGTCTCTGTGGCATTGATACCTACCTGCAGCACTCGACTATTGGTGTGTGGTGGGGGAAGACGGAGGCCCAATTAACTATAGAGGTACAATGGCTGGTATATGTGTGGAGGAGGAGAGAGGCCTACCTCATGTATTAAGGAGATCGATCTGCCTCATGTATTAAGGGAGATCGATCGGCATCCATGCATATGTGCAGGAGATAATTAAGGTTGGGAGAGAGACAGAGCTAGAGTGTTGGAAGGGGTGGTAGTGGAGTTGATTCTAACAAATGGTGGGATTGGCTTGCTAGACAAACGGAGGGCACACACGTAATATCAATAAGAGAGGAGATGGCTGCTTGTTGTCTGTGCACGCGTGTGTGAGAGACGGGTCAGGAGGCATGCACGAATGATGAGGGGGGACGATGTGGCTGTGTTAAGCAGACGTAACTACATAGGAAGATCAATCGCCCTTTGTAAGATAAAGGAGAGACATAACTTGTGAGGTACGTCGATCGATGGGGGGGTAGTTAAAGTCGATCTAGGTATATGTTGGGAGATCGATCGGTATACATGCATGTGTGTGTTAGAAGCAAATGAGGCACGAGGAGAAGGATAGAGAGAGAGGGATGCATGTAGGAGGTGGTACGAGAGGCATACTATATCGAGGGGGAGGAGTGTGTGAGTACGAGAACGATGAAAAGAGTGGTGGGAGTGAGGCATGGACGGTGACAAGAGAAGAGGGGAAGCTTGTGTTTGTGCTAGGCACACCTGGCTAGAGGGGCATATCGATCGATGTGTGCCGTAAAGAAGGAGCTGGGGGGCCTACACACACCGTGGGCGAACGACCTAAAGTGAAAAGATGAATTTGTGCGATGGAGCTAGAGAATGCCGAGGAAGGGTGAGAAGGATGCGGGCGTGTGCATGCACAAGAGAAAGTTAGCGCTAGCTACAAAGATAAGAGGGTTGTGTGGGTGTAAAAGATGAATAGAGATCATATATACTTCATTATAAAAAGTGAATTCAGATATTTGAAAAATTTATCATAGTGTTTCAAACCGACGGATGTGTGAATATATATAACGGTGATACACATGGTGTGGTTATGAACATGGTATACTACATTTAGTATGTTTTATCTCTACTCTTATAAGAAACGGAGTTGTTAATGATGGTGTGCCTGCCATCCTGCATTATAGGCCGTCTGATTTATATCTGGCGGATAGCAAGGAAACTATGATGGTTGAAGTTGGCAACAATCATGATTGTAGATTCTTATTGAAATAGAGAAACGAATTCAAATTTAGTTCGAATTGCAGCAGTAGTATAGACATTTGGAATGCACTAAAATGTTGGTATGAGTAGGTTACATGCATTATACAGCAAGCGAAAAAATTTAATCAGACATAACATGGATTCATACTCCTTCCTTCCATCTATATAGGGCGTAATGAGATTTTTAAGACGGCCTTTGACTATTGACAAGATTAATAGTACATGACATGCACAATGTGAAAATTATATCATTGAAAGAACCTTTCACAGACGAATTTAACAGTGTGCTTTGTGTAAGTCGCATGTCATATATCATTGCTCTAATATTTGGTCAAAGTTAGCATAAAAACGCATTAGGCCCTATATAGATGGAAGGAGGGAGTAGCTTTGAATAGCATTTGTATAGTAAAACAGGGCAAGACTCTCTCTTTGTGTGGTGTGAATAGTTTTATTTTTTTCGTTTTCTTTTTGGTTGAGGGAAGTGCGAATTAATTTGGTACGTACAAGTACAATATTACTACACATTAGGCTTCTCCCTAAAATTCAACCCGCGTCTTGTTATATCCCGAAAATTCAGATATCGTGCTCCCAAAACTGGCGCCTTCACAACCCGCGCCTTGCTATCCCGAAATTACAACGCGCGCAAAAACTCCCTCAAGCTGCCAAATCCCGACACGCGAAATCCCCCTTCTAACCCTGAGCCGAAAGGGCCGCTAGTTCAAATCGGTGTGGGGGGGGTACTTTTGTAACACACCCTACATTTTGGACAAGCGCGTTCCTAAGTCATGCTTCACCCCCTCCCATCGCCCCCTTTTCGCCATTCGAAATCCCAGGCCGCCATAACCTCTCCGCTCCAGCCACGAAACCCCACCCTCCTCCGTCCGCCATGTCACCGCTGCCCAGCCGGAGCCTCTTCCCCGAAAACGTCGTCCAGTCCAACAGCTCGACGTCCCTCGTCCACCTCCCCTGATGAGGATCCATCGTCCATCACGCCGTCCCGCGGTTCAGCCGCCCCATCCTCCACCTCCAAGGTGCTGCTCCGATGATCGCCTCATCTATCGCGGCAACTCCATCCCCACAGCGCCGCCTTAACCCGCTCCACCGGAACCGCAGCATCCTCACCGACTCCTCGGACGAAGCCGAGGCCTACTCGGCGCCACCAAAGAGGTTGTACACTCATCGCATCGCACCTTCTCCTTAACTCGACCCCCCGGCGCCGACGGTGCTCCATCCTTTACCCCCATGGAGCAGCTACCTTGAAGCCAGCGCCGCGGGCGACATCTCCACGGCAGCTCTCCCCCAGTGCGAGGCCCCTTCGGCGGCGGCGCCCATACCAGCCGGATCTGCTGCTGCTGCTCTGGCTCTCGCTCAATCGCTCGCTCCCCAGCTGCTGCTGCTGCTCCCCCCTCGCTAGTGCTGCTGCTCTGCTCCGATTAAGCCACCCTTCAGTTGACTGAATCGACTTTTAGGTCAGTCGATTTTCAGGGGTTGGGGGGCTCGCCGGAGTTAAGGAAGAACAACCCGCAGCCGAGACGGGGGCTGACCGGAGAGGTACCCCACTATCTATCTTAGGGTTCAGGGTGGGGCGGGGGGGGGGCTAGAGGGCTGGCCGGTTCGGCGGTGGCGAGTTGTTTCGGGGCGGCGAGGCGGCGCTGGGGCCAGAAGTTCGGCCGGTGGTGGCTGGCAGCTCAGGGAGGGGTGCAGGTTGAAGATGAACTGCAGGCCCTCCCTAAAGTACATGTCAAGTGCCTCTCTGCTACCATTGCGTTCAGTTTCAACAGTAGCATTCAGATTCCACAGTAAATTTCAGTTTCGACAGTTAAGTTCAGAGTCAACAGTTTTTACCTCATCTGTTGTAGTCAGGTGGTTTTTGGTGATGTTAATTTTACATTCATTTTACATCATCTATTGGAGATGCTATTAGAATCCCACTTGAGATTGACGATGTCTGTCTTGTGCTGCTTCAGCCTTGACGTCTTACGGCTCACCGGAGCTGCTCCAATGACAGAACGATCCGTCACAACAGAGCAGTGCCCTGGACGCCGTCTACAGATTCCTCAGATCTTCCTCCACACCTCCGACAGCCACCTCTGCCTCAACTGCTTCAGCGACCAACCCAATGATGCTGAGGTCGACATGGCTACGGCAAAGAGGTTGTACACTTGTTGCATCACTTATTACTATACATTCACGTTGATCCATTAGGGTTATTTTGGTTCAACGGAAAAACATTGATCCACTGGTTGTTACCATCACTCTAAATTTCTGCATGCTCTCCTTACATAATCTCACCATATTTTTTCGTATGCACGTCAGATATTGTACACAGTCATGCTGAACATGTAGAGAAAAAGAGAAGAGTTTTGCGCGGCAATACAATGTCATGTAGACATTGCTCCATGGTGGGTTCAATGGCAAACCCTCCCCACCCCTCTCTAGATTGTAATCCAGAGGAAGATATCTGTTCTGAGGCGGATCCGGACGCCGCTGACCACTCCTATTTACCCCCCAAGGTGTTTGCTCTACCTTGGCATGATGATGTTAGTCATATCATGCATATGTTGCCTTGCAGTGCCTACTTTTGACATCATATATGTCATCTTCTTAGTTTAGACATGTTCCGTAATGCCACCTGTTTAGTTTCTATATCATATATGGGAATTATGCAGTCTCTTGTCTTTTAGCCAGCCATAATTTATGTGAAATGTGCAATGCCATCCTGTTTAACCAGGCATCATATATTTGAATGATATCTTGCCCATCCTTTTCTTCATTACATTTCCATTTGTCGACAATGTTTGTACATTAAACTACTCTTCCTGTGAATCAGCCATTTGGGTGGGAGATGGAAAAATATGGAGTGAAAACAAGGCCTTCAGAGCAGACAGTGCTACCTGTCGAAGCAAATCTCTTGTTGGGTCCCGATAGCCCCTCAGAGATGGATTCAGAGACAGATGACCAGTCCTATTCCCACACTGAGGTGTATGCTCTAACTTAGCACGGTTATACTGCTCATATCATGCATATGATGTCTTGCATTGCATAGTTTAGACATCATATACACAATATTCAACACCATGTTCTTAGTTCAGACATCATATCGAATGCCCTTTGTTTAGCATATAAATCACATATGTGAATTAAATGATGTGATCCTGATTACTTAGATAACATGTAGGTGAATTATGTCATGCGATCCTATTTAGTTATTCATCATATATTTGAATTATGTTATGCTATGCTATCCAGTTTAGATAGACATCATATATGTGAAATTATGTCATGCTATCTATTTTAGTTAAACAATATACATGTCAACAATTTCATGCCCTCTTTTTTCCACACTATCTATTGCATCTGTCTCTCATACAATGTCTGTACATACAACTATGTTTCCTGTTTATCAGCCATTTGAATTGGAGCGGGTGATGCCAGTATCTAGCGGACTAAAAACACGGTCTTCAAATAAAACAATGCTACCTCTTGGTGGAGATAGCACCCCGGTTGTACATGCACAAGAACCAGCCCTACCACACATAACCCAAACTCTCGCAGATTGTACCCCTACTACGATGGACAGAGAACCAGCTTCACCCAATCTAACCCCAACCCCAGCCGATAGTAACCCAGTTCCTGTTGACACAGCACCATCTCCACCACAGAGCTCCCAAACAAGAGCAGTTAGTAAGGCTGCTCCAGTGCCCAAAGGGCCAGTACTATCACGGCGAACCCCAACTCCACCAGTTAGTACGCTTATTCCTGTGGAGGAAGCACAGCCAGCTAGTCATAGTTTAGCATCTATCGCATTTGATGTTGTTAAATCGTATGTGCGTATCTTCCCATGTTGAAAATATTATACTGAAGATGAAGGAAAATGCCAGTTGCAGGTGTTTGTCTAGGAGTTATGTGTAAGTAATGTTATTCATGGCAATTACTTTGCTTCGTCCCATACATCCTACCTCCATGATGGTTATAATACGGCAAATTTCCCATTTTTCTCTATAGGGAAGGACCAATTTGGAAACTCGAGATGAGGTAACCTGTGCTAATACCTCTGCTATCTTCAAGAATGCTTGGTGGCAGTATCGGAATTACCTGAAGAAAACGTACTTCACCGGCAAAGAAACTCATCAAATTCCCTTACGTTCTCCTGAGACACATTTACTGGACGATGACTAGGAACGCCTTGTTCTGTACTGGTCCCGAACCAAGAATGTGGTAAGGTCTATGAGCTCATTTTCTATTTTTAAGTATTATATTCTTGCATCTTACTGTACTCTGTTCATGTAGAACAAGTGACTAAACCTGAAGAACAATTGTTCTAATTTAAGATTCCATTGCTACCATAGGACGTAGATATATGTTTGTTTGATGCTTTTATTATGTACTAGTACTTGGCAATAGAAGACTTGGTAGTTTAATCCTGTCCACCTTACTAATGAACTGGTTCACCGAAATGAGCTTCATATACTAGTACATGCTAAACTTGTTATGTGTCTGCTTGTTTCTTCTTTTAGAATGCTGGCAGAATATTGGGGAAGAGTGCCTTATTAAGCAACGGTAAAGGAAGTAATGCAGATAAGGTTCAGGATAGTGACACATCCTGTCTTGGTTTAGTGTTGGAGTTACTGGCCACTACCGCTTGCACAAGATATTCAAACTCACTGTCTGGATCAGTTCGGTTTCTTGAGTCTCAACTACAAGCTGAAAGACATCGATCAGCTGTGCTGCGACAAGAAGCGGAAGGACTGCGGAAGTCCATGGACCATTCAGATGCATACTTTCTGGTACAATAGCAAGCGTTGGAGGATTTTAGCGCCAAACAGGACAAAGCTAATCAGCTTGCTAAGCTTATTGCCAGCATGGTGGATACCTAGGATAACGTTTCTTGATCTCTTCTGAAGTTGTTTCAGTTATGCTCTTGTTTTGCTGCCGCATTTATTTGCACTGGTTGCCAATTTTGACGGCCAGTGTATATGATATGCTGCTTTGTTCCCTATATTTGCACTGGTGGCAAACTTTGATGCCCAGTGGATGTAATATGTATAATAGCCATGATAGCCTAGTGTTAGTTGCTTGCTTATTTATTTCCTTGTTGCCTTGTTTATTTGTTTGCTTGTAGTCATTGCAGTTCTTTTTCCGCGGTTAACTAGTGGCTGCAATAACCTATTTTTTAAAACTAGGCCACAATAACCATGGGCTATTATTTACTGTAGTGACACTAGGCCTCCTACGGGCCGTAGAAACAGTGGGCCTTCTACGGGCCGTAGAAACAGTAGGCCTTCTACGGGCCGTAGAAACAACGGGCCTTCTACGGTCCGTATCATCAATGGGCCTTATACGGGCCGTATGATCGATTGGCGAAACATGGGCCAATAACATGCCCCATTATGCCCGTAAACAGGCTAGTGTTGGAATCGTCCGTTCATGGGCCGACCGTAATGGGCCATCGTTAATAGGCCGTATGTGATGACGCTATGAAAATGGACCAACGTATTAACGAACCACAAACGGGCCGACTGTAACCACGGGCTGAATTTGGCCCACACGCAGAAAAAGGACAGTAACGGGCCATAAGTAAACGAATGCTGGAAATGAGCCCAAGAATAAATGGGCTCTGAGAAGGCCGAAAGATAACATGGGTTGGAAACGGCCGAACGGAATAACGTGCCGTTAATGGGTATAAAGTGATACACTATTCATTACAGGCCAGTTTCACCACGGGCCGTTAATGGGTGTAAAGTGATACACTGTTCATTACGGGCCAGTTTCACCATGGGCCGTTAATAGGCCAATAGTTACATAGGGCCTCATATGGGCCGAAAGACGTCATGGGCCATACATGGGCCAGAAGTGAAAACGGGCTGGAATCATATTGGATGGCCTAGATGACGCTACTGGGCCTAATTCGAATAGGGCGTAACAGGCCTTGGGTTAGCGGGCTGTAAATGGGCTATATGCGAACAGGCCGTTAACAGGCTTTCCATGGGCTGGCCCGCCACCTTTTGACCAAGTCAAACAGGCCGGCCTTTTCACAGGAATGGGCCTCCATCGGGCCTTGCCACGTGTCGACATATCATAGGTTCCTATCTGACCCACTAACGAGTTGACACGTGTTTCGTCCGGCCAATAAGAATTTTACACGTGGAAATTTCCCATTGGTCGGGGCTGTTAACGGGTTATCGGATCCATAACCCGACCCGATAGCTTAATGGCGTTCCGTTATGGTGTATGCCACGTGTCAGTCACCCTTGACGAAAGCACTTCTGTGACGCGCGATTTATCGTCTTGGAAGTGGACACTTCCGTGATGATAATTTTGGTAATGTCATGGAACACTTCTATGACAGCACAGGTATGACTATCTTGATTCTGTCATAAATTTGTCATGGATGTACATGCATGACAAAAAAAGCGACCTACTATGACAAACACGTATCATCATGGAAGTGTATTTTTCTGTAGTGCTGGAGATCGAGGATGCCATACCAGTGAGCAACTCCTGGAACATCGAGCATCTTCGCAAGTTTTACCCATAAGGCACGGCTTGCCGGGCCTACCGGCGAGCCACCTTTTGTACGAGCTTCGCCAACAAGGCATGTGACCCTCCGTACAAAGCCAGGCGCAGACCCTGAGCATAAATAAATGAAGCGCTTGCACCCTAAGTTATAGCATGCATGGTAGGTTGAGTCTCGTCCTTGGTTAGGGTTGATAGTGCTTAGCGGCGGCTAACCCCTAGCTTAGAGGTCGAGTGCGCGTCTCTCTGTTCTTCTCTATCTTCTTTGGTTTGTAGGACACATGAGTATCCTTGCCGAGCTGCTTTGGAAGGAAGGGGACGGACCGGCGTCCGGACCCCGGCAAGCTAGTATTGCGGGGCGCTACAAGAGCAAAGATCCACCCGCGGCAAGCCAAGGTTGCCGGGGGCTGCAGATTCAGATAAGTTCTCTATCCCTTATCATGCGTTTCGTTATGGACTGAGGTATGTGAAACCTCGTTTTATCCTTAGGCTACCGTGCTCCCCTCATTCCGGACCCTAGGACTTGTTTCCTGGGACCAAGTTTGGTCGTAGTCGCGGCAACAAGGAAATGAAACGAGGAGCCTAAGACCACCTCATCCCTGCCTCCGCCAAGGGCATGAGAAAGGTCGAGCGAAGTGGGGAGACGGAAAGGCATGTTGCCGGGCGAGAAAATGTTTATCTTAAAGGTAACAAGGATTTACTCCTTGTCATGGGTTTTACGTGCAAACAAAAAACCCGGCAAAAATTCCTTTTTTATTAAAAAAACATCCCCTACAGGTACAGTTCATACGAAATGAAAAACATGAACAAGGGGATTACAATTTCAAAAGTTAACAAAGGCCCGAAGGCTTACAAGACTACAAAGAGATAAGATGCCCGTAATACCTTTCTTGTCCCTCTCCTCAAGAAATGGAACAAGAAAATAGAAGGGCAAAAGGGGCGCCTAGGCGAGCTACGAGTGGCAGAAGACACCAAGAGAACATCTTGGTGGCCGTCCAAGGGCTGGATGGTGATGGCGGCGCCGGAGGCAGAGCTCGAAGACGAGGCGGCAGGATGTCGGTACGCGATGAAGGCGTCAGTGCCCGCGTACTCCGACTTGGCGGCCTTGCCGCCCGCCCTCTTCCTCTTTCGCAGCCTCCCAACGCCAGCCGCCCAAGGAGACGACCCCAAGAAGTTCAAGGAGCCGGCGACACGGATGATAGGGTCGCCAGTGCCGCTCGGAGCGGCGCCCGACGCCTAATCGGACCCGTCATCCTGCCGCCCGCTAGCCTCGTCGTCGCTACCGTTGTCCTCCTCGCCACTCTCGCTCAAGGAGGAATCTTCGACGTTAGAAGAGCTCTCCACGCAACACCTTACGCGAGTCCCGAAGTGCCTGAAGATCTTGACAGAGAGGAGGCCACCCTCCATTAGTTTGAAATGGAGAGTGATCCCATCCGTCAAGCTGTGGAGGCGTGCGAAGGTCTTCCACCCTCGGTGGAGATACATGATGTGAGCGGCGGGGAACTCGATGCCGGCCCATGTGCCACCGTTCTCGTAGCCCCTCATATGCAACTGCAATGCCTGCAGCGGATCCAGCTCCATCTCCCGCGCGAATGGAATTGGGAGGCGAAGGCGACGACGCAGTGGCTGGCGCAGCCTGACGAAGGAGAGGCTGATCTGCCACCCTGTCCTCCTCTTCCCCGAGCACTGCGACCTCTGCCCCGGCCTCGCCAACGGCCTCGCCCCCTCTCCCTTCCCCTCACGGCCGGCTCTGCCAACACGGGCTCATGGGGAGGAGGGACGCATTGTCGAGGAAGGAAAGGAAGGAGCGAAAGCGGAGGGAGGAACAAGATGGAGGAATGCGGGATGCCATCCCCACTTCCCCCTCTTTATAAAGGAACGGGGTTGGGGCTCGGCCGCCCCGCTCGGCCAATCAAGACACGGGAGGCGCATAGAACCAAGACTGACCTGCTGCCCCAACCAGCGACGGCCCGGTTTCCCGCCTCCACCGTTTGCCACCCCGAGCGCATGAAAGACGTGTGGCAGACGTGCAGAACCGAGGGGACGGGTGACACAGCCACATCACACCCCATGATCGAGGGAGTGGACGCCTTGAAGACTCATTCAGTAAATGAGCCGCGCCTCTACGCCTCCCTCCCTTTACGGGGAAGGCGCGAGCCGCCTCTTTACTGCGATGTGAGGCATGCGTGTGAAAACCTCCCCACGCAAGCCGCCCACATCATGCACGCCCCTCCACCGGTCATGGGAAGCATAGCACGCGAAAAATCTTACCACGGTAAAAACTGCCCCGCCTGCCCGCGCACCGTCTTGGGCCTGACCCAACAACGTGTCACACTTATGTGTGGCCCAGGCCCGGGGGCTCCTGTCGGTGTACAAAACTAGGGGCACATTTTTGTACCCCTTTACCCGTGCATGGGCAGTCAGAGCCGCGCCCGTGACCACACCAAGCAGAGCAAGGGAGGTAAGCCAAGGCAAGATCGAAGCCCGAGATGAAGCAAAGCAACGAGAAGGACCAAGGCCACAAAGATCAGATGGGCAAAGCAAGTTTCCCCGGCAGGGACCCTTGCCAGGACAGCCTCAGCGGCCCCGGCAAGACTCTTGCTGGGGCATCTCGCCCACGCCAGCCGAGCGAGCCACCCTCGAGCCCACCAACACTCGACAAATGCATTGGACAGGGCTCGGGGGGCACCTCTGGGGTGGCATGCAGATCTTCGTGAAGATAAAGAATAGTCAAGATCAAATGAGGATAGGAAGGCAGCCATCCTCACCGAAGAAACCCACAAGACCCCCGGCAAGATCCTTGCCGGGGATGCCTGCGCGCCACGGCAAGACCCTTGTCGGGCCGCCCGGCAAGACCCTCGCCAAGCGCATCAGCAGGGCCACCGTCAGGCCCACACCAGCCTAGTCTCCGCCGCCGTTCACATGCAGCTGCCGAACCAACTAGCTGGGCAGGCACCTGCGTGGTGACATGCAGCCCTTCGTGGAGGCTCCACCACCGCGCCACCTCAACTGCCTGCCTACCTACATGGCACCGCATGCATCGCTGGCCAGGGCGCGTGTCGAAGCTTGGAGGAGCAGTGATGGACGGGATGGGCCTTGCCCCCGTCCCCGATAAAGTGGACGCACACCTAAGCCTCGCATTTAATGCACTTTGTCCTGTAATACCAGGATAACCTCGCAACACTGTTGCCTTTCCACCGACTGTGTGCCACTGTGGCAACCCCTTTTTCTATAAATGGAGGCCCAAGGCGATGAGGAGAGGGATTTGACTTTTTGGAGCTCGTTGCACCCTGTAGCTAGTTCAAGAACTCAGAATACATCCACCAAAGTAGGACTAGGGTTTTAAGCATCCTCGCGGCCTGAACCTGGGTAAACGAACCGCGTGCTCTCTATTAGACCTGCTCATCTCTCAACCCCACGCCCCACAACCGCAGTAGGGATTCTTGTGATCCCATAGGTGTCGTTTCCCACCGACATCAATCATCTTGAAAGCTTCGATTTCTGTTGGGGTAAGAAGATTGTGATCCAGTTGAAGGGTGTCTTCTGTGGCCGGAACTTGGTCCTCCATGGCCTTCTTGATCCCTTCATCCTTGTTGGTCTCCATAGGTTCTTCTCTCTTCAACTCTATCTTCATTAGCCAAGCATCGTTTCCCTCATGGTTGGAGGAGGAGGGAGACGACATTGTGCCTGGCCTTGACAACCCTGACAGAAAACAGCTCGAAACAAAGACATGAGATTTTTGCGTGTTACAGGAGTCAAAACCCCCAGGAGATTATATAATGAATTTTTACCGACCAAAATACGTGTCGTGTACGAAAATGGAGTACAGAGAGCACACGAGGTTCCCACAAGGTAGGGGGCGTGCCCTCCACCCTCGTGGAGCCCTCGTGTCCTTCCCTGACTGCTGCTTATTTTTCTATTTTTCTAAATATTCCAAAACGGAGAAATATTGCCTTAAAAACTGTTTTGGAGTCGGTTTACTTACCGTAACACATACCTATTCCTTTTCGGAGTCTCAAACGTTACATAAAGTGTTCTTTATGTATTCCTCCGGGGTTACGGTTTCGATAACATTGGTTTCAACATTTATGGGATTACATGAGATATAGTGTTTGATTCTTTGACCGTTCACCACCTTCGGATTTGTGCCTTCGAAGTTGTTGATTTTTATGGCACCGGAACGGTAGACCTCCTCGATAACGTAAGGGCCTTCCCATGTAGAGAGAAGTTTTCCTGTAAAAAATCTTAAACGAGAGTTGTATAGCAATACATAATCACATACATTAAACTCACGCTTTTGTATCCTTTTGTCATGCCATCTTTTAACTTTTTCTTTAAACAACTTGGCATTCTCATAGGCTTGGGTTCTCCATTCATCAAGTGAGCTAATATCAAATAGCCTCTTCTCACCGGCAAGTTTAAAATTATAATTACGTTCTTTAATAGCCCAATAAGCCTTGCGTTCTAGTTCGAGAGGCAAGTGACATGCTTTTCCATAGACCATTTTATACAGAGACATACCCATAGGATTTTTATATGCAGTTCTATAGGCCCATAATGCATCATCAAGTTTCTTGGACCAATTCTTTCTAGACCTATTAACAGTCTTTTGCAAAATTAATTTGAGCTCTCTATTACACAATTATATTTGACCACTAGACCGAGGGTGATAAGGAGATGCAATTCTATGATTAACATCATATTTAGCAAGCATTTTACGGAAGGCACCATGAATAAAATGTGAACCACCATCAGTCATTAAATATATAGGGACTCCAAGTCTTGGAAAAATAACTTCTTTAAGCATTTTAATAGAAATGTTATGATCAACACTACTAGTTGGAATAGCTTCTACCCACTTAGTAACATAATCAACAGCAACTAAAATATGTGTATAACCATTAGAGGAAGGAAAAGGTCCCATATAGTCAAAGCCCCAAACATCAAATGGTTCAATAACAAGTGAATAATTCATAGGCATTTCATGACGTCTACTAATATTACCAATTCTTTGACATTCATCACAAGACAAGACAAACTTACGGGCATCCTTGAAGAGAGTAGGCGAATAAAAACCAGATTGCAGTACCTTATGTGCAGTCCTATCTCTAGCATCGTGTCCTCCGTAAGCTTTGGAGTGACACTTGTGTAGAATCTGTTCATGTTCAAGCTCAGGTACACAATGTCTAATAACACCATCTACTCCTTCTTTAAAAAGATGTGGGTCATCCCAAAAGTAATGCCTCAAATCATAGAAGAACTTTTTCTTTTGCTGGTATGTGAAACTAGGTGGTATAAACTTAGCAGCAATGTAATTAGCATAATCAGCACACCATGGAGCAGTATGAGAAGCATTTATGACATTTAATTGCTCATCAGGAAAGCTATCATCAATAGGTAGTGGGTCATCAAGCACATTTTCTAACCTAGACAAGTTGTGTGCAATGGGGTTCTCATCTCCTTCTCTATCAACAATATGGAAATCAAATTCTTGTAGTAAGAGAACCCATCTAATAAGTCTAGGTTTAGCATCTTTCTTTTCCATACAATATTTAATAGCAGCATGATCAGTGTGGATACTTACTTTAGAATCAACAATATAAGGTCTAAACTTATCACATGCAAATACAACTGCTAAGAATTCTTTTTCAGTAGTAGCATAGTTTCTTTGAGCATTGTCTAGAGTTTTACTATCATATTGAATAACATTTAGTTTCTTATCAACTCTTTGTCCTAGGAACAGCACCTACAGCATAATCACTAGCATCACACATAATCTCAAAGGGTAAACTCCAATCAGGTGGCTGAACAATAGATGCAGAGATCAATGCTTTCTTAAGTATTTCAATTGCTTCTACACAATCATCATCAAGGACAAATGGTATATATATTTTTAATAAATTAGTCAAAGGATGGGAGATCTTTGAGAAGTCCTTAATGAACCTCCTATAAAAACCGGCATGACCAAGGAAACTTCTTATACCTTTGATGTCCTTGGGACATGGCATCTTTTCAATAGCATCAACCTTGGCTTTATCAACTTCAATACCTCCTTCAGAAACTTTATGCCCCAAGACAATACCTTCATTAACCATAAAGTGGCACTTTTCCCAATTCAAGACAAGATTAGTTTCTTCACATCTCTACAAAATTCGATCAAGGTTGCTCAAGCAATCATCAAAAGAAGATCCATAGGCGGAAAAGTCGTCCATGAAAACCGAACAAAACTTTTCACAAAAGTCAGACAATATAGCCATCATGCATCTTTGAAAGGTAGCAGGTGCATTACATAAACCAAAAGGCATACGTCTATAAGCAAAAGTACCAAAAGGGCATGTAAAAGTAGTCTTTGATTGATCTTTAGCTGACACAGGTATTTGAGAGAAACCATAATAACCATCTAGAAAGCAAAAATGTGTATGTTTGGATAATCTTTCTAGCATTTGATCGATAAAAGGTAAGGGGTAATGATCCTTTTAGCAGCCTTATTTAATTTGCGGAAATCAATTACCATCCTATAACCTATAATAATTCTTTGAGGAATCAATTCATCTTTATCATTAGGAACAACAGTAATACCTCCCTTCTTAGGGACACAATGGACAGGGCTTACCCATTGACTATCAGCAATGGGGTAAATTATATCCGCCTTAAGGAGCTTTAGTATCTCCTTTCTTACTACTTCTTTAATTTTAGGATTCAGCCGGCATTGATGATCATGAACTGGTTTAGCATCTTCTTCCAAATTAATTTTATGTTGACATAGAGTGGGACTAATGCCCTTAAGATCATCAAGAGTATACCCAATAGCAGCGCGGTGCTTCTTCAGAGTTTTCGATAATCTCTCTTCTTCATGTTCTGAAAGGTTAGCACTAATAATAACAGGATATATCTTTTTCTCATCAATATAAGCATATTTAAGAGTATCAGGTAATGGTTTAAGCTCAAACACGGGATCACCCTTGGGTGGAGGAGGATCCCCTAGGATTTCAACAGGTAAATTGTTTTTCAGCATAGGTTCCTGTTTAAAGAATACTTCATCTAATTCCCTTCTTTCATTCATAAGCATGTCGTTTTCATGGTATAGCAAATATTGTTCTAAAGGATCACTAGGAGGTGCGGCAATAGAAGCAAGACCAATAATTTCATCCTTACTAGGTAATTCTTCTTCACTGTGTTGTCTACTAAATTTAGAAAAATTAAATTCATGAGTCATATCATCTAAACCGATAGTAACAACATCTCTTTTGCAATCTATGGTAGAATTAACAGTATTTAAGAAGGGTCTACCAAATATAATGGGACAAAAGCTATCTTGTGGGGAACCAAGAACAAGAAAATCAGAAGGATATTTAGTTTTCCCACACAAGACTTCAACATCCCTAACAATTCCCATTGGTGAAATAATATCTCTATCGGAAAGTTTAATTGTGACATCAATATCTTCCATCTTAGCAGGTGCAATATCATGCATAACTTCTTTGTATAAGGAATAAGGTATTGCACTAACACTGGCACCCATATCACATAAGTCATGATAACAATGATCTCCTATTTTAACAGAAATAACAGGCATGCCTACCATAGGTCTAGGTTTATCTTTATCATGGGGTTTAGCAATTCTAGCAGTTTCATTATAGAAATAAATAACATGCCCATCTATATTGTCAGACAAGAGATCTTTAACAATAGCAATATTAGGTTCAACCTTAACTTTCTCAGGAGGGGTATATATTTTAATATTGCTTTTACAAACTATAGTTGAAGCTTTAGCATGATCCTTTATCCTAACAGGGAAAGGTGGTTTCTCAACATAAGAAGTAGGAACAATAGGATCATTATAAGTGATAGTCTTTTCTTCAACTTTAATAGGTGCAGCTACTTTTACTTCTATGGGAGGATGATATTTAAACCACTTCTCCTTGGGGAGATCAACATAAGCAGCAAAAGATTCACAGAAAGAAGCTACTATCTCAGAGTCAAGTCCATATTTAGTGCTAAATTTACAAAAAATATCGGTATCCATAAAAGATTTAACACAATCAAAACTAGGTGTCATACCTGACTCCTTACCATTGTCGAGGTCCCAATCTTCAGAGTAGCGTTTAATTCTTTCTAATAAATCCTATTTGAATTCAATAGTCTTCATCATAGAAGAGCCAACACAAGAAGTATCAAGCATGGTGCGATTGTTACCAGAAAGCCGAGCATAAAATTTTTGAATAATCATTTCTCTTGAGAGCTCATGATTGGGGCATGAATATAACATCGATTTAAGCCTCCCCCAAGCTTGAGAGATGCTCTCTCCTTCGCGAGGCAAAAAATTATATATATATATATATATATATATATATATATAATTGCGATCACGATGAACAAGATGCATAGGATAAAACTTCTGATGAAATTCCAATTTCAATCATTTGTAATTCCAAGACCTCATATCATCACATAGCCTATACCATGTCGATGCATCTCCACTCAAAGATAAGGGGAATACCTTCTTCTTAACAACATCTCCGGGTACACCTACAAGCTTAAATAATCCACAAACTTGATCCACATATATCAGATGTTCATCAGGATTTTTTGTTCCATCTCCTAGAAAAGGATTAGCTAGCAGTTTTTCTATCATACCCGAAGGAACTTCAAAGAAAGCATTTTCATTTTAATTTTCATTTTCAATAGGTTCAGTAGGTTGAGGAGCAACTCCTTGCTCTACTGGTTGGGGTGAAGATACCCCGAACAAGCCCCTCAAAAGATTACCTTCCATGGTAACAAGTGACAGTAAATTTCAGCACACTATATAAATTTTTCCTTACCAAATTCCACCTACCAAAGGCGCTTCACTCCCCGGCAATGGTGCCAGAAAAGAGTCTTGATGACCCACAAGTATAGGGGATCTATCGTAGTCCTTTCGATAAGTAAGATTGTCGAACCCAACGAGGAGCAGAAGGAAATGATAAGCGGTTTCCAGCAAGGTATTCTCTGCAAGTATTGAAATAAGTGGTAACAGATAGTTCTGTGATAAGATAATTTGTAACGAGCAACAAGTAACAAAAGTAAATAAGGTGCAGCAAGGTGGCCCAATCCTTTTTGTAGCAAAGGACAAGCCTGGACAAACTCTTATAAGATGTATAGCGCTCCCGAGGACACATGGGAATATCGTCAAGCTAGTTTTCATCACGTTCATATGATTCGCGTTCGGTGCTTTGATAATTTGGTATGTGGGTGGACCGGTGCTTGGGTGCTGCCCTTACTTGGACAAGCATCCCACTTATGATTAACCTCTATTGCAAGCATCCGCAAATACAACAAAAGTATTAAGGTAAACCTAACCATAGCATGAAACATATGGATCAAAATCAGCCACTTACGAAGCAACGCATAAACTAGGGTTTAAGCTTCTGTCACTCTAGCAACCCATCATCTACTTATTACTTCCCAATGCCTTCACCTAGGCCCAAATCATGGTGAAGTGTCATTTAGTCGACGTTCACATAACACCACTAGAGCAGAGACAACATACATCTCATCAAAATATCGAACGAATAGCAAATTCACATGACTACTAATAGCAAGACTTCTCCCATGTCCTCAGGAACAAAAGTAACTACTCACAAAGCATAAACATGTTCATAATCATAGGGGTATTAATATGCATATAGGATCTAAACATATGATCTTCCACCAATTAAACCAACTAGAATCAACTACAAGGAGTAATTAACACTACTAGCAACCTACTAGCTCCAATCCCGGACTTGGAGACAAGAATTGGATACAAGAGATGTACTAGGGTTTTGAGGTGAGATGGTGCTGATGAAGATGTTGATGGAGATTGCCCTCTCCCGATGAGAGGAGTGTTGGTGATGACGATGGTGATGATTTCCCCCTCCGAGAGGGAAGTTTCCCCGGCAAAACAGCTCTGCCGGAGCACTAGATTGGTTCCGCCAAGGTTCCGCCTTGTGGCGGCGGAGTTTTGTCCGAGAAGATGGCTTATGATTTTTTTCCCATCGAAAGACTCCATATAACAGAAGATGGCCACCGGAGGGCTACCAGGGGGCCCACGAGGTAGGGGGCGCGCCCAGGGGGGTAGGGCGCGCCCCCACCCTCGTGGGCAGGGTGTGGCCCCCTGGTGAAGTTCTTGCGCTCAGTATTTTTTATATATTTGGAAAACATCATCCGTGAAGTTTCAAGACTTTTGGAGTTGTGCAGAATAGGTCTCTAATATTTGCTCCTTTTCCAGCCTAGAACGCCAGCTACCGGCATTCTCCCTCTTTATGTAAACCTTGTAAAATAAGAGAGAATAGGCATAAGTATTGTGACATAATGTGTAATAACAGCCCATAATGCAATAAATATTGATATAAAAGCATGATGCAAAATGGACGTATCATGCGCCCTATGGATTCCGGTATATTAAACGGCCGGATACTTCTCGCACCATCTGTACAAGATACGCCTTGACGTATCTGTCGGCGTTCTAGGAACGGGGGTCCCCAGACTTGCCTGCTTGCGGCCTGCGGCGTGGCTCAAAGGGAGGCCCAGCACGGCCCATCTTCATCAACACAGACCCAAGACCCTCGCGAGGGGCCAAGCCTCGCGGGGCGGACGACATGGAGGTTCCTCAGGCACGGCCTCATCAGGCTGGCTCGCGAGGAGGCGGAGAGATCAAGGCGGGATACCTCACGAGCTGCCCGTGACGCAAGCCATGACGACCAAGGGTGCCAGGCGGGCGCCAGCCTGCGCAGTGTCCTCCTTTCCTATTTGGTGCAAAGGGAGCAAGCGCAGGCGAGAGCATCAAGCAAAGGCACCCGTTTCGATGCAACGAGACCAAGACCAGTCCAACGGAAGGGTGGAAGTCATTGTAGAGCCCAAGCCAGCGTCACCACCAGAGCCTTTAGCAGGCGAGGACCAACTTTAGTCAGGATAAGTGTACCAGATGTTCCCCTTCAAAATGGCCAATTGTTGGCGCCCTTCCCGCTCAATATTTGGGAAGAGGCCCAGGGCCTTTGCCTATAAGTAGGACTAGCCACCCCCAGGGTAGAGGGACCGAAAGGAAAAGGGGGAAATCGGAGAGAGAATCGAGAAGAGAGAGAGAGAGACAAGGGTGACTGAACTCCTCCTAGCAGTTCATCCCCCCAGCCAAGAGAAGACCCTCGCGAGGCTGTTCTTCCTTGTATTGCTCATCATCATCAGCCCAAGAGGCAATCCACCACACCACACACTGGAGTAGGGTATTACACCACAACGGTGGCCCGAACCAGTATAAACCCTGTGTCTCTTGTGCTGTTCTTTCCATAGCTTAGATCTTAGAGAGGCGGAGGGGTGCAGGTAGGTAGAAGGCGAAGTCTCCGCGCACACCCCAGTGTTCGAAACTCAAGGGTCTGCCGGAACCCGAAATCCGACATTTGGCGTGCCAGGTAGGGGTGCGCCGGAATTCGTCTTCCACCACCCCGTTCTCCTCCGACCATCGCGTCCATGTCTGACGCTCGTCGGGCCCGCGCCGAGCGCCGGGCCGCTCTCGCTTCCCGCATCGCCCAGACGGCTCCTGTCGGCGGGCGTCCTCGCCGTTCCCCATCACCTGCCGTCAACGCCGCCACCGGCCCGGCGGGGGACGAGCAGCAAGCGTCGTCTCAACATCCGTCTATGCGGCAAGACGTCCGCACCGCTACTCCCTCGCTCACCCCAGCTGGTTCTTCATCCCGCGTGCTCCGCGCACCCATGGAGGCTCGAGCTGCGCTCATCACGGCAAACGAGCACCTGCGCTACCGTCCCGTCGATGACGTCTACGAAGAATGGCTCGACTGCGTCGCCGAGCTCATCCGCGCCGCAGGGGGCTCTCCTGCGCCGTCTGTTCCGCTGCACCGCACCCCGCCCCGCGCGGGCAACGAAGCTCCGGCGGCGCCCAAGCCGCCTCCTCCTCAAGAAGGCGCCATGGCTCCAAGGTGCGTGGCCCCTGGGCGGAACCAGCTCCGTTAGGTGCCAGCGCGGCAAGAGCAGAGCTGCCAAGAAGTCCCTCGCCCGCAAGAAGCTGCCCGGGCGCTCCCTGCTCCAGCACGTCGCGACCATGCTCCTGCTCTCGCACGTCAAGACCCCACACTGCTCCCAGCTGCAGCATGTGGGGACATACAAGACCAAGCTCTCCGTCACCCAAGGCCTCCCGTGGCCATAGCAGGCTGCCGTGCCTTCACCACCGAGCTACGCACCGTCGCGTGGCCCGGCAAGTTCAAGCCAGACCTGCCTCCTTGTTACGACGGCACAGCCGACCCTATGGAGTTCCTCCAGCTCTATGATCTGGGCATCGAAGCTGCCAACGGAGACGAGAAGGTCATGGCGAACTGGTTTCCCATGGTGCTCAAGGATGGGGCCCGCACCTGGCTCCTGAACCTGGCTCCAGGCACAATCTCCTCCTGGGACGAGATGCGCACCCGCTTCATCGCCAACTTCCAAGGTACTCACGACCGGCCACCCGCCGTGAGCGACATGCGCCGCATCAAGCAAAAACCCGGAGAGACCCTGCAGAAGTACATCCAGCGCTTCAACAACACACGCCTCAAGATTCCCAAGGTGACCAAGGAGGCCATCATCTCAGCCTTCTCCGACGGCGTGCGCGATGTCAAGATGAAGGAGGAGCTGGCGATGCATGAAGACCTATGCACTTCCTTGGAGTTGTTCAACTTGGCAACCAAGTGCGCTAGGGCTGAGGAAGGGCGTCTCTCCCTCCTCGAGCTCCCTGCCGCAGACCCAGAAGAGAAGAAGCCCAAGGCCAAGGATGTGAAGCGCAAGGGGGCTGCCGTGCTCGCGGCAGAACCGGACACCAAGCAGGGCAGAGATCAGCCCGAATCTTCCAAGGGCAGTCGGTACTGTGTGTACCATGACCTCCACACCCACAACACCAATGAATGTCAAGAGCTCCGAGCCGTGCGAGAAGGAAGGATCGGCCGTCGCCCCGACCGCGGTGACCGGGGCCACGGTCGAGGAGGAGGAAGGAACGCAGGGCACTAGGAAGACCGCTGCCTGCGCCAGGGGTGGCGCGATTGACCTCGCAAGGATCGCTGACAAGACCCGCCTCACGAGGGAGACTGGAGGGATCAGCCTCGCGAGGATCGCCCGCAAGGCAACGCAGGCCTCCCTCCGCTGCCGCTGCAGCCAAGGAGAAACGAGGACCGCCATCAGGACGAGGGGGCTGGGGGCTTCCAGGAGCCGTGCGCGATCACCTGCATCCTGGGCGGGGCTCAAGCCCCAGCCTCTCAACGCATCTTCAAGCAGTTCACCCGCGAAGTGAATGCAGTCCTTCCCAAGCTCGAAGCCACACGCCCTCTCAGGTGGTCGGCGTGCGCCATCACGTTCAGCTCAGCAGATCAGCTCAAGTGTGCGGCCACAGCCGGAGTCCTCCTGATGCTTTGTTCCCCAATCATCAGCAACGTGGTGGTCACCAGGACCCTCATCGATGGCGGGGCAGGGCTCAACGTCCTGTCCGTGGAAACATTCAACAATCTCCAAGTGCCCTACAGCCAGCTTCAGTCAACCAAGCCTTTCTCCGGAGTCACCGACGGCTCCACGGTCCCGATTGGGCAGGTCCGCCTCCCTGTCACCTTCGGGGCACGCGACAACTACCGCACCGAGCTCATCGACTTCGACATCGCTCACATTCACCTGCCGTACAACGCCATCCTTGGGTACCCAACGCTGGCCAAGTTCATGGCCGTAACTCACCACGGCTACAACATCCTCAAGATGCCAGGAAGTGGTGGAGTCATCATGGTGACCTGTGAAGAGAAGGACGCGATGTGTTCTCTGGAACGAGCCTTTCAGGCCGCATCACTGGAAGACCCGGATCACGGAAGCAGGAGGCTTCCCGAGACCACCCCCAAGAAGAAGAAGACATCGTTCGACCCGGCCCCTCAGGAGGCAGGCCCCTCAAGGCCCGCGCCTACCCAGGGGGAACCTCATTCCATTGCATAGGAAAGCGCGCCCGGCGCCCTCCTCAGGCAGGGCTCGGGGGCTCTCCCCTGGAGGGCCACCGACCTGGCTAAGGTCACGAGGGAGGCGCTCGGGCACCACATGGAGGCGTGTTTTGAAGCACGTTTCCCTCAAGAAGGAGTAAGGCAAGGAGAGCTAGACCCTCAGGAGTTCGTCAGCAAGGCCATTCAGGAGCTACAGGAGTCAAGAGTCATGAAAGGCGGCCGCCGCCTACCAGCTGTGGCTCCCCATCCAGGCGAGGATGGTGGGTTGCGCGTCTGCATCGACATACCAGGGCTCAGTCGAGTCGCCTCTCTGGAGCGCCTCTGGCCCTCGCGAGTGGGACGTTGCGAAGGTCCGCCCCACAGCTACGTTCGCATATCTTACGGCTTGCTGAACGCGGTTGCCATGTACCAGCGCCTCATGAGGGGTATCATGGAGGCTCAAGAGGCCAGGCGTTCCGCAGCCCTAGCGGAGATGGAGATGGTCCGCGAGGAACCACCAGCGCCTCCGGAGCCTCCCGAGGCCCCTGGGCCTGGGGGCTCGTGAGGATCGGCTTCCGCAGCCCACCGAGTCTGCTACACCAACACTCCTTCGTCCTCAACATCATCAGGTGACATCTTTCAAGTTTCAATTCCAGCTGGGAGCGCCCCCAGGGCTGCATTATTCCCAGGCCGCGTGGGTCCGTCCCTGCGGCATGTATCCCTTATATTTCATGTTGTTAGCTTACTATGTTGGGGGCGCCCCTCGGGCTGCATCATCCCCAAGTCGCTCGGGCCAGACCCAGCGGCATGTATCCCTTTTGCGTTTATTTCCGGCTATGCGTTCAACCCACCATGCTTGATTATTTGATGCCGGTCCACGGCACCTCTTCTTCTCCATGCTGACCACTTGCACGTTAAAGGGGGGGTACCTAAGCATCGCGACTCAGGGCTCTTGTAAGTGCATCTAGTGCCATCCCTAGTTGGTTTTGGAGTATTGACGACAAACCTAGTTGAGGGACTAATGTGTTTGTGAGAATTGCAAGAAAACACAGGTAGAAGTCCCTCATTGATTCGGTTTCACTACCAGAGATGACCCCTAAAAATGTATGAAGACATTGAAGACAAAGGTGGTATATGAAGATATTCACATTGAAGACTATGACAAAAGAAGACACGGTATGAAGCCTATGGAGCTCGAAGACTTAGATCTTTCGTAGTTCCTTTTATTTTGTGTTGAGTCATAGGAACCACCGCACTGTTAAGTGGGGTCCAGGAGAACCAGTCAGAATGAGTGAAGTGATGCCTAAATCAAAAACCTATGTCTTCGAGCGAAGACAATGAGAGCGAATCTTGTCCAGAGCCGGACAAGTCAGCTTTGCTTGTAGCCCAAGTAAAATTGCCATGAGAGTTCGAAATCTGACCGTTGAGACACGTGTCAGTTCCTTAGTGACCCAGGGTCATTTCGGACAAATCAGGTCGGGTTGCCAAGTGGCTATAAATAGCCCACCCCCACAACCATAAACGGTTGGCCGCTCAGATTTCAGTGCACGGCTTTTGTCGTTTGAGAGCAACCCACCTCGAAGCCTTTAAGAGAAAATTCCTAGTGAGGAGAAAACCCCTAACCACCCAGAGCCAGAGCAAATTGGGCATCACTTGAGTCTTCTTGTCTGTATGATCTGAAGACTTATTACACTTGAGGACTGTGAATCCTCCAGACGGTTAGGCATCGCGTTCAGAGCATCCAAGAGACATTGTGGATTGCCAGTGAACGAAGTTTGTGAAGGTTTGGGAGTCTACCTTGAAGACTTACCAGAGTGATTGGGCGAGGACTAAGTGACCTTAGCTCAAGGAGAATACGGTGAGGACTTGGTGTCCTGGACTGTGTGTTCAGGACTCGGTGTCCGGGACTGTGTGTCCTAAGGTTTAAATACCTAGCCGCTCCAACGAGACGTACAGTTGTCACAGCAACTGGAACTGGTCCAACATATCATTGTCTTCAACGAGTCACTGGTTTCATCTTCACTTCCCTTTCTTACTGTTACTCATTGTGAAGCCATTGCATGCTTGCTCTATCTTTTGTCTTCACAGCGTGAATGTATGATCCGATTGGCTTCATAACCTCTTCCTACCTGATCCTCATTACACTGAAGCTGTTTGTTATTGTTCGTTCACTCTATTGAATACTTGACCATGGCTAGCCTAGTGTTATCTAACTTCCGCTGCATAGTAATAGGCATAATCCTCACTGTTTGTCTTCATAACTCCCACATTTTGAAGACTTTCATAAAAATCGCCTATTCACCCCCCTCTAGTCGACATAACGCACTTTCAATTGGTATCAGAGAAAGGTGCTCCCTTGTTCTATGTGATTCGGTTTAACCACCTGGAGTTTTAGCTATGTCGACTGCAGGGATAATCAAATTCTCCGCTGCTTGCCCCGTTTTCGATGGAACTGAATATCCCTACTGGAAGAATAAGATGCGCATGCATCTTGAAGCCATTGACGTCGACCTATGGTATGTCGTCGAGAACAGCGTTCCCAAGGCTGGAGAAGGTGTCACTACTGCTGATGTCAAGAAGTTCACTCAACTGGACTCTACTGCCAAAAATATCATCTGTGGTCATCTGACAAAAGGACAGTATGGCCGTGTGAGTGCCTTGAAGACATCCAAGCTGGTCTGGGACTGGCTCTCCAAGGTCAATGAAGGCGTCTCAACTCAGAGAGATCAAAGAATCAGTGTTCTTCGCAACCTCTTCAACCGCTTCAAGCGAAATGACAATGACAATGTCCAGCACACATTTGACCGGCTCACTGACATCACAAATGAGCTTAAAGCCCTCGGCGCCACTGAGATCACCAAACATGAAATCGTCAAGACGCTGCTGAGATCACTTGATAGTTCGTTTGACATCCTGGCCCTGATGATTCAAGAACGTCCTGATTTCAAGACACTCGATCCGTCTGACATACTTGAGAGGCTCAACACACATGAGTTTCAGCTTTCTGAGAAAAGAGATATCTACGGTCCAAACTATGGGCGAACTCGTGCCTTGAAGGCAAAAGCTGTTTCCTCATCTGAAGAAGAATCTGACTGCAGTTCTGATGATCCTGAAGATATTGGAAGAGAACTTGCAATGCTAGTGAAGAAGTTCCAAAAATTCACCAAGAAGAAAGGCTTCAGAAAATCTTCACGATCAAGCTCAAGGAATGATGAAGCTTCTGCTCATGACTACAAGAAGAAAACATGTCACAAGTGCAAGAAAACTGGACACTTCATCTCTGAGTGTCCACAGTGGGACAATGAGAACAGAAGGAAGAAGAAGAGCAAGGAATATGATTCTGACGACAAGAAGAAGAAGAAATACTCAAAGTCTTCTTCCAAGTCTTCTTCAAAGTCTTCATCACACAAGAAGAGCTCATCTGGCAAGGAACGTGCGTTTCTTGGCAAGGAGATGGATTCAGAGGAGGAGTCCGCATCTAAGGAGGTAGAGGTGGAGTCTGAGGAGGAGTCTGATTCTGGCACGAGTCTGGCTACAGCATACGTCGCCAAGTCCATCTTCAACACTGAAGACAATGACTGCATCACCGACACCGACGCAAATGACAAGAACGACTCCACTCCTACCTACTGCTTTAGGGCACGCGGTGCCAAGGGAAAGGTCTCCAGCAGAAAAACAAAATCTTTTGACGCTATTGCTGGGGACCTTAAAAATCTTGGTACGACACCAACGACTTCAAAGGCTTCAGAATGGATTATTGACAGTGGGTGTACAAATCACATGACTGGCAAAAGAAGTCTTCTTATGGACTCAACATTACGTCCATCCGACAAAAGCCACATCACATTTGCTGACACTGGTAAAAGTAAGGTATTGGGTCTAGGTAGAGTTGCAGTCTCAAAGGATCAACACATGGATAAAGTCATGCTTGTTGAATCCCTTGGCTTCAACTTAATGTCTGTCTCAATGATTTGCGATTTGAATATGATCGTAATGTTTGGAAAATATCGTTTCCTGGTACTAATGGAATCTGACAAGTCTCTAGTGTTTGAAGGGTATCGGAAAGGTGATTTGTACGTGGTAGATTTCTCAGCAGGACAACAACTTGCAGTATGTCTTCTTGCAAAAGCTTCAGAATGTTGGCTTTGGCATCGGAGGCTTGGGCATGCTGGCATGAGGAACCTCCACACCCTTGCAAAGAAGAAGCATGTCATAGGCATCGAGGGCGTCAAGTTCAAGAAAGATCACTTATGCGGTGCCTGTGAAGCAGGGAAGATGACAAGGGCAAAACATCCTTCGAAGACAATCATTACTACAACACAACCCTTCGAACTGCTCCACATGGATCTTTTCGGTCCCACTCACTACTCAACTTTTACTACTACTGCTTGCCTCTATGGCTTTGTGATTATTGATGATTACTCTAGATACACTTGGGTGCACATAATCCTTTACAAGACTGAAGTGCAGGATGTCTTCAGACGCTTCGCCAATCGAGCCATGAACAATTTTGGCGCTAAGATAGAGCACATCAGAAGTGACAATGGCACTGAATTCAAGAACACTGGCCTTGATACATATCTTGATACCTTGGGCATCACACATGAATTCTCAGCTCCGTACACGCCACAGCAGAATGGCGTTGTCGAACGCAAGAACAGAACACTCATTGAGATGGCCAGAATGATGCTAGATGAATACAAGACTCCAAGAAAATTCTGGACTGAAGCCATTGATTCTGCATGCCATACAATCAATCGTGTTTATCTTCACAAGCTTATGAACAAGACATCTTATGAACTCCTAACTGGCAAGACGCCAAATGTCAGTTACTTCAGAGTATTTGGCTCAAGGTGCTGGATCAAGGACCCACATCACACTTCAAAATTTGCACCTAAAGCACATGAGGGCTTTATGCTTGGATATGGAAAGGACTCGCACTCCTATAGAGTCTTCAATCTCTTTCATTACAAAGTGGTTGAAACAGTGGATGGGCGGTTCGATGAGACAAATGGTTCACAAAGAGAGAAACTGCCAAATGTGCTAGATGAAGTTCCAGCTAGTGAATCAATCAAGCTTATGGGAACTTGAGAGATTATACCTTCTGAAGCTCATCCTGAAGAAGAACTTATCATCTCAGCACCTGATCAACATGAAGACAATGCTCAACCTAAAGACATTCCTCCCAACAACAACGCAGATCAGCAAGAGCAAAGTCTTCGCCCTGTACATCCTCGTGTTGCAAATGAAGTGCAGATTGACAGAATAATTGACAGCATCAATGCACCTGGTCCACTCACTCGTTCAAGGGCAACTCACCTAGCAAATTTCTGTGGGCACTTCGTATTCGTCTCAATATCAGAACCCAAGAAAGTCGAAGAAGCCTTCATGGAACCAGAATGGATTCAAGCTATGCAAGAAGAGCTTCAACAATTTGAGCTGAATAATGTATGGGAACTGGTTAAGCGTCCTGATCCACGGAAGCACAACATAATAGGCACCAAATGGATATACCGCAACAAGCAAGATGAGCATGGTCAAGTTTTCAGAAACAAAGCTTGTCTCGTTGCTCAAGGATATACTCAAGTGGAGGGCATTGACTTCGATGAAACATTTGCTCCTGTGGCTAGGCTTGAAGCCATACGCATACTGCTGGCATATGCAAATCATCATAACATACTTCTATATCAAATGGATGTGAAAAGTGCCTTTCTCAATGGCAAGATTGAAGAAGAAGTGTATGTTGCACAACCACCTAGTTTTGAAAATCCAAAACATCCTGACATGGTATACAAGCTCAACAAGGCACCGTATGGCCTCAAACAAGCCCCTAGGGCCTGGTATGACACACTCAAAAACTTCCTGAAGAGCAAAGGCTTCATACCAGGTTCCCTGGATCCCACTCTTTTCACGAAGACATATGTTGGTGAACTGTTTGTGTGCCAAATCTATGTGGATGACATTATCTTCGGCTGCACCAATCAGAAGTACAGTGAAGAGTTTGGATATATGATGCAAGAGCAATATCAGATGTCCATGATGGGGGAGCTGAAGTTCTTCCTTGGTCTTCAAATACGACAACAACGCAATGGCATCTTCATATCTCAAGAGAAGTATCTCAAAGATTGCCTGAAGAAGTTTGGTATGCAAGACTGCAAAGGCTTCACAACACCAATGCCAGCCAAACATCATCTAGGTCCTGACGACAATGGTAAAGAGTTCGATCAAAAGGTATACCACTCCATGATTGGGTCTTTGCTTTATTTATGTGCATCTAGGCTAGATATTATGCTTAGTGTTTGCATGTGTGCTCGATTTCAAGCGGCACCAAAGGAGTTGCATCACTTAGCTGTGAAGCGAATTCTTCGATATTTGGCTCACACCCCAACTCTAGGATTATGGTATCCAAAGGGCTCAAAGTTTGATTTGGTTGGATTTTCGGATGCTGATTATGCTGGTGACAAAGTTGATCGCAAGTCTACATCAGGCACATGTCACTTTCTGGGACGATCACTTGTATGTTGGTCTTCAAAGAAGCAGAACTGTGTATCTCTCTCCACTTCTTAATCTGAATACATTGCTGCTGGATCTTGCTGCGCTCAGCTTCTGTGGATGAAGCAAACACTCAAGGACTATGGCATTCATCTGAAGCAAGTGCCACTCTACTGCGACAACGAAAGCGCCATCAAGATTGCCAACAACCCAGTTCAGCACTCGAAGACAAAGCACATTGAAATTCGTCATCACTTTCTCAGAGATCATGTTGTGAAGGAAGACATTGATATCATACACGTCAACACTGAAGAGCAATTAGCGGATATCTTCACCAAGCCCTTGGATGAGAAGAGATTTTGCAAGTTACGGTGTGAGCTAAATATCTTGGAATCCTCAAATGTCCTGTGATCAGGCACACATCCTAACACTTATGCATATTGACGACTTAGATGTGCAACACACAAAGTAAAGTATATCTTCAATCAATGAAGACATACATTCTAAGTGTGAATACATTAATGTGGAATTTGACTTCGGAGCGTCACGATAATTGTGCGCCGTGTCTAGGTCTAATACTTCCTATACGGTGGGTAACGCCACCACCAAACGTTCCATTTTGAAGTGTTTCACTCATGACGTTACCTTACAATATCTTCACATTTGGTTTGGCTTAGAACTCAACATGTCTTCATGATTATCTTCACTACGTTGATTATATAGATATATACATACTAGTGTTCTGTCCTCTACAGCATTCACTTATAGCTATGTCTTCTTGGTTGAATCTTTTGAACTAAGTGAATGTGATCGGACCCTAATCTCTCTATGCTTTCTATCTCAAATTCTATCTCTCCATGTCATATGCATTCTATTGAAACTGTCGAATGTCTTCACTGTGTCCTTGTCAGCTGAAGATATAGAGACAACCATTAAGTCCGTTTTTTTAATGCTCATTCCTCCACATAAAATCCGGAGAAGCAGGAACGACCGCCCGACAATTTAGGCGTGCGTGGGACGTGGAACAAACCCCAAACATCCGCTAACTGGCCACGCGTTCCTCAAATGCGAACCGCCAGGGGCACCTGTGTAATAGCACAGTGCCGCCCCTGAGCCTATAAATTCACACTTACCATAGTCATTATCTCCTTCTTCCACCCTCGCAAGAACCCTAGCGCCACCGCTAGCACTCGACGACGCCGGAGACGAAGCGCTTCGCTGCCGCAACCTCTCCAACGCCGTCCTCACGCCGACCGCGGACATCGTCCTCTTCGCCGTCGCCGTAGGTGTTTTCCGTCGCCAAGTTAGGGCACGGAGGACTGAACTGCTCGGCATCCACTCCCTTCCGTCTAGCAGTTCCAGTGTGGTAAATAAAACTTCTTTTTACAGCCCCCTTGATCTCATGGTTCTGTCACTTTCTACCATAAGAAGTTTCTCTTCACACTAGTTAGATCTCTCGCTGCATCTCATAACATGCCTAGTATATTCACTTGTGCTTCATAAAGTAGTTAGATTCCTCACTTGTACTGGTCTGTGGGTTCGTACAAATCTGGAACCAACTTCTTCTCTATAAGTGAATGTCTTCGCACGATGAGGTCAATGTCTTCTAAACTGATTAATCTTCAAAACCTTCTGAGAATGCATATGACCTCTTCCCCTTCCCTCGCACCTTAATGCTGTCACAGGTACATGTCCGTGGGAGAATCCTTCGGTTCTCATAGTCTGCATTCATTTGCCGAATTCCTACAGCATCACATAAACTCTCCTGAAGCCAGTTCCTGTTGGTCCAGAAAAAGAAAGCCTTTGAAGCCTTTGAAAGTTTTGAAACCTTTCAAGTTAAAGTTTATGGCTTCAGTAGCAGCAGCAAGAAAGGGGGGCAGACAGAGACGTGAGGGAACATCCAAGGATCTGCCAGAAGACTTGGCAGAAATGTACAAAACAGATCCAGAAGAGAGCTATGGACAGCGCAAAACCCGAATCCAATGGATTCGATGCTATTGGGCAGAACAGTGGTTCAAATACCGCTTCGTCACCCAGGAGTATGCTGAAAAGAATGCTATCAAGAGTCCATGGGGGGATATCTTATACAAGAACCTTGTACCCAGGACCAGAGATGAAGCCATTGCTCAAGGCTTCTACCCATGCATGGTCCGAGGACCACAGCCTGATGATGCACATCCGTCGTCACTTCTCTGGTGTCGTGACGACAATCTCTTCAAGCGCAACTTTCAGTTTGCCCAACAGTCAGCGAAGCTAAACAAGAAGAAATTTGGGCTTGACTTCAACCCTGGTCCCTCCTCACCAAGGGCAGATGGCACACGCGACGCCGAACCCAATATCATCGGTCCGTTTGCCAATCTTGAGGGCCTGATCACTCACATCTTAGTACAAGGGGCTGCCGTGAATGACCCCCCAGCTGACTCTGAGTCTGATGAAGCTCCTGCTGTGCCAAAGCCAAAGCAGACAAAGAAACCAAAAGCTTCGAAGCCGGCCCCTGCCTCAAAAATCTCAAAGGCGAAGCCATTGAAAACTGCACCTCCTGAAGTCAGTGTGCAGTCTGAAGACGTATCCCGCATCTCCAAGCCCCAGAAAGAAAAGGAGCCCCAGCAACAAATCGGCAAAGAGCTCACTGCTGCTGCCATTCTGCGCAGTGAAGACATTGATCTATCAAGCGATGAAGATCTGGGAGATGACGCACTAGAGCAGCTTATCAAAAGCAAAGAAGAAGCTGAAATCTTCAACAATCTGCCTCTCTTTGATGTCGCCATCATCCACAGCTTCATCGATGAATGGTTTGACTCACCAGACATAAGCTTCAATGATCTGCAGCTGCCTGTTGGACTCAGCGTCGCCTTCCAAGGCGCAATTGCTTCAGAACTGGCCATTGCTCAGCGCATTGTTGAGCTGAAGCAGAAAATTGATCACGAAAAGGCTCAGTTCAAGAAGCACGTGGCCAGCCTCAGCGTGCAGGAAGTGAGGAGCTTCAAAGTCATGCTGCATGATCTCAAAGAAAACTTTCTGAAGAAGCGTGCTGAAGCTCAGGGCTCGCGTGAAAGGATGAAGTCTTTGGCAGAAAAATGTGTTCAAGCCTACAACGAGGCTGAAAAGCGCAAGGCACTTGGGCGTCCTGGCATCGACCCCAAGATGGCTGCTAAGAAGAAGAAGCAGCCTGCTGTGAATGAACCAGAGGCATCAAGACAAGAAGCTATTCCGATTGTCTTCCCAACCGCCACGACTGGCTCTAAGCCAAAGAGCCGGTCAGCCGCTTCTGAGCTTAAGAAGACACTGAATGCAGAGGCTGAAGCCAGAAAAAGAAAGAGCTCTGAAGCCTCTCCTACTGCCCCCAGCAAAAAGAAGCGCAAGACCAAGAAATCTAGGGCTGCACCCACAGAGCCCTTGATGGTTGAACCCCTTTCTGTCCTTCACCCCAATGCAGAAAGAGGACTGACAGTTCATGTACAACATGAAGATATTCCAGCAGCCAACCCCACAGCTGCTGAAGACATTGGTCACCAAGACAATGTACAAGATGATGCAGCCCTTCCTCCGCTTGAAACAAGCGAACTCATCAGTATTGGTTGTCCTCTGATGCCAATGGCACAAGATGAGTCATGGGCAGATCGCCCTCAGGAGGAAGAAGACTTTGAGGTCCAGCCCACTCCGACCCCACAAGAGTCGTCTGCGTTCCGTAGGCTTCGCAAAGGTCCATGGCCTCAAGTCCATACTGCAGAAATTCCGGCTGAATCAGCCGAAGACAATGAAGAAGCACCACCAGAACCCACTTCCCCGCTCCATCAAGATGCAGTTCTCCATGAGAACGTGCCTGCGATTGTCCCTCCCACTACACAAGCAGAGGAAGAACATGCTGAGGCTCCCACCACAAACACTGAAGCCAATGTGGAGCCCGCCCCACCAAATGCTTCAGCGGACAGCGAAGCTACCGAGCCAGACACTTCTGTTCCTGAGTCTGCTGCAGGTCCTCAATTTGATTATCATATTGAGCACAGGCCTCATGTTCAGAAGCCAGTCCCAAGGCTGCCAAGGTTCCCGGGTCCTGCATCAGCACCTGGTTCCTTTAACATCAACAGCTTCAAGGCAGACAATACATTTTTCAATAGCTCCAAGAACCCCTATTCAAAGGAAAGGATTGTATCAGACAGGTTCTGGAGCTATTCTCAGCGCAGCTATTATTCATGCATCTTATACAACCAAGGCCGCATCTTTCCGCACAAACGCCTTGAGGTTGAAGCCATTGCTGGTCTGCCATGTCTTGAGGAAGCCTTGGATTGCTTCAGGCAAGTGGGTCTGCTGCCGTTTGTGACTGATGAAGAGCACTGGAATGAAGAGCTTCTGCTTCAGTTCTATGCCACTCTGCACATCAAAGGATACAACAGAGATCCGAAGACTTGGGTACTGGAGTGGATGACCGGAAATGTCCATCATGAAGCCAATGCATTTGATATCATTGAGCTCACCGGCCTGCCCACTCTTGGCGAATTCTTCGAGGAAGGCTGTCAATCACATTCTGAAGCTATTGAGAGTATCTTCCAGAGGCCTGAACCCAATATGAGTCAGATGCTCTCAATGATGAAGCCATTGCCTCATGATGCACCTTATCCTACTGAGTTCTTCGTTGAATACCTAGAGTACCTGCCCAGGACCATATATCACATCATCCGGCGGACTCTCTGGCCCATTAAGGGGCACTCTCCACATGCAAAGATTGAAGGTGCAATGAAGACTCTCATATTCTATATCCTGCATGGCAAATGCTTCAACGCACAGGATCTCTTCATACGCCAACTTGCAGCGTCAGGCTCGGAATTATTTGGTTTGAAGTTCTATGCCCCTTGGGTGATGAGGCTGATCAAACTGCACTCTACAATATCGTATCAGCCCTCTGCCCGAAACCATAGGATCTTTCTGCCAGATGTGGATACCTCTGCTGAAGCAATATATCCTGAGCCAGACAAGCAACCAATAAATCTTCATAATGCAGAACACCAGAGCTTCACGCAGAATATTGAAGGTGTTGAAGCCATATCCAGGGTATATCTGTTGGCTGGCACTACACGTGCTCCAGCATCAACTGAAGCCACAAACAGCACAAATGCTCCAAGACCCAAGAAGCGTGCTCGTGTCCTCACTGATCGAGAGCTTCTTGTGGCCCTTCACCAAAAGCAAGATAGGCATCACGACTGGCTCAAACGTCAGATGAAGAGCCTCTTGGTGGATGTCAATCGACTTTGAAACCTTGCCACCAAGAATGCCTTCGTTACACATGAGACTTGCCGTCGGACATGGAAAGGGCTCTCAATGATATGCACTGCAGCTGAACTTGAAGAGGATGCCCAAACAACTCCACCGACCCTGCTGCGCCTGGAAACGCGTAGAAAACTCTATGTCTTCAAACCTTTTTGGTCATTACTGACAAAAGGGGGAGAAGCATATGATGTTTATAGTCTTCAAGCGGGTCAATATGGGCGGGTGCCTTATGTTTGGTTATATTTTGCTTCGTGTTTACAAATCTTGTTTTTGCTTCATTTGGTTCTTTGAGTTGTAAACACTAAAACTTGATGGTCGTCTGCTACTTGTTTGCCACTCTGTTTGCGAAGATAAATTCCGCATGTGCGACGATAAATTCCGCACTTATCTCATTCTGCAGACGTCCATTTTCCATTATGCATGTCATTATCTTCATATACTTTCACATGCATAGTGGATTGTCATCATAAGCTGAAGTGGATCTCCACAAGTACAACCTGCCATGTGCATTTGCATTCCAAAATAAAATTAACTTATATGCACATCTTCAGGGGGAGCCCTTGCAACTTATGAAGACAATTCCCTATCCTTTACAAACTTCACACTTTATATTCCCCGTTGAAAACTTCAACTAGTTTGTCATCAATCACCAAAAAGGGGGAGATTGTAAGTGCATCTAGTGCCACCCCTAGTTGGTTTTGGAGTATTGACGACAAACCTAGTTGAGGGACTAATGTGTTTGTGAGAATTGCAGGAAAACACAGGTAGAAGTCCCTCATTGATTTGGTTTCACTACCAGAGATGACCCCTAAAAATGTATGAAGACATTGAAGACAAAGGTGGTATATGAAGATATTCACATTGAAGACTATGACAAAAGAAGACACGGTATGAAGCCTATGGAGCTCGAAGACTTAGATCTTTCGTAGTTCCTTTTATTTTGTGTTGAGTCATAGGAACCACCATACTGTTAAGTGGGGTCCAGGAGAACCAGTCAGAATGACTGAAGTGATGCCTAAATCAAAAACCTATGTCTTCGAGCGAAGACAATGAGAGCGAATCTTGTCCAGAGCCGGACAAGTCAGCTTTGCTTGTAGCCCAAGTAAAGTTGCCGTGAGAGTTCGAAATCTAACCGTTGAGACACGTGTCAGTTCCTTAGTGACCCAGGGTCATTTCGGACAAATCAGGTCGGGTTGTCAAGTGGCTATAAATAGCCCACCCCCACAACCATAAACGGTTGGCTGCTCAGATTTCAGTGCATGGCTTTTGTCGTTTGAGAGCAACCCACCTCGAAGCCTTTGAGAGAAAATTCCTAGTGAGGAGAAAACCCCTAACCACCCAGAGCCAGAGCAAATTGGGCATCACTTGAGTCTTCTTGTCTGTGTGATCTGAAGACTTATTACACTTGAGGACTGTGAATCCTCCAGACGGTTAGGCGTCGCGTTCAGAGCATCCAAGAGACATTGTGGATTGCCAGTGAACGAAGTTTGTGAAGGTTTGGGAGTCTACCTTGAAGACTTACCAGAGTGATGGGGCGAGGACTAAGGGACCTTAGCTCAAGGAGAATACGGTGAGGACTTGGTGTCCTGGACTGTGTGTTCAGGACTGGGTGTCCGGGACTATGTGTCCTAAGGTTTAAATACCTAGCCGCTCCAACCAGACGTACAGTTGTCACAGCAACTGGAACTGGTCCAACATATCATTGTCTTTAACGAGTCACTGGTTTCATCTTCACTTCCCTTTCTTACTATTACTCATTGTGAAGCCCTTGCATGCTTGCTCTATCTTTTGTCTTCACAACATGAATGTATGATCCGATTGGCTTCATAACCTCTTCCTACCTGATCCTCATTACACTGAAGCTGTTTGTTATTGTTCGTTCACTCTATTGAATACATGACCATGGCTAGCCTAGTGTAATCTAACTTCCGCTGCATAGTAATAGGCATAATCCTCACTGTTTGTCTTCATAACTCCCACGTTTTGAAGACTTTCGTAAAAATCGCCTATTCACCCCCCCTCTAGTCGACATAACGCACTTTCAGCTCTTACTGGCTCTCCAGCCCTCACCCTTTGGCCTTGTCCACGGCATCGTGACCTGGCATACCAGCGATGGCTGAGACCAGCTCGAGGGCTGGGACCCGAGGACGTAGACTGCCGGCATCTAACCAAATTTGCAGGTACACATCACAAGATAAGGCCCAGTGCCAGGCGCAACCCGCCTAGAAGTAGGGCCCCGTGAGTCCCGCGCTGGCTCACGGGTGGCAGATACACCTCGCCAGGCCCTACCGTGCTAGCCATGTGTCAGGCGGTGCTGTACACGCCCCGAGGGCTCCTCCCGAAGGGGAGCCCCCTCCCACGTACCAGTGGAAGCACCATGCTCCGCGCTGGCTGACGACACTGCCGAGGAGCGGCTATGCCCGTACACATACGGAAGCGCTATGCTCCGCGCTGGTGATAAACAACTGAGGGTGGCCCCCGGGCCGCATCAAACTTAGGGAGCCCAGAGCTTAATGTGTAGCCTCATCGCAACGCCTCCCCTCGGGAGTGCCGCGTGAGGGGGCTGGGCACGGGGGCTGCGCCTGGGTCACGCCTAGACGCACGCCACCCAGCCAGGCCCCCCGGGCCTGGTTCGTCGCGCGTCTCTCCCCGAGCAGAGCCAAAGTATGAAGGCCGTTTGAGCGTCAAGGGGGACTCCTGAGCATCGCGACTCAGGAGCCTAACTGGTCACGTAGCCCCTCACTCCTTAGTTCCGAAAGGCTAACGCTGGGTGAGGTATGCGCGGGGCCGGGCTCTGCAGATGTAGAACGGTAGAGCCACCCACATCTCACCTCCCTACTTGTTGTTCGTGCGCCAAGGGGGACTCCTGAGCATCGCGACTCAGGAGCCTAACTTGTCACGTAGCCCCTCACTCCTTGGTCCCGTCCTGGTTTCCGGTTGGGGCTAACGCTGGGTGAGGTATGCGCGGGGCCGGGCTCTGCCGGCGTAGAACATAAGCAAGTAGGAAGGAAAAGCGTAAATTTCAAGGAATTCAAAAGCAAATATTACAGTTCACGCTGTTATCTCAATGCCAAACGCAAGTTTAAATGCCTCCCCGAGGCATGATACATGTGTAGGAATTAAAGGCGGGACAGGAGCCACAACAGAGTCACTTGTCGGCGGTGGAGCAGCGTGGAGTGCGTTCGCCTCATGGAGCAGCGGGGTCGGCAGCGCCTTGCTTCGGCTTGGTGCTGAAGGCCCGGAACTTCCCCAGCAGAGCCTCCGCGCGACCCTTCACGGCCTCGGCAGCGGCAGTGGCACGCTCGCCGCTTACTGGCTCTAGCAGGCTGTCGAGGTCGACGTCGGGATCGCGAAGGTAGATGTGGGTGAGGACCTGCGTCAGCGCTGCAGAAGATAGGACACGCGCCTCGGCCTCGGCCATGGGGCCAAGGCCAAGGGCGACATCTTCAAGAGCGCGAACCAGGAAGGGAAACAGCTTGGCAGGGCCGTCCTCGGCACCAGCCAGTGGGCTCTCCAGGCCGCTGTCGTAAAGCATCCTCAGCGAGGAGCGAGCCTTCGCCTGCATCTGCGCGAAGGCCACACGGTCCTCGACAAGAACCTGGGCCTTGTCGTCCAGCTCGACCTTCCTCGCCCCCATCTCCTGCTCCAGCGCGCCTAGGCGGTCATGGCGCCTCCTGAGCTTGACCTCCCTCTCCTTGACGGCCGCCTCACGAGCCTTCACGCCTTCTTCCTGCTCTTGGCGAAGGCGGGCCTCTTTCGCGAGCTGGTCCCGCAGGCCTTGCAGGTCGTCCTCCAGCGCCTTGCAGCGACCACGGATGTCGACCACCTCCCCCAGGGCTGCGTCACGAGCGGCCTTCGCCTCAAGGACGGCCTGCCTCTCCTCATCGCAAGCCGTCGAGGCCTGGACCAGCGCCGCCCGAATCGAAGTGTCGGAGCAAACCCATCCTGAAGCCAGCTCCAAGTGCCCGGCCACCAAGCGAGGGTCGGCGCCAAGAAGATCCTGCCGCAGCCGGTCTAGCTCAGCAGCAGCATGATCTAGAACGGTAGGAGGAGTCGGAGAGACAGCAGTCGGTGGAGTAGGAGGAGAAGGCGGCAGCGCGACCACAGCATCCTGAGGCAGAGCCTGCTGTGCCCCAACGGCTATAGTGGCGGCAGCAGGCAAAGGCACCTCGAGAGTCACTTGGGCCATGGGGGCTGAGCTTGCCCCAGCTGGCTCAGCCAGGCCTCGCGAGGACGACCGGTCAGGAGAAGCCCGTGCACCGCGATCACCTTCCTTCGCGGGCAGAGGCGCTGCCACGGATGGAACCTCAGGAGCTCCCTTCGGCTTCTTTGCTGCGGGCGCCAGCCTGTCCAAGAGATGTGGACGTCAAGCCTCAGCAGCAGAACAAGAAAAAAAGACAAGAATCAAGCGCTTACGGGTTGTCGCCAGTCAGCTCGGGCAGCCTCCGGCCAAATTTGAAGCCTGAAAGCCGGCTGGAAGGGTCAACCTTGGGAAGCTCGGGAGCGGAAGGCGCGTCTGCGGTCCGCCTCGGGGCCGGGGCAGACCCGCGGGAGATCAGCCCGGTCCTGTCCTTCTTCGGGATCGGGGGCAAGCTCCCACCGCCCTGCTCGTCATCATCCTCGTCGTCATCGCTTGGGAAGAGGCGGAGAGCGCGGGACCTGCGCCGGGGGAGGGGAGCCCTCGACTCTCCGTCAGTCGCCTCGGACTCAGGCCCTTTTTCCCGCTCCCCTCCTTCCTCCTCTTCGCTGGAGTCGTCAGAGGACACGTCCACCGATTCCCTGGGAGTTTCCATGGGCACGGGCCCGTCCTTGTTGAAGATGGGCATGGACTCCACTACCTGCTCCCAGTCGTCGCGGAGGAACAAGGGCGTAGGAGCGCCCTCCAACCTCGCCACATCGCCCCGACCAGAGATTGGAGGACCGCAGCCAGATCTTCGTCGGCCAAGGCCGTGGGGCTCGGATGGGGCCTCCACATAGGAAGTGAGTATTGCCAAAGCGGAGCCAGCTGGTGCTCCAGGAATTCCCTTAGCAGCGACGCGCCGGTCAGCTTCGCCGCCGCCATGTTGGCCGGCCTCAGATCCGCGTCCGTCTTCTCCAACACCAGGTTCGCGCGGGGGTCCGCGAGATCCGCTCGACCCCAATCGCTGGAGCTGGTGGGTTGCTCCGTGGGCAAGATCAGCCAAGGGTGGATGCGCCCAGCATCTGCCAAGACCCACTTGCAACTGAAGCCCTCAATCCTTTTCCCGGGGTTCGAAATGGCAATGGCGCCACCGTACGCGATGAAGCTCGCGCACGCGGAAGTAGGACCGCGAGAGGTCTGGAGGTAGAAGTAGTGGTGTAGCAAGGCCACTGAGGGCTGCACCCCTACGTGAGCCTCGTAGTAATAGGCGAAGATTTCTAGGAGAAGGACGGAGTTGGGGTGGAGATGCAGAGCCTGTAGCTTATAATGGCGGAGGACAGAGAAGAAGAACTCGGAGAAGGGAGGCACCAGGCCAGCAGCAATGGCGCTTACAAAGAACGGATAGAAGGTGCTCCCTTGGCCCTCATGGGTGGCGGAACTGGCCTTGAACACCTTCGCCCCGTCGATGCCCTGCGCCACCGCCATACGGCGCAACCGGGCGAGTCTCGCCTCCGACGCGTTCGGCGAGTCCAGGGCAGACGAGTACCAGGCTCCGGCCGGGGACTGACGAGGCGCCATGGCTTTCTAGGTCACGCGGTCGGAGTAGATCTGGAAATTTTGGAGGAAGGAAGTAGAGGCGCAAGAAAGGGGATCTGAGCAGCAACCGGAGAAAGCAAAAAAGCAAAGCCTAGGCAGATGCCGCTCCTTTATCAACTCGTGCGGTTGCTGAGGCGCTCACGTCCAATCAACCGCCACACGGCGCCCAAGGCCGCAGGCTGTTAGGGCCCGCGGCGCTTCGCCCTTGCCCTTTCGCCTTCCTGCACGGCCAAGTCCGGGCGCGCCTTGGGCCCGGGGGCTACTGTCGGCGTTCTAGGAATGGGGGTCCCCAGACTTGCCTGCCTGCGGCCTGCGGCGTGGCTCAAAGCGAGGCCCAGCACGGCCCATCTTCATCAACACAGACCCAAGACCCTCGCGAGGGGCCAAGCCTCACGTGGCGAACGACACGGAGCTTCCTCAGGCATGGCCTCATCAGGCTGGCTCGCGAGGAGGCGGAGAGATCAAGGCGGGATACCTCACGAGGTGCCCGTGACGCAAGCCATGACGACCAAGGGTGCCAGGCGGGCGCCAGCCCGCGCAGTGTCCTCCTTTCCTCTTTGGTGCAAAGGGAGCAAGCGCAGGCGATACCATCAAGCCAAGGAACCCGTTTCGGTGCAACGAGAGCAAGACCAGTCCAACGGCAGGGAGGAAGTCATTGTGGAGCCCAAGCCAGCGTCACCACCAGAGCCTTTGGCAAGCGAGGACCAACTTTAGTCAGGATAAGTGTACCAGATGTTCCCCTTCAAAATGGCCAATTGTTGGCGCCCTTCCCGCTCAATATTTGGGAAGAGGCCCAGGGCCTTTGCCTATAAATAGGACTAGCCACCCCCAGGGTAGAGGGACCAAAAGGGAAAGGGGGAAATCGGAGAGAGAATCGAGAAGAGAGAGAGAGAGAGAGAAGGGTGACTGAACTCCTCCTAGCAGTTCATCCCCCCAGCCAAGAGCAGACCCTCGTGAGGTTGTTCTTCCTTGTATTGCTCATCATCATCAGCCCAAGAGGCAATCCACCACACCACACACTGGAGTAGGGTATTACACCACAATGATGGCCCGAACCAGTATAAACCCTGTATCTCTTGTGCTGTTCTTTCCATAGCTTAGATCTTAGTGAGGCGGAGGGGTGCAGGTAGGTAGAAGGCAAATTCTCCGCGCGCACCCCAGTGTTCGAACCTCAAGGGTCTGCCGGAACCTGAAATCCGACATTATCCATCTAGTTATAATAAAAATGGTTTGTGGCCCAGTTCATGTGGTTTTCGCTTCTTACCTCATTTTATTTCGATCAGCCTATTTGCTGCATCGACACTCTTTTACGTTTCATATTCGCCAGGATCTACCTATCGCCCTACAACACGGCAGCACAGTCCGAACACTTCTTATATATAAGTTTGGCACCCCGAATTTAGCATTATATGCATTGGCTCCGAATCATGTCTTTGGTCAATAGTTGGGTTGCCCGGCTCCTGTGCTTGCTACCCTATGTTCCGCTCCATCGGCTAGGGTAGTAAAGGGAGAACTACTGCGATTGTGCCCTGGCTTTGACCAGACGAGCACCTCATAGATAAAGCCGAAAACTAACTGCCATGATGTGGCGAGAGCCGGTCAGCTACTCGAGGGTTACAAATTGTTGGAGATTTTTTCCGTGTTACGCAAGAGATCGGCACTTCCCGATCAGATGCTGACAGCACTCTGGCTTAAACCAGGAGCTGCGCCCACGCTTTCTTATAAAACTCCTATGGTTAAGTGAGGGCGTTAAAGCCATAAAGTCTGATTGCCTTGTTCGTTGCGCTAAACAACTCCTTCAGAGGACCATGTAATTGGATCAAGATTTTTTAGATTCCATCCCGAACACCTCCGTACTATCTACGAGAGGGCAGAAGCCGACAACTGGCCAACCCTCAGATTACACACAACACAGCCGCACAGGCGGAAACAATTCAAAGCATAATAAAATTACTTCACAAAAACTGGCTTTAATCACATGATACAAAGGCAACATGAGTACATTTATTCAAATACAATGTCCCGCGAGCATTGCGCCACCACAAGTCGAGACCCTTCTACGACATCCTAAAAATATCGCTCGGGTGTGCGGTACTCCTTGCCCTTCGGCGGACCGCTGGCAACTTCAACAGCGTTCATCTTTGCCCACCACATCCTGCAGCGAGCGAAAGCCATATGGGCACCTTCATTACAAACGGAGCGCTTGATAACGTCCAGCCGAGGACAGGCGTTCACCATCCGCCTCATGAGTCCGAAGTAGCTACTAGGCATAGCTTCGGCTGGCCATAGCCGGATTATCAAATCCTTAATGGCTAGTTCGGCCACCCTAGGCAGCTCCACCAGCTGTTTCAGCTGATCGGTGAAGGATACTGGATGCTCTGGCGCCACATACTGCGACGAGAAGAGCCTCTCCGATGAGCCCCCTCCTTCGGCTTGATAGAACTCCACGGCGTCTGATACACTGCCTGGCAAATCCGCAAAAGCACTTGGGGAACTCCGAACCTAGGTTAGTAAAAGGTACTGCTTCTCCGCATACTGGCTTTGCATCTTAAATTCCTTACCCGCCGTGATCTTCTTGGCCTCCTGGATCTCCTGGAGGGTGGCCTGGGCCTCTTTTCGTGTGGTCTCCGTGCTCTGACGAGCCTTGGCGAGTTTGGTCCCTCGAACCGACGCATCATGCTCCAAGGCCTCGCATTTTTTCACCGCATCCTGGATCTCCTGGTGGACTTCTTTGACCCCGGGCATTTAGCTTCTTACGGGCGGCCTGCTGCTGGACAGCCTGCTCCTCGGCCTCGCCCGGGGCCGTCCTCAGGGCCTCGACCTCAGTCACGGCTTCTGCACATATCACAATACCCCTGTCAATATACAGCGCTTACCCTTTCCCAAGCGTATAGCAAGTCATTGCTCACCTTGCTTCTCCTGGAGCCAAACCTTAACCTCGCCGAGCTCGTTCTTGGTCTGCTCCAGCCTCTGCTTCAGCTCAGAGACCTCGGCAGCATGCGAGGTCACGGCCAACAGGGACGCCTGCTTATCAATACATATTCAGTCAACCTCTTATAATTAAGGATTGATCCCCTGTCCGGTCCTCCTCGCCGAATATCGGACAGTGTCCCAGGGGCTATGGACTATACGGGGTTTTTCTCTTTCTTACCTCGAAACCTGTTAATAGGCTGCTGCAGGCTTCATTCAGTCCGCTCTTGGCGCACTGAACCTTCTCAATCACCGCACCCATAAGGATACGGTGCTCGTCGACGACGGAGGCGCTTCGTAGCGCCCCCATCAGGTCATCTGGTGCTCTTGGATGGACAGGAGCCACCGGTGGTGGCGACGCATCCCCTCCTTCAAAGGGGGCTGCTCGCCCGACTCCGGAGCCATATTGGTCTCCGGAATCGTATTCGACTGAGGGCCGAACTGGATACGGCCCTCTTTGCCAGTCTCCATGGGGATTGACTCCCCCGTGTGTCCGGCAGTGGGGGTATCGCCTTGTGGCACCTCTCGGACAACGTCCTGGGCTCCTCCCCTCAGAGCAGTCCTCCGGGATAACACTTCGGTGTCGCCCCTGGCCCTAGGGGAGTAAGCAGGCGGTGGCGACATGCTCGCCATCTCCGACGGAGCCAACGAACCTCCAGATGAGGATCGCTGGATAAGGTCGTGGGCCGGACTGCAATAGTGTGGATTAACCATGTTAGAATAATAAAAAGAAAGGCTGATATGCGCATGAATAATCCATGTCACTTACGATGCGGCCTGGGGCCTAGTATGGGGGTGACGTACCGGACTACTGTCAGCGTCCCATGCGGTGTTGACCGCTGGGGCGCCTTTCCCCTTTTTGGGCGCTTTCCCCTTTTCAGGGTCTGTTGCTTCTTCGAATTGAATTCCCATAAAGGGCGGCTGCGGTGCTGGCACGGAAGAATCCGGCAGATTAGCATCACCTGGATAACATCAACAAGCTTGATGTCCTTGGTCACCATGCTTTGAACGCGCGTCTGCAGTGTTATCAGCTCATCAGGTGCACACCAGTCCGGACTCTTCTCGACCCAGGATGTGAGTCGCATGGGAGCACTGGAGTGGAATTCAGCAGCTGCTGCCCAGGTGGTGCCGCGTGGTTCTGTAATATAGAACCACTACTTCCGACACTCCTTTACTGTCTCCACAAAGGTGCCTTTGGTCCATGAGACATTGGATAGCTTGCTCACCATGGCCCCTCCACACTCTGCATGCTGTCCCTCCACCACCTTTGGCTTCACGTTGAAGATTTTGAGCCATAGCCCGAAGTGGGGATGGATGCGGAGGAAAGCCTCGCACACGATGATAAATACCGAGATGTTGAGGAAAGAATTCGGGGATAGATCATGGAAATCTATCCCATAGTAGTACATCAGCCCGCGGACGAAAGGGTGGAGTGGAAACCCTAGCCCGCGGAAGAAATGGGGGATGAATACTACCCTCTCTGTGGGCTCCGGCATCGGGACGGCTTGTCCCTCTGCTGGCAGGTGATGGGCGATCTCTTTTGCCAAATATCCGGCCGCTCGGAGCTTAGTAATGTCCTCCTCCTTGATGGAGGAGACCATCCACTTGCCCTGACCACCAGATCCGGACATGGTTGCTTGAGTGGAAAGGAGATAAGAACTCGGGCGCTGGAGCTTGAGATCGGAAAGGCGGAGACGGAGAGAGAGTGTGAGGAGAGGAAGGGTGAATCCTTATCCCCTTATGAAGGCAGCAAATATTAAAATGCCTCCCCACTAGGGCTGTATAAACGACGCGGTTGAGTTACCCATGCCCGCATTGATGAGAATCCCGCAATAAGCGGACACGATCTCTGTTTTGACAAGACGTGCCAATAGCAACCACGTCTCGAAGCGTGGAATGGCAGAAGAAAAATGGTTCGAAATTATAACTGGACAGATGCTATGACATGTTGGAAAAAAGCTGTCAACAGATTAGATTCATGCAAATATTATATTCTCTCTGCGGTTATGTATGGTGTGTGTAACAGGTCAGGATACGATCATTGCATCCGAAGACTATCTGGGAGTTCGGAGAACAGGGGAACCCGCCTTGCAATTCCGAAGACAATCAGCACGCAGGACTCCTCGTCATTGAAAGCCAGGTTCAGGGGCTACTGAGGGAGTCCTGGACTAAGGGGTCCTCGGGCGTCCCGCCTGTTATCTATGGGCCGGACTGATGGGTTGTGAGGACATGAAGGCCGAAGCCTGCATCGTGTCCGGATTGGACTCTACTTGGCGTGGAAGGCAAGCTTGGCAACCGAAGATTCCTTCTTATGTAACCGACTCCATGTAAACCCTAGAACCCCTCGATGTCTATACAAACCGAAGGGGATAGTCCGGAAAGGACACCACATATACTCATTACCATACCCACGTAGGCTGGACTTCTAGGGTCTAGCCATTACGATCTCGTGGTAGATCAACTCTTGTAACACTCATATTCATCAATATCAATCAAGCAGGACATAGGGTTTTACCTTCATAGAGAGGGCCTGAACCTGGGTAAACATTGTGTCCCCCGTCTCCTGTTACCATCGATCCTAGACGCATAGTACGGGACCCCCTACCCGAGATCCACCGGTTTTGACATCAACACCCCAATAGATGCATCTAGAGGGGGGGGGCGCCAGGAGGGGGAGACTTTCCCTCAAGCAGATGGGAGGTGCCCCTCCCCCTAGGGTTTCAACCCTAGGCGCCTTGGGCCCTTGCGGGGGCACCAGTCCACTAAGGGGTTGGTTCCCTCCCATATTCAGCCCACTAAGTCCTCTAGGGCAGGTGGACCCCGGACACCTTCCGGTGGTCCCGGTACAATACTGATAACCCCCAAAACAATTCCGGCGACTGAAACTGGACTTCCCATATACAAATCTTCACCTCTGGACCATTCCAGAACTCCTCGTGAATCTGGGATCTCATCCGAGACTCCGAACAACCTTCGGTAAGCACATACAATTTCCCATAACAACTCTAGCGTCACTGAACCTTAAGTGTTTAGACCCTACGTGTTCGGGAAACATGCAGACATGACCGAGACATCTCTCCGGCCAATAACCAATGGCGTGATCTAGATACCCATGTTGGCTCCCACATGTTCCAGGATGATCTCATCGGATGAACCACGATGTCGAGGATTCAATCAATCATGTATACAATTCCCTTTGTCCATCGGTATGTTACTTGCCCGAGATTCGATCGTCGGTATCCTCATACCTTGTTCAATTTCGTTACTGGCAAGTCTCTTTACTCGTTCCATAACGCTTGATCCCGTGGCTAACTCCTTAGTAACATTGAGCTCATTATGATGATGCATTACCAAGTGGGCCCAGAGATACCTCTCTGTCATACGGACTGACAAATCCCAGTCTTGATTCATGCCAACCCAACAGATACTTTCGGAGATACCTGTAGTGCACCTTTATAGCCACCCAGTTACGTTGTGACGTTTGATACACCCAAAGCATTCCTATGGTATCTAGGAGTTGCACAATCTCATGGTCTAAGGAAATGATACTTGACATTAGAAAAGCTCTAGCAAACGAACTACACGATCTTTTGATATGCTTAGGATTGGGTCTTGTCCATCACATCATTATCCTGATGATGTGATCCCGTTATCAAGGGCATCCAATGTCCATGGTCAGGAAACCACAACCATCTACTAATCAACGAGCTAGTCAACTATAGGCTCACTAGGGACATGTTGTGGTCTATGTATTCACACATGTATTACGGTTTCCAGTTAATACAATTATAGCATGAATAATAAACAATTATCATGAACAAGGAAATATAATAATTACCACATTATTATTGCCTTTGGGGCATATCTCCAACAGTCTCCCACTTGCACTAGAGTCAATAATCTATTTACATTGTGATGAATCGAACACCCATAGATTTCTGGTGCTGATCATGTTTTGCTCGTGGAAGAGGTTTAGTCAATGGATCTGCGACATTTAGATCCGTATGTACTTTACAAATATCTATGTCTCCATCTTGAATATATTCACGAATGGAGTTAAAGCGACGCTTGATGTGCCTGGTCTTCTTGTGAAACCTGGGCTCCTTGGAAAGGGTAATAGCTCCAGTGTTGTCACAGAAGAGAGTCATCGGGCCCGACGCACTGGGAATCACTCCTAGGTCGGTGATAAACTCTTTCATCCAGACTGCTTCCTATGCTGCTTCCGAAGCAGCTATATACTCCTCTTCACATGTAGATCCCGCCATGATGCTTTGCTTGCAACTGCACCAGCTGACTGCCCCAGCATTCAAAATATACATGTATCCGGTTTGTGACTTGGAGTCATCCATATCTGTGTCAAAGCTAGCATTGACGTAACCCTTTATGACGAGTTCTTCGGCACCTCCATAAAGGAGAAACATATCCTTAGTCCTTTTCAGGTACTTTAGGATATTCTTGATCGCTGTCCAGTGTTCCATTCCGGGATCACTTTGGTACCTCCCTACCAAACTTACGGCAAGGTTCACATCAGGTCTGGTACACAGCATGGCATACATAATAGAGCCTATGGCCAAGGCATAAGGGATCACACTCATATTTTCTCTTTCTTCTGCCGAGGTTGGGTGTTGAGCTGCGCTCAGTGTCGCACCTTGCAATACAGGCAAGAACCCCTTCTTGGACTGATCCATATTGAACTTCTTCAATATCTTGTCAAGGTATGTGCTTTGTGAAAGACCAATGACGCATCTCGATCTATCTCTATAGATCTTGATGCCTAATATGTAAGCGGCTTCTCCAAGGTCCTTCATTGAAAAACACTTATTCAAGCAGGCCTTTATGCTTCCCAAAAGTTCTATATCATTTCTCATCAATAGTATGTCCTCCACAAATAATATGAGAAATGCTATAGAGCTCCCACTCACTTTCTTGTAAATAAAGGCTTTTCCATAAGTCTGTATAAACCCAAACGCTTCGATCATTTCATCAAAGAAAATGTTCCAACTCTGAGATGCTTGCCCCGGCCCATAGATGGAGCGTTGGAGCTTTCATACTTTGTTAGCATTCTTAGGATCGACAAAACCTTCCGGTTGCATCATATACAATTCTTTCCTTGAGGAAACCATTAAGGAAAGCCGTTTTGACGTTCGTTTGCCAGATATCATAATCATAGAATGCGGCAATTGCTAACATGATTTGGACAAACTTGAGCTTCGCTACGGGTGAGAAGGTCTCATCATAGTCAACCCCTTGAACTTGTCGATAACCCTTAGCGACAAGATGAGCCTTATAGATGGTCACATTACCATCCACGCCAGTCTTCCTCTTAAAGATCCAATTATTCTCTATGGCTTGCCGATCATCGGGCAAGTCCGTCAAAATCCATACTTTGTTTTCATACATGGATCCTATCTCGGATTTCATGGCTTCAAGCCATTTGTTGGTGAAGGGGGGAGCGCCAACTTTGAATATGCAAATGACAGTGAGGACGACAACGAGGACTCTGATAGCAGCAAGGAAGTCGACTCGCCATCCCGCTCTGAGCGACGCTCCAAGCAGACAGAAGATCACGCGGGAGGTCAGGGAAAGGCAGTTGCATCGAGTGCGAAGATTCAGAAGCGCACTTGAATGTCCACGCGAGAGCAACTTATTTATATTTACTTTAGTTTGATCTTTTATTTATCTTTTATGCCTATCTCTATCAGATCTCACTCTAGTTTGTGACCATGAAGGGATTGACAACCCCTTTTTCACGTTATGTGCAAGTGTTTGCTAGTTTGTGCAGGTGCATATATTGGAGACTTGCTTGTGCCTCCTACTAGATTGATACCTTGGTTCTTAACTGGGGGAAATACATATCTTTACTTTGCTGCATCACCCTTTCCTCTTCAAGGGAAAATTCAATGCAAGCTCAAGAATTAGCAGAGAGTAGCACAGTAGCAAAGGGACAGATTAAAAAATGGATACAACTGTTAACTAGAAAAGGCTTAACAGCAACCTGAGTCATGTATTGAAAGTTTGTTGCTGGTATTGATGAAATTGATCTGGACAGTTAGTACTTGAACATCACACAGTGTGCAGTACTAAAATAAACAAGGCACGAACATGCTTAATACATCAACCGTACAAAACATAGCCATTGTCAGTGGTATTGGTAAGATTGAGCTGGTCAGATCATACATGGTATGTCCAGGTGGGTAGTCGCTCGGGAACTTCATCTGGACCAGAGCCTGCACCAAGTCGGTAGCAGTGGAGGCGAGGTATTCCTCTGGATCAACAGGCACATCGGCCATCGTGCCATCGACCACCATCAGCTCCTCGACCTCCACGTGATATGTGGTTGGGCTTGCGTGGCGATGCTCTGGAGGTAGGGGTGGTGTAGAATTGGAGGCATCAGGATGTTTCATAGGAGCCATTCATGGAATCAGGGTGGGGCCATGATAGAGATTGGTGGGTTACCTTACTAGATCGACGATGCTCGGGCAGAATGTAGATGTGGTTGAATCTGTGGTTGCGGCGGCGGTTTGAGCTGCCGGGAGGGGGAGGGGGAGATACTGTAGAAATTTGATGGGTGGGGATTTGGTGGGAGGAATAAATTTTGAAATCGCGCACATAATGAAAATTTCGCTACGAAACTTGAAACTTGGGCGGGGGAAACACATAACACAGACGAAGCGCGTAAAATACTTGTGTGCAAGAAAAGAGAAAATTGGCAGATCCCGTCTCCAAAAAAATGTACACGTGTAGTTGATTTTTTTTCCTTTAATGGTACGCGTGCTTTATTAGGAAACATCGCACATGTAACCGACTTATGGATCATTAACGCAAAAATGCACACGGGTACGCCATAGAAACTGTGTGTTTTGTGATCATCTGATAATTCTTATATCTATCAGCATCTCCAGCCGCACCTAATTTAGAAATCTTTTTCGTTGTAGCCGGATTATTCAATGTACATGAGCGAGGCAAAGGTGACACTCAATGAACATTCATCTATTTATGAAATGCAATAAAGTGTCAACCTACCTCGCTCGCATAGGCAAATTTGATCCTATGCAACAAGAGAGAAGCTTGCTACCATCATCTGGCATGGCTATTTAAGCCGGTGTGTGGCCAACTCGTGTGGCAAGGTGGGACTAAAAACTAGCTACAGCCAGCTCTAGTCTTCGGTGGCTTCCGGTGGCTGTGGGTGGACATGCCGGGAGTATTTAGGGCCGGGGTGCGGCTACAAAACTTTAGTGAACACATGCTAATCAATGCTCAAAGCCCTCTGTCGGAGTAAATGACCATGGGTAGCCTAGCCGGCTCCCCCTGGCACCTCAGAAAAATTACAGGCCGCTCAGGCCTTCGAGCGTCCAAGACATGGGGCCCCTTTCCCCCAGCTGGCTACCTCTCAAGCCGGCTGCGCGAAGGCGGTCCAGCCCTGAAATCCTTGAGAAACAAGACCACGAGAAGGCCGACTTCCAGAAGTCGACCATGAAAGGGCCAACTCCCAGGAGCCGGCCCCTCAGCAGGCGGCTATGATCTTGCCCTCAGAGTCTGCACCCACATAATGGCGACGCGACGGGGCGTGGCTACAGTAAAGCCTGCCACCCCCCGAATCCCGGCGCACGCGTGGCCACAGCGCACTGTACGGGGTGGCCATCACCCGTCTGGTGTGACACTGTTGCCACATTGATCATGACGTCACCCACGGTGAGCGGTCAGTACGACCCGTGGCTGGCGGGCCCCCTCGGTAAGGGAGATCCCAAAGACGGCTAGGCTTCCCACAGTCGGCCAAGGGTATGGCCAGCTTCCAGTAGCCGGCCAGCTCTCCCCCTCCAAGGAGGTGCTTCATTAAGGAGACAAGAGAAGGTAAGGCTATAGTGATGAGCCGCCTCGCGGCGGCACTGTAGCCATGCTTACCACGACAAAGCCATCATCACCAGGGGAAGGCAACAGTAACCAGCCCCCGACAGGACACCCGAGCGGAGGGGCCGGCCTGTCGACCAAAAGGTCGGCAGCTGGCGGGCCCACCAGTCGGCGGGCCCCCACCAATCGATGGAGAAGCTGGCGGGCGCAGACACAGACGGCTAGGGCCCACGCCCAGCCGGATTACCATTGTACCCCTGGGGGGTAGGCCTATATAAATCCCCCAGGGTTCCCATGCAGGAGAGAGCTCTCTGGGAAAGTTTTTAGACACCACAGGGAGAGTAGGAGCGGGCTGACCATGCCCTCCTTCATCCTTTCACCGAACAGCTCAAGGAGCATTATGTAGCAACCCATCGAGCTAGTGATCACGCGGAGACCCCGCAGAGCAGCATTAGGGGTGTTATCTCCACGGAGAGCCCTGAAGCTGGGTAAGATTCGTCGGCGTGCATGTCTTCGCCTTATCCCGTTTCCAGGCACCGGCGATGTTTTATTGGCTCCCACAATGATAAGCCATCCATTGGCATATGTCGCACCAATCACCCGACATTTGGCGCCCACCTTGGGGCCAGGTGCACCGTCGTCCGGAGACCTGCTCTGGACGGGAACCCTCTTCCTTCCCAATGTGCGTAGCCAGCCCGGCTCGCCCGATGGCGCTTGCCCCGACGCGCTGCAAGACGTCGCCAACGCCTGCGCGGCGAGCTGCCTCGCCGATCTTCTTGGCGAGGCTCGCATCTCCGACGAGCCCGCATCCAACGCAGGCACAGACTACCCCGAGAGCCACCTCGTCAGCCTCCTCGACCAACTCCACGTCTCAGGCGAGCTTGCCGCGGACTTGGAGTCGGTTGGGTCCACCGACTCGATGCTTGTCGACTCCGACAGGGCATCCCTTGACGCCTTCCCCACCAACATGGTGGTCATCAAAGACCCTCTTCCTCGAGCCGACAGCAGCGGCAGTGCCATCACCGAGGTACTGGTCATCAGCCACGGCGCCCCCTCAGGCGAAAATTCCCACGACGCTCTATAGACGGCGCTGCACGACTTGTCCGTCCCCGTCCCGGCCGGTGCGGATGCTAAGACATTGGAGGCACGCCGCCTCGCCCTCGTTGCGGAGGGCCAGAAGCTCGCCACCATGAGACGCCTCACCGAGGCTCACCAGTGCGAGGTCAACCGTGCCGCCTTCGGCACGCCGCCTCCCGACGGGCCGAGCCGCCTCCCGATGGGCCGAGCCGCGTCGGCATCGTCAAGAAACACGGCGCAGACCGCCCAGTCTATGCCATGCCTCTCGAGAACTTGTGCGCTGCCCAGGCGGCCGCAGACGAGTTGAATGGGCTAGGGCCTGATGAGCTCCCCTACATGACCAGACGCATCCAACAACTTATCGACGCGGCCACAAAACGGCATGAAGCCGGCATCCGCGCCGAGAGTCCTCCCCCACGCCGAGAGCACGACGCGACGTCTCGAACACCGACCGCGGGGAACACCCGCGCGAGAAAAGAAAAGGACCCGACTGCCAGCCGCAGCTGGACTCGAATCTCCATCGAGCATGATGCAGAGGGCCGCCCTCAAGCCGTGGAGTGGCGGGGCAACCCCCCTCCTCCTCCGCCTTGTGGAGAGAGATACCCTACCCCGCCGCCTGTCACACATCCGACTCTCAGCGGCCGGCTGGGTCACCGCGAAGGAGTCGGCGGGAATGATGCCCGCCATCGGATCGACCGCCTTGCGCGATCCCTGGCCCTCGAAGAAGAAGATGATGTCGGCCTGGCTTGCTTCGGCCCCCGCATCCGCGATGAGCCCTTCCCCAAAGGGTTCTCACTCCCAAGAGACACGCCCAAGTACAACGGCTCCGTGAAGCCGTAAGATTGGTTGATCGACTACTCCATCGCGGTTAGCATCACAAATGGTAACAGGCGTGTTGCCGTAAAATATGTGCCCCTCATGCTCCAAGGCACGGCGCCCACCTGGCTCAATAGCCTCAAGCCTTACAGTGTCAATAGCTGGCTAGACTTCATTGAAGCTTTCATACGCAACTTCACCAGCACCTACAAGTGGGCTACCAAGCCCCGACAGCTCTCCTTGTGCGTCCAAGGGCCCAACGAATTGACTCGTGACTACCTCACGCGTTGGGCTGAGCTCCGCAATTCCTGCGAGGGAGTGCACGAGGTTCAAGATATAGAGTACTTCACCGCCGGGTGCCGAGAGGGCACCCTCCTCAAGCACTGACTCCTCTGCGACGAGCCGACCACCTTCGCCGAGCTGCTGGTCATAGCCGACAAATACGCCACGGCCGATTCCTCAATGAAGACCGAGCTCCGAGTAGACGCCTCTTGGAAGGTGCTTGCTCCAAGTCCCAAGACGCCGGCTGGAGAATCCAGCCAACGCCCGCACCAGAACGACCACAAGCGCAAGGCACCCCTGCCGCCTTCCACCAGTCGGCAGGTGGCCATACTTGAAGACGAATAACCTAAGGGGCGGCCCGCACCCAAGAAGCAAAAGGGCGGTAGGCCGGCTTGGCAGCCGGCTTTCTCCTACGAGCAAGCACTTGATGCCCCTTGCAAGTTTCACAGCGGCGCAAAGCCTTCGAACCACACGACCAGAAATGTGCCATTGGCTCACACGGATCTCCAAGGGTGAGGAGATGGCGCCACCTCCGCCTGCTGGTCAGCCGCTTCCGGCAGTTCAAGACAAGTACCCCGATGAGCATGCCGCCTACGTCGTCTTTACAAGCCAGCCGGAAGATCGGCGTAGCCGGCGCCGACAACACCAAGAAGTCAACGCAGTCGCCTCCAACAACCCAGAGTTCATGCACTGGTCGAAAAGGCCTATTAGCTGGAGCCGGACAGATCACCCAGAGATGATGCCGTCTCCCGGCTCTTACGCATTGGTTCTGGACGCCACCCTTGCTACAGAAAGGCGAGCCACCCATTTCTCTCATGTGCTGATAGATGGTGGGAGCAGCATCAATATCCTGTACCGTGACACCATGGAGAAGCTGAGTGTAAGACAAAGCAGCTCATGCCCAGTCGGACTGTGTTCCATGGCATCGTACCCGGCTTGTCCTGCTCCCCAATCGGCAAGATCAAGATAGATGTCCTCTTCGGGGACAAGGATCATTTCCGCCGAGAGGCGGTGTGGTTTGAAGTGGTGGATCTAGAGAGCCCTTACCACGCGTTGCTTGGCCGACCTGCCCTGGCCAAGTTCATGGATGTACCCCATTATGCCTACCTCAAGATAAAGATATCAAGTTCCAAGGGCATCATCACCATAGCAGGAGACTACAAGAAATCCTCCGAATGTGCGGCTGCCAGCGGCCGGCTGGCCGAGTCCCTTGTAATTGCTGAAGATAAGAAGATACTGGACCGAGTCGTATTAAGTACGACACAAGGGGTGCCCCGAGAAGTGCTCGGGGACTACCCTCTTTTATCTATGAAAGACGAGTATCACGCATACGATTATGTTACTACACTTGCTTCCTTCGTCCGGCACCGGGTTCGACCAGTCGGCCTGGGGACTCGCCGCCTCAAGTTATATCTGAAGTTCCACCTGTAGTTAGACAAGTAGTGTGCCGGCACCCAAGCCCCCTCTTGCCAAAAAGTCACAGCTCGAAGAACCGACTATCCGACTGGCAAGAGCCATGGGCAGGAAAGGATGCCCATGCGAAAAATGGCTAAGGACCAACGAACTTATATAACGCGAGCCGGCCTCCCACCCGCGAGCCGGCTACCAGAGCAGCTGGTTGGCCGGTTTCCCGTTCACCTTGCTGCAATCTGAGAAAGCTCGAGTACTTGCCTTCCCAAAACAACCAAGTCCTTTTCCGCCCACAGACTGTAGAGCAGCTGTCCAGCTGGGAAGGTGGCGGCCAAGGGAAGGCGGCAAAGGAAAAAGCCAAAGGATAAAAAGCAAACATAAACGGAAGCCAAACACATGCATAATATTTACACAAAAGACCTTTGAAAGGCCAGCATTCAACATAGTCTGAATACACCCCAAGTGGGTGGAACTGCGCAAATTTAAAGATTGTTCAAAAAAGTAAAAAGCAGGAAAGCAAGACGGCGGATCAAGCCAAGGGTAGAACGGGCGAGTTGGGAAGGTTGGCAGAGTCGGCAGTGCCGGCTGGAGGAGTGACCGGCTGGCGAGTCTCGGCATCGTTGCTGGAGGCACGATCGGGCTGAGGCGGGCTGGTCGCTTCACCATCCGGCGCAGCGTCTTCGTCATCCTCTCCCTCCTCCCCTTCGCCCTCATCACTGGAGGCAATCTCCTCCGTCGAGTCCTCACCTTCGGTCGGGTTCAGCCCGAACCACTCCTCTGGCTGAGTGACGCCAGCGTCAACCACCTCAGGAGCAAAGGCGCTGGTGTAGGTGTACTCGGAGATCACCGAGGCGCGCTAGATGATAGCCGGCTGCACCGCCTCCAGCTCCTCGTCAGCCTCGTGCTGCCAGGTGCTCAGCTGGTCTAAGTTCAGCCCTGGGTACCAGGCTCGGATGAACTCCAGAGCCCGCCCAGTGCCAGACTGGGCCGCTGACGCCTTCCAAGCCTCGAAGCGGCCGACTACGACCTGTAGCCAGTCGGCGGTCCGACATGGGGTGCGTGGGATCACCTTGCTGGGCCAGAGGGAGGCCAGCACTTCTGCCCCGGCACGCTGAAGATGGCGGAGCATGCGCTGGGCCGGCTGTAGGCGGGCTTGAAGCCCTAGAAGCTGCTCCTCAAGCGACCAGCTGGCACTCGACGCGATCTCGGCCCCCGCCTGCCGTTGCGCGTCGCGGTAGGCCTCGATGGCTTGGGTGGGGGCGGCTGATTAGTGGGGAAAGTAATCTGCACAAAGAGGAAGGAAGTGGCACAGAGTCAAAAAATGAATCAGATAGTAGAAGGCAGGCAAGGAAGCAAAGAAGAAGGCGGCCTACCGTCAATCAGGTCTTCCACCCGGCTATAGCCTTGGCTCAGCGCCTGCCTCGTCTCGGCCCAGTTTGCCGCCTCGGTCTCGTATTCGGCTTTGAGGGCGGCCTCGCTATCCTGTGCCGCCTTCAGGGCCGCCTTGTGGCTCTCCTCCTCGTCGGCCAGCCTCTTGGCCAGGCGGTCACGCTCTTGAACCAGGGCGGCGCACTGGTCTTCCTTGGCGCGAAGGGCGGCCTGGGCTCTGCTCAGCTGGCTCCTCAAGTCAGCATTTGCCCCTGCGAATATGAAGAAAGAAGTCGTCAGGAAAAGATCCGACCCGACTACTCGGTAGTCGGCCCGAATCTCAGGGACTACACCCAGTGGGTGCACTGACGCGCCCCCACTTAAAAGAAAAACGAAGCACTTACTCCGGCTCTCGGTCAGATCAGTGGCCTTCTGATGCAACTCCTGGGCCTGGGAGTTGAAAGCGGCCGCGCGGAGGTTGTGGTACTCCTGCAGATAAGACAAGGGACGCGAGTGAGAACAAGACGGCAATTAAGCTTTCCAAGAAGTTCCAAGACGCCTGCTCAACAGCCGGCTCGGAACTCGGGGACTACACCCTATGGGTGCACTAACGCGCCCCCACGGAAGAAATCAAAGCAATCAACAAGGAGTAGGAGGAATCACCCGAATAACCGACCACGTCGTGAGAAACTCCTGGGTGTACTGCTTCCGCGCAGTCGCTTGGGCCTGAAGTCGGTTACGGACATCCCGCGCCGCCACATTCAGCACGGCCGTTCCGCCGCCCGGCGTCCACCCGGACGAGCTGTCGCTGGCCGCTTCTAGGTCCTGGGCCGACGAGCCGGCATCCACAGTCTTCTGCGTGTCCGGCGTTGAAGTCGCCTTCCCCGCGCACCGGCGAAGCAGTGACGAGATCACAAGATCCCCTCCCACGGTTGGCTTGCCTCCAGCCGGCTGCACGGGCGGCACTTCGGGCCGGCTTCCTCGGTACGCTCCAGTCGGCGGCGATGGCGCCACCTCCCTCTCCATCTCCAGCTGGCCGTGACCGGCTTCCTCCGGCGGGGGCACAGGGGTGTCAGGAGCCGCGACGCGGAGGGGAATGACGAACTGCGGAGGCTGGTTCTGCAGGGCCTCTGCTTCCCTCTCCGCGTCTGCGGCCTCCGCCTGGGCCTTGGCGGCCGCGACGGCTCGCGCCTACGCCGACTTCTGCTCCGCCTCTTGAGCCGCCCTCTGCTCCTCCGCCTCCCGCTCCTCCCGCACTTCCCGCGCGTTCCGCTCCGTTGCCTCTAGGAGGTCGGTGCGGGGATCTACCCGACGCGAGCTTGAAGACCCTCCTACTGCTCCGACTATGGAGGCGGCCGGGACTCACCCAAGTGAAAGAGGGGCCCTGTTTGATAAATTGAGAAAAAGGGTTTTGAAAAATATCAACCAAAGAAGAAGAAAAAAGAAAGGCATCAGAACAGCGACACTTACACCGAGACCGCCTGCGGCTGCTTCACCACCTTGCGGAAGCGGGCTGCCTTCACGGCCGCCTCGTCCCGCTTGGTCGCCGCCTGGTACTCTTGGGATTCTTCGGCCAACTGCCGAAGTGGATCGACGTGGCCCGGCGCTTATGCGCGCCGCCATGGGCAGTCGGCCCGGCGGATGGGCCCGCACCATGGTGATCGGGCGCCGGTCGGCGGCACGCGATGACTTCGGCCTCGTTGTTATCTGGCCAGTCCTCGAAGCCGGCCCCGAGCCTGGACCCGCCTGCGTCGCCGCCTTCCCCTGCGACATCGTCTTCCATGGCGGCCGCCCCCTGGTCTGGGTCGTCTACATCGTCCCTCGTACGATCGGGGAGGAACTGGCGTTCCACCCCCGTGGCCCTGGCTGCTAGCGGAAGCATGGGGTTCTGCCAAAGAAAGGCCGGCAGGTCAGGAGTCGGCCACCATGAACTCGGCAACAAGCAAAGAGAAAGAGAAGAGAAACTCACCACCGGCAGAGGATTGGCGTGAGAGTACGGCACCTTGCCGTACTGCCACTCCTCGGTGAGCTTGCAGTTCGAAAGGTAGTTCACCATATAAGACACCTTAGCGTGAGGCATCTCCTTGGTGCTCAGCCGGCACGGGTCAAAGCGGCCGCTCATCTGGCAGATCATATGAGGTCGGCCCTGGAGCGTGAGCACTCGGTGCTCCATGAAGGCGGCCACCAGGTCGGCCCCGGACAGACCCTCCGCCTGTATCATCACCCGGAGCTGGGAGATGGAGGCGGACCCGCCCGGAGACAACGACCTGGACCGGAAGGACCATGAGGGCTGCCTCCCAGCCGGTGGGCCGGCTACGTAAGCCAACAGATTGACGAAGTCGCCTTGCGGAGCGATATTCTTCATGTAGAAGTAGGACTTCTGCCTAAGCCTCACCGACTAGATCACCGGGATGGGCGGAAACGGGTTGTTGTCGCTCGTCCTCCGCATGGCGATGAAGGCGCCACATGGGGCGGGCACGCCTGCGACGACAGTGCCGAGCTTGCACTGGAAGAACTCTCCCCACAGTTCAAGGGTGGGGAGGACGCCAAGAAAACCCTCACACAGGGTGACGAAGGCCGATAGCAGAATCACCACGTTGGGAGTGAGATGATGCGGCTGGAGATGATAGAATTAAAGGAACGAGCGGAGGAACCTGCTTGCTGGCAGGCCGAAACCGCGCAGGCAGTGCAAGCGGAAGATTACCCGCTCGTCCTCTTCCGGCACCGGCGAGATCTCCCTCTCCGGCCCAAGGCGGACCCGCATGAGATCCGCGCCCGGCAGCCGCCGCGTCCGACGGAGGAAGTCGACATGGTCGTCGTGGACGTTGGAGCCGTCCTAGGAGCTCGACAACGCCATGGCGACGGTGCAGCGGCAAGAGAGGTGCGGCGAAAGGAGAACGCACGACCCAACTGCGGGGAAGCGACGGCAAGCCAAGAAGATGGGCAGGAAGGACGAGCGGCGGCAGGTAGCTGTCGCGACGAGAGGAGGAAGAAGAAGGAGGGGGAAGAGCGAGGAGGAGCGCGCGAGCGTTTGGCGCTCCCCTCCGCTCCCCGACTTATAGCCTCGTGTGGCGAAGCCGAGGAGGTAGGACGTTTGGGGGCGTGTGATTAACTGCACCCACTCCCCCACGGCCCGCGATTATTGCTCCATCACGGCGTGAGGAAACTGCCGCTGGGGCGCGTGATCCGTCCGGGCCACAGAAGATCCACGCGTGGGCCGAGGCCCTGTTGTGGCGGGCCTCAGACTGCGGCGGCGTCCCGTCACGCGCGTGGGCTAGTAGGCCCCTCCAGCCGGAGGATGCCACGTGGCGCGCAGACGTCGAACGGTCAGCTGACAGCCGGACTCGCGCGCCGACCGGCACCCGCCTTCAAGCTTCGAGATCTCTAGGAGACGGCACGCCTAACCGAAGCCGGCTCCTAGTTCCCGGCTCCTCAAGATAGGAAGCTGACTAAGCTCCTCATCTTTTTTCTGCCTCGGAGCCCACCCATCTTCGGGGACTACTATCGGAGTAAATGACCACGGGTAGCCTAGCCGGCTCCCCCTGGCACTTCAGAAAAATTACAGGCCGCTCAGGCCTTAGAGCATCCAAGACATGGGGCCGCTTTCCCCCAGCCGGCTACCTCTCAAGCTGGCTGCGCAAAGGCGGTCCAGCCTTGCAATCCTTGAGAAACAATACCACGAGAAGGCCGACTTCCAGAAGCCGACCATGAAAGGGCCGACTCCTAGGAGCCGGCCCCTCAGCAGGCGGCTATGATCTTGCCCTGAGAGTCTGCACCCACATAACGGTGATGCGACAGGGCATGGCTACAGTAAAGCCTGCCACCCCCGAATCCTGGCGCACGCATGGCCACGGCGCACTGTACGGGGTGGCCATCACCCGTCCGGCGCGGCACTATTGCCACGTTGATCATGATGTCACCCACGGCGAGCGGTCAGTACGACCAGTGGGTGGCGGGCCCCCTCGGTCAGAGAGATCCCAAAGACGGCCAGGCTTTCCATAGTCGGCCAAGGGTATGGCCGGCTTCCAATAGCCGGCCACCTCTCCCCCTCCAGGGAGGTGCTTCATTAAGGAGACAAGAGAAGGTAAGGCTACAGTGATGAGCTGCCTCACGGCGGCACTGTAGCCATGCTTACCACGACAAATCCATCATCACCAGGGGCAAGGCAACAGTAACCAGCCCCCGACATGACACCCGAGCGGAGGGGTCGGCCTGTCGACCAAAAGGTCGGCAGCCGGCGGGCCCACCAGTCGGCGGGCCCCCACCAGTCGGCGGAGAAGCCGGCGGGCGCAGACACAGACGGCTAGGGACCACGCCCAGCCGGATTACCATTGTACCCCAGGGGTAGGCCTATATAAACCGCCTAGGGTTCCCATGTAGGAGAGAGCTCTCTTGGGATAGTTTTTAGACACCACAGGGAGAGTAGGAGCGGGCTGGCCTTGCCCTCCTTCATCCTTTCACCGAACAGCTCAAGGAGCATTCTATAGCAACCCATTGAGCTAGTGATCATGCGGAGACCCCACAGAGCAGCATTAGGGGTGTTATCTCCACGGAGAGCCCTGAAGCTGGGTAAGATTCGCCAGCGTGCATGTCTTCGCCTTATCCCATTTCTAGGCACCAGCGTTGTTTTATTGGCTCCCACAATGATAAGCCATCCATTGGCATATGTCGCACCAACCACCCGACACCCTCAAAGGATGCGCTTACCGACATTGTAAGTTAATAATAGATAGTACCAACTTAAAGTACTACTGGTAATTTGCTCTAAAACTAGTACGTATGTAGTACTGCTAGATGCTCATAATTAATTCTGAAAACTTACTGGCGATACATGCACTAACTACTTCTCACATGCTGGCATCGGGGCATGCTGGCCAGACACCGTCATTCTCCTTCCTGGCCTTGTCGGCGGCAGCCCACCGTGCTTCAATCTCTGCCGAACTCTCCTTAACACGACGTGCGGCCTCTTTTTTCTTGCGGCAGCGCGACTCTATTTTCTTGACTGCTTTCTGCCTTTTCTGCTCCTTCTATGCGGCTTTGGCCGCCACTAGATCCACTTCCCATTCGGCCATGGCAGCATCAAAGTCCGCCCAAATACTTGTGCGGCCGTGGGCAGCGATGAACTTGGCGCGGCGAGATGCCATCACTTCCTTACCATGTGTGCGATCGCAGGTAGCGAGGAACTTGGCGTGGCGGGATGCCATCGCGTCCTTACCGGTTACTGTGTGACGCGGTGCCATGAACGACGCTTGGAGAGATCTCTGGGACGGAGTGGCCAGACTGTCGTACAGTGCAGTGGTTTTTAAGAGCTCAATGACAAACGACGAAGGAAATTTGGCTTCCCTTAAAATCTTGCTCATTCATTATCGCACATGGTTCATCTCCGTTGCCTCTGAAAACAGTGTGCAATGAGCCTATTGTGTGTTCCATTATGATTGGCCGGAACCCCAGCCACGCGGATCGCGCGTGTGCACCATAGGATGCGTTGCGATCAAGCGACAATCCACATCCCTCTCATCACACCCGTGCAGTTGTAGCTGGATTGGATTTATATCCGCTAAATGCCTAGAAAATGCACATAATCCCCTAAATATGGTAAATGAGCATGGAAAAGTGCCAAATTTGAACACGGTGATTTGCAGGGTGTATGTTCATCATAGAAAAAAATTCAAGGACAAAGAATGAAGGAAATTTGGATTCCCCTTCAATCTTTGTGATTTCTCTCTCGAAACCATGGAACTTCCTTGGTGATGGTTTGATTTATGAAGGGCGTGCATGACGACATGAGCCAAACCTTCTCAATCTTTACCAGGGCATTGTGAGGCCATACCATGGCACCATGCCATGCTTCATGTTTTTCAACCATTTATTCCATTTTTCTATAGTTCAAAAACCAATAAAAAAACATTGGTGGTTGACTATTGCCACACATTTCATCGAAATCTCTGCCCATTCCTTGTAAAAGGCATGAAAAATTACTAAATAGCACGAGCATGGTTTTCTAGACCATTCTTGTGCACCTTTTCATGCACCGATTGTTTGAATTTGAATTATGTGCATTAATGCCTAGAAAATGCACATAATCCCCTAAATATGGTAAATGAACCCGGAAAAGTGCCAAATTTGAACACGGTGATTTGCAGGGTGTATGCTCATCGTATAAAAAACTCATGGACAAAGGATGAAGGAAATTTGGATTCCCCTTCAATCTTGGTGATTTCCCCTCGAAACCATGAAACTTCCTCGTTGATGGTTCGATTTATGAAGGGTGTGCATGATGACATAAACCAAACCTTATCAAATTTTTACCAGGGCATAGTTAGGCCATACCATGGCACCACGCCAGGCGTCATGTTTCCAAGCATGTATTGCATTTTTACATAGTTGAAAACCCAATAAACGATGTGTTTGTGGTTGATTATTGCTACACATTTCCTTGAAATCTCTCCCCATTCCTTGTAAAAGGCATGAGAATTTCCTAAATAGCACAAGCATGGTTTTCTAGACCATTCTTGTGCACCTTTTCATGCATCGCTTGTTTGAATTTGAATTATGTGCATTAATGCCTAGAAAATGCACATAATCCCCTAAATATGGTAAATGAACCCGGAAAAGTGCCAAATTTGAACACGGTGATTTGCAGGGTGTATGCTCATCGTATAAAAAACTCATGGACAAAGGATGAAGGAAATTTGGATTCCCCTTCAATCTTGGTGATTTCCCCCTCGAAACCACGAAACTTCCTCAGTGATGGTTCGATTTATGAAGGGCGTGCATGACGACATAAGCCAAACCTTCTCAATTTTCTACCAGGGCACGGTGAGGCCATACCATGGCACCCTGCCAGGCGTCATGTTTTTCAATCATGCATTTCATTTTTCTATAGTTGAAAAACCAATAAACGATGCATTTGTGGTTGACTATTGCCACACATTCCCTTGAAATCTCTGCCCATTCCTTGTAAAAGGCATGAGAATTTACTAAATAGCATGAGCATGGTTTTCCAGACCGTTATCGTGGACCTTTTCATGTAGATTGTTCGAATTTGACTTATGTGCATTAATGACTAGAAAATGCACATAATCCCAAAAATATGGTAAATGAGCCCGAAAAAATGCCAAATTTGAACATGTTGCATTGGAGGGGGTATGTTGATTGTAGAAAAAACTGAATGACAAGCTAGGAAGAAAATTTGGATTCCCGGCCCCTTGAATCTTGGTGATTTCCCCCTCGAAACCATGAAACTTTCTCGGTGATGGTTCAATTTATGAAGGGCGTGCATGTCGTCATAAGCCAAACCTTCTCAATTTTTTTCCAGGGCACCGTGAGGCCGTACCATGCCACCATGCCAGCCATCATGTTTTTCAAGGATGTATTTCATTTCTCTATAGTTGTAAAACCAATAAACGACGCATTTGTGGTTGACTATTGCCACACATGTCCTTGAAATATCTGCACATTCCTTGCAAAAGGCATGAGAATGTACTAAATAGCACAAGCATGGTTTTCCAGACCGTTATCGTGCACCTTTTCATGCACCGATTGTTCGAATTTGAATTATGTGCATTAATGCCTAGAAAAGACACACAATCACCTAAATATGGTAAATGAGCCCGGAAAATGCCAAATTTGAACACATTGCATTGGAGGGGTGATAACCCACAAGTATGGGGGATCGCAACAGTTTTTGATGGTAGAGTATTCAACCCAAATTTATAGATTCAACACAAGGGGAGCCAAAGAACATTTGAAGGTATTAGCAGCTGAGTTGTCAATTCAACCACACCTAGAGATTAATTATCTGCAGCAAAGTGATCAGTAGCAAAGTAGTATGATAGTTTCGATAATAGCAGCAACAACAACTGTAGCGGTAATAGTGATAGCAGTAATTTTGTAGCATGTGTAATAGTGATAATAGGAGTAGTAACTTAGCAAGAACAATATAAGATAAATTCATAAGCATTGGATCGGTGACTTGTTGGATGATATTCATCATGAGACAGTTATAACCTAGGGTGATACGACATTAGCTCCAGTTCGTCAATATAATGTAGGCATGTATTTCATAAATAGTCATACGTGCTTATGGAAAGAACTTGCATGACATCTTTTGTCCTACCCTCCCGTGGCAGCAGGGTCCATATTGGAAACTAAGGGATATTAAGGCCTCCTTTTAATAGAGAACCGGAACAAAGCATTAACACATAGTGAATACATGAACTCCTCAAACTACGGTCATCACCGGGAGTGGTCCCGACTATTATCACTCCGGGGTTGCCGGATCATAACACGTAGTAGGTGACTATAACTTGCAAGATTGGATCTAGAACATGGATATAATGGAGATAACATAAACGGTTCAGATCTGAAATCATGGCACCCGGGCCCAAAGTGACAAGCACTATGCATGGCAAAGTCATAGCAACATCAATATAAGAATATAGTGGATACCACGGATCAAGCCCTAACAAAACTAACGCGATTACATGATGAATCTCATCCAACTCCTCACCGACCAGCGAGCCTACGAAGGAATTACTCACTCCCGGTGGGGAGCTTCTTGGAATTGGCGATGGAGAAGGGTTGGTGATGATGAAGAATGAAGACCCCCCTCTCCGGAGCCCCAAATGGACTCCAGATCTGGCCTCCCGATAAAGAACAGGAGGTGATGGCGGCTCCGTCTCGTGGACCACGATAATTCTTTCTCTCTGATTTTTTTGGAAATATTGGATTTTATACTGTCGCTTTAAGGGTCTGCGGGGCCACCAAGTGGGGACAACCCACCTGGGCGCGCCAGGAGAGGGGGGCACGCCCTGGTGGGTTGTGCCCACCCAGGTGCCCCTCTCTGATAGGTCTTGGCTCCATAAATTCTTATTTATTATATAAAAATTCCTCGCAAAGTTTCGTTCCATTCCGAGAACTTTTATTTCTGCACAAAAACAACACCATGGTAGTTCTGCTGAAAACAGCGTCAGTCTAGGGTTAGTTTCATTCAAATCATGCAAATTAGAGTCCAAAACAAGAGGAAAAGCGTTAGGAAAAGTAGGTACGTTGGAGATGTATCAACTCCCCCAAGCTTAAACATTTGCTTGTCTTGAAGCAATTCAGTTGATAAACTGAAAGTGAAAAAGAAAAACTTTTACGAACTCTTTTGCTCTTGTTTGCATAAATAAGCTTAAACAACACCCAGGTTTTCAGCCAACATTATAGCTAACCATGCCGACAATAAATCTTACAGATTATATTAACTCATATCAATGACATAATCAGCTAGCGAGCAATAATAAGATATCTCAAACGGCAACACGTTGTCAAAACAACCATGATATAATATGACAATAGTGGTATCTCACTAGCCCTTTCCGAGACCGCAAAACATAAATGTAGAGCACCTCCAAAGTCCAAGCAACGACTAAACATTGTAATTCATGGTAGAAAAGATCTAGTCATGATGCACCCAACATTAGCTACACACAATGCATAAGTCATGACAGCTGTGCTCTCAGGTTCTAGCGCTTGTTTTAGAAGGTCATGACACAACATAAAAGTAAATAGATAGTCCCTTCACAGAGGGAAGCAGTGATTTGTGGAGGTTCCAGAGCTCAAGTTTTTAAAACAGAGATAAATGATATTTTGAGACATGCGCCCTTCTAATTTATTTTCGGACTATTAGTTATTAATATCTCCCATGCAAAACAACCTAGTGGCGGTTCCCAAGCGATAAAAAGTAAAGGTTTTGACTCTATTAGGAGTTTTTTTTTGATTGTTTGAGAGATTAACTCTTTTTGTGTTTGTAGTTTGGGATTGGCAATCCCTATTACCGCCCTTTTCTTGTGCGATGGCGGGTCAATAAACACTCGACCTGAGAATAACCCGCTTAGAGTGGAAGATACCGACCACCTCCTGTCGTTCCATGAACGATCCAGGCACACAAAAGGATTTTTTTCAGAAGTTTTTAGAGGTGGCACATACAAATTTACTTAGGATAGCAGGGTAATACCGCATATAGGTAGGTATGGTGGAGTCTTCTAGAATAACTTTGGGTTCTTAGGATAGCACGGTAATACCGCATATAGGTAGGTATGGTGGAGTCTTCTAGAATAACTTTGGGTTCAAGGTTTTTGATGTACAAGCAGAACTCCCACTTAGTTCAGGCGAATGCTAGCAATTAGATTGAGAAGCGGCCAGCTAGACAGCAACTACGATCATGAACATGCATTATGCATAAGTAACAATGGACACTAGGGATATACCCCACGGTGTGACCCAGCCGGAAATATGACCTAGCCGGACTTGGCGGCTTACTTGAGACCCGGTTGACGCTTGGCGATTCACTGGCGACCCGCCCTGACCATACGGTTTACAAGGAACCCGCCTGAACATTGTGATTCACTGGTAACCCAGCGGGCGGGACAGATGGATGGCAAGGCCCAAGGCCCAGAAGGCCGGTTTATGTTAATGGTGGGCCGGTTTAAGAGGAAAGGCGTGAGGAGTATTTCCCTTACAAGGAGTCAAGACCCGGACTTGTATCTGGTTTGTATTAGAAGGTAGACTATTCCTAATCCTAATAGGACTCTACATGTAACCTGCCCCTCTAACTTATATAAGGAGGGGCAGGGCACCCCAAGAGGGGGGAGAGAAAAGAATCTTAGGGCTATACATAACTAGGAGAGCCGGTTTACGACGTCTCCCTCATGAGCATAATGAGACCTAGCGACAAACAGCATGTAGGGTTGTTACCAGATGATGTTTCCCGGGGCCTAAAGCTGTCTAAACCCTTGTCTTGAGTTGTGTCTCTCGATTCCGATCAACCCCTCTCAAGCTACCACATAGATGCGTTGGCCTCACGACTAAGTCCTCACACTAGGACATCTATCGTGACAAACCCACGACAGTTAGCGCCCATCGTGGGGCTTGCGCACGGTGGTGTTGAGTTCTTGAAGGGATCTATCCCAAGGTTTCAAGAAGCTCGCAATTTTCTAGATGAAGAAGAACGAGTTTTGGGAAGATCTACATCGTCTCCATGGGAATCTGCCAGAACAACATATATGAGATTTAAGGTTCAAGGAAAAATTAGGGTTACAATTTGTCCGTCGCTGTCACCGGGTGATCTGCTGAGTCAAAACGGCAAACAGGAGTTTAATCCTTGCATCACTGTGCAATGGGGTGGACGCGATCAGCTTTCATAGCGGTTGTTGTGCACGACATCTAGCAATCCATCAAACCATCAAATCACCAAGTTGCTCAGACTGTCAACTTACGTTGAAATCTGATTGGGCATACTACTCGGATCGTCTACTCGTAGCTGCTGTTGTTACTTCCTTCAATATACAATGATTCGAAGCCAAATCGATGTTGGATGCCCTGCTTGGAAAAGGCCGAGACTGATAGGAATTCTGTACGTGCGTAAGTCGCCGAGATTGCTGCTCTACCGTCATGTATACTTTCCTGCCATCAATAATTGACCAAGGCCAAAGTACCACGTTTGTGTTGTTGCTTTCCATGTCATCACAAAAAGAAATCAACAGCGAAAGAAAAGAGCCATGGCTGGCAGCATCTCCTGCGTGCAAAGACGGGAGTACATATACTATTGAAAAAAAGGGATGGTCAAACCAGCAATGACCCGGTGGGAGAGTTGGTCGTGGGCATGGACTCACACTGTCTCCAAGCCACCGGAACCAGCTTCGGATCACCGCAGGCCACTTCAGCCACTGCTGATGCGCTGTTGCCTCTGGACCTCCATCAACCGCCCGTCTTGCACTACCACACCTCAACCCGCCATTGCAGCGTGAGCCGCCTCTGCCATGGCCCGCACACCTGCAAAGCCGCCGGCGGCACCGCCATGGGTGCCAAGGTGCTGCTCTGAATCACCTGGAGCCGCCCCCGCGGGCCCACCTACCTTCGCCTCTACCACAACACCGCTCAGGACGCTCACATTTGACCCGCCAAGCAACAGTCGTTGCCTTCACCACTGACCTCGGGCGCCATGTCCTCACCTCTATGCGAGCCGTCGTGCTGGGCCACCCCTGCTGCAAGTCGGCCCTACCTCACCGACCTCCGCCTGCGCCGCCGGCGAGTCACCTTGAGCTGCCACTATGGCTAGGGACCCGCTTCGTGTCGCCACTGCCCACCTCGAGCAGATCTCGTCGATGTGGTTTCGTGGCCGGCCTCCGCTGTCGGTTCCTGCGCCGCAAGTCGTTGTTCGGCCTTCGAGCCACTACCTCCAGTGGCCGTCTTCGACCCGGCCTACCTACAGTGCTGCGAGCTGCTTTGAACCGCAATGGCCTCGTTTTTTCTTTGCCGGCTCGCCCTCATGGCTTCGTTTCATTGTTTTCCTCCATTGATTTGCTTGCTCTTAACAATAGAGATGAACTGAGTTTCTTTAAGGAAACACCAACGGTGTGGCCGTGGATGGCATTTGATTTTCTTGCAGTGGAGCACCGCAGCTAACAGAAGAACCAGCAAAGGTCACAACAGTCACAAGTGCTAGTTGAACGAACTGCTACTGCTACTTGCACAGTTTAAAAAAGAGGGCAAAAGACAAAGGAAGAACCACGTGGGTGCTAGTGCTACAATAGACATGCATCTGTCCGACTATTTTTCATTCGAGCATGTCCAGCATTAATCACACCAGCATCCGTAATCATCCGACAAAAAATTCCAGGTGATACCCATCTCAATCTGTTTTATTAGCACATATTGTTTTTGTCAAAGAACGATTACTCTGGTTCATAATATTTTTTCACAGGACCATCATTCATTACAAAGGTGTTGCAAGAAGGGCGTGAGCAAATATTATTTTTGCACTAGTGCTCATTCTGCACAAGGTTGCCACCACCGCTACATCAACACACGCAATTGACTTATTGTCCACGCCCATGGCCGACTCTCTCGTCCGCACCGGCTTACAACACCGCAGCCGACTCATTTGTCTGTTCCTGCGGCTGACTCGCCCGTGATTGATTTCAGCGTCACCGTGGTGATCATCAACTCCGCGGCGGATAATTTCTGGCCTAACATATCAGGTGAAATCCATCTAGATCTATTATTGATACATTTTGTTTTTGTCAAAGAACAATTACGTTGGTTTGTATCTTTTTTATATACAGGACAATTATTTCAAAGTCATGTTATATTGCGGATGATTGTCCTTGCCGTGCCGCTCAATAGAAGCGCCTAAATTGCCGCTATTGCGGACCAATCTATATCAGCACATCAGGGTTACACCCGTTCATGCAAGATGTTCGATGGACGTATACAAACCACCGCCATGTGGTCCAGTCTATATTATCAGCCGCTTTCCGCACCTGTCTGCATGAGCTGTTTATTGAGTATAAGCCCAGTCACTGCTCGGGCAACCCGGTTTTCTTTCAAATAAAATGGAGGCAAATTATCATATACTATCTACCGCCGTCTGCACTGGGTGGCCCAATGGGCAGGCGCACAAGTTGCCACCACTACAGTTTGGTTAACTTCAAATAGCCAGTTGGAAGGAACCATTGACCGAGTTGCTGACATGGCTCATACGGGATCATTTATAACCCTCCGCAGTCACCTCAACCTTCTGTGGATTCACATCATGCTATCAACACCAATGATATACAACTTATGCCGGTTTATATCACGGTCAAATATGGAGAATCTCAAGCCAACTCCTTGAGTCGCCTTAAGACTCAGGGGCTACAATGATATGACTCGGCAAATATTGCCGGTTTTCAGTGAATTCAAGAACCTCAGGACGATGGAGGGAAAGATAACCCGGACCCGGAGGCTACTACCATGTTGATGAAAATTTAAAAGGGCATCAGAAATATTCCGGCTCACAATGATGCTTCCGGTTTACAATCCGGTTCAAGGGAAATCCAGTCTCTGACAAAGCTCTAAAGCTCTCAAATCCGGTTTAAGAATTTCCAGTTCAAAAAGAATTAATTTCTCGCAAGTTAGAGTTTGAAGGCCATCAAAAAATTTCGGGCTGAAAATGAAGATTCCGGTTTAAGGGAAAGATGTCTCCCACAAAGCTTTGAAGCACTCAATATCTGATTTAACATCCGGTTCAAGAAGAAATATCTCTCGTGAAGTTCGAGTTATCAGAAAAGTTAAAAGGGTCCGAAGAGAATGTTGCAAAAGCACAACTCAAACATAGGCACCCACTGAGCACAGCTCAAAATATTGCTCGGGGGCTCTTTGCTTCTACAAGAACAAAGAGTCTATATCCTTGTAATAGGCTATAAAAGCCAGGCTTGGAAGCCAGGTGTATTCACCTAAAACCCCGGGTTATCCTTCCTTCTTAAGTAAGCTACTCCGCCCAGGTAATCCTGGTAAGACCCGTCAAACATTTAACAAGTCAATCTTATAAAGACCCTGAACTTGTCATAGTTAAAATGACGATTGGTTAATGTGAGGTCCATCTTACAAGGCTTTGTAAAATGGTTTAACTCAGTGGCCTGCCAGCCCATGAAAAGCCTCGCCTTTTTGCATGTTTTCTTCTGAAATCTTTCTTTTGGCGGTTTATTTCGATGAGGTTTATGTTAATCCGGTGTTTAGTGACCCGGTCTGGCTTTTTAGTTGCCAAGTGCAAAATGACAAAGATGACCGGTGTCTATTTACCCGACTTGTCTTTGAACTATAAGTTGTCAGCGCACGATCAGTTATAATCCGGTGTTTATTGACCCGGTCTAGCTTTCGACTATAAGTCGCCAGTATATGATGATAAATTATTTGGTGTTTATTAACCCGGCCTGGCTTTGGACTATTGTAGGATCTAGAAGTAGATGTGTCTAGAGGGGGGTGATTAGACACTTAGTGCTAAAGTTGCAATTTTTAAGCTTTTCCGGTTTGAGTGGAGTTTTAGGCACAATTTCAACATACACAATACATATCAAGCAAGCATGCAAAGAATATATAAGCAGCGGAATGTAAAGCATGCAACTTGCAAGAATGTAAGGGGAAGGGTTTGGAGAATTCAAACGCAATTGGAGACACGGATGTTTTTCCCGTGGTTCGGATAGGTGGTGCTATCCTACATCCACGTTGATGGAGACTTCAACCCACGAAGGGTAACGGTTGCGCGAGTCCACGGAGGGCTCCACCCACAAAGGGTAATGGTTGCGCGAGTCCACGGAGGGCTCCACCCACGAAGGGTCCACGAAGAAGCAACCACCCACAAAGGGTCCATGAAGTAGCAACCTTGTCTATCCCACCATGGCCATCGCCCATGAAGGACTTGCCTCACTAGTGGTAGATCTTCACGAAGTAGGCGATCTCCTTGCCCTTACAAACTCCTTGGTTCAACTCCACAATCTTGTCGGAGGCTCCCAAGTGACACCTAGCCAATCTAGGAGACACCACTCTCCAAGAAGTAACAAATGGTGTGTAGGTAATGAACTCCTTCCTCTTGTGCTTCAAATGATAGTCTCCCCAACACTCAACTCTCTCTCATAGGATTTGGATCTTGAGGAAAGAAGATTTGAGTGGAAAGCAACTTGGGAAGGCTAGAGATCAAGATTCATATGGTAGGAATGGAATATCTTGGTCTCAACACATGAGTAGGTGGTTCTCTCTCAGAACATATGAGTTGGAATTGTGTATGTGTTCTGATGGCTCTCTCCTCGAATGAAGAGGAGGTGGAGGGGTATATATAGCCTCCACACAAAATCCAACCGTTACACACAGTTCTCCAATCTCGGTGGGACCGAATCAACAAACTCGGTCGGACCGAAAAGGTAAACCTAGTGACCGTTAGAGATTTTCGGTGGGACTGACATGCAACTCGGTAGGACCGATATGGTTAGGGTTTGGGCATAACGTAATCTCGGTGAGACCGATTACACAAACTCGGTGAGACCGGTTTTGGTAATTAGCTAACCAGAGAGTTGGTCAGGTAAACTCGGTGGGACCGATTTGCTCTTTCGGTGAGACCGAAAAGTTACAAAAAGGAAACACTGAATTTATATTGCAATCTCGGTGGGACTGATCCGCTCTTTCGGTGAGACCAAAAAGTTACGAAAGGGAAACAGAGAGTTTGCAATCCCATCTCGGTGAGACCGAGATCCCTATCGGTAGAACCGAATTGCTAGGGTTTGGCAGTGGCTTATGACAAGTGAAACTCGGTGGCGCCGGATAGAAAGAATCGGTAGGACCGAGTTTGGCTTAGGGTTTAGGTCATATGTGGATATGGGAAAGTAGTTGAGGGTTTTGGAGCATATCACTAAGCACATGAAGGAAGAGGCTCATTAAGCAACACCTCATCCCTCCTTGATAGTATTGGCTTTTCCTAAAGACTCAATGTGATCTTGGATCACTAAAATATAAAATGAAGAGTCTTGAGCTTGAAGCTTTAGCCAATCCTTTGTCCTTAGCATCTTGAAGGAGTTCCCACAACCTTTAGTCCATGCCACTCCATTGTTGAACTTATCTGAAACATACTAGATAGAAACATTAGTCCAACAAAAGATATGTTGTCATCAATTATCAAAACCACCTAGGGAGCACTTGTGCTTTCAATCTCCCCCTTTTTGGTAATTGATGGCAACATACATCAAAGCTTTAGATAAAGATATAAAGAACAACAAGTAAAGCTTTGGAAGGACATGTAACAAGCATAGGCTCCCCCTACATGTATGCACTCATGTAAATAGGAAGTATAGAGGCATGTGAGAGCATAACCATGACAGAGTAGACAATGTGTTACATGTATCTTGGCCATATGCATCAGAGCAAAAGATTATCAAGGAAAATACCTTCATGCTCATGAGTCCTTCTTGCAAATAGTATGTACATAAGCAAGAACTCCTCATACTCATGATTTTGATGCATATACTTACCTTGTGGTCTTAAGTTGGCTTAGGATGGAATGAACCTGCACAAACAAGGTTAGATAACAAAGGTACATCCACTAGCCAGAGCAAACAAAAGAAACCACACGAATACCAAGACTGGGATGACATGTAGAGAGTAAGTACTAGGTACTATATTGAATTCAACATGTCCCCAAGAGTAAAGATATGCAATGAATTTGACTGATCTTTACCTTAGGTGTCTTGCTCCCCCTGAGTCTTACATGGGATATTGGGAGAAGATAGGAAACAGAAAATCAGAGCTGAAAGATACAACTAGATAGAACTTAATGCAAATAAGCGTATATGAACATGTCTTTCCCCCAAAAATACATGTGACATCTCCCCTCTTGAACATCAAGCATCTGGGATCCTTGAGTATTTTCTCTCCCTGGAAATCTCTCTCTCCCCCTTAATAACATCTGGGATCCTTGAGACTTTCTCTCCCCCTTGAGCTTCCCTTAACAACATCTGGGATCCTTGAGACTTTCTCAACCCTGTGAGCTTTGATGTGATCTCTTTCTCCCCCTTTGACATCAATTTCCAAGAAGGGCTTTCTGGAATCCGTCGTATAGGTTTGGTCCTTGAGACTCAGCACAAAGCAAAGGATAAAATTGTGATGCTTGTAGAGGACAAGATTCATTGAGTGGAGCTGGATCAGAAGAAATGTAGAACAAGTGGCACACTGTTTTTCTGATTGCAAAGTCGGTGGCACCGAGTGGCATATTTCAGTGGTACCGAAAAGATTCGGTTGGACCAAAAATTGCAAGTCGGTGAAACCGAGTTTACACAGAGAAAAACACTTGTCACCTCAGCTCACTAGACATGTAGGATCTCACAAAGATTTGCAATGAATTACCTGAAGGATTTGCAAGGAATTAAATGCAGAAAATGCAGAACAAAACAAAAAGAAAAGAGAAGAAACTGAAAGATCTAGATGAAGTTTTTCTATTTTTTTTAAAAGAGAAAGAAAAATAAACACGCATGAGACAAATGCAATAACACAAAGAATGAACACAAGAGAACTTCATCTAGAGTTGGGCGGTGACATAGTCACCTATGTTTGAGTATATTGACTTAGGAGTCAAGTGAGAACACTTGATCATAGGTCATACTCATCGTTTAAGCTCAAAATGGGGTTACCATTTTTTGTTTAAGCATCTTGATGTATTCACATCTTGTTGAGTTGCTTTGACTCATGTCTTGGAGTAAAGCTTCTCTAAGATGGAATAACATACCTTGGGTGGTGGTTTGGTTCTTGCTCATGTAGTTGAACTTGTGTGGGTGCTCAGGGTTGATGTAGCTCATCAAGAGTTGGGAGCACCACTTGGAGTGTGAGTTCATCTACCTACATGGGTTAGTTCTTGCAAGGAGGAGCACTTGTGTATCCAAAAATGACAATCATGAAGCTCAACATAGAATTTGTCAAAGGATATGTTTGAATGGTTTTGTGCTTCCTTGTCTTCAACCACCATTGTGTAGAGTCTTCGTGATGTAGATATTGCTCAAGATGTGAGTGATTCGCAATCTCATGGAATTAGATTCAACCAAGCACCTACATGGGTTAGACAACATGCAAGGTGCAAATATATCCAAGACATAAGATAGTTATCATAAGAGATATATCATGGATTAGTCATAAGCACATGTCTTGCATGTATCCAATGGAGTTTCAACTCCAAGTTCAAAGCATCAATGATGTTCAATTCTCCTCTCAACCTGCAAAACACTTTCTCATCAAGTGGTTTAGTAAATATATCCGCTAATTGCTTATCGGTGCAAACGTGCTTAAGATTAATGTCACCCTTAGCAACATGATCTCAAATGAAATGATGACGAACTTCAATATGCTTAGTTCGAGAATGTTGTACGGGATTATGACCAATTTTGATAGCACTTTCATTGTCAAAAAGCAGTGGAACATGTTTCACATAAATCCCATAATCTTTAAGAGTTTGGGTCATCCAAAGTAATTGAGCACAACATGAACCAGCGGCAATGTATTCCGCTTCGGCGGTGGATAAGGATACCTAGTTTTGTTTCTTGGAAGACCAAGACACAAGATATCTACCAAGAAATTGACAAGTACCCGAAGTGGGCTTTCTATCAACCTTGTCTCCGGCATAATCCGAGTCGGAATAGCCAACAAGATCAAAAGAAGACCTCTTAGGATACCAAATGCCAAAATTTGGTGTATGGATTAAATATCTCACTATCCTTTTCACAGCCTTAAGATGACATTCTTTAGGAGTAGCTTGATATCGTGCACACATGCACACACTTAGCATAATATCGGGACGTGAAGCACATAGGTATAACAATGAACCAATCATAGAGCAATAAACCTTTTGATCAACCGGTTCACCATCTTTGGTCAAATCATTATGTCCACTAGTAGGCATGGGTGTAGACATACCTTTGCATTCTTGCATATTGAACTTCTTGAATAATTCCTTGGTGTACTTTGTTTGAGAGAAAAATGTACCTTCCTTAGTTTGCTTGATTTGCAAACCGAGAAAGAATTTGAGTTCACTCATCATAGACATCTCAAACTTCTCTGACATTAGCTTTCCAAACTTTTCACTAAAGAGAGGGTTAGTTGAACCAAATATGATATCATCAACATAAATTTGGCATACAAATAGTTCTCCATTAACCCTTTTAGTAAAAATAGTAGAATCAATTTTACCAATTTCAAAACCACTTGTAATAAGGAACTTGGTCAAGCATTTATACCATGCTCTAGGAGCTTGTTTAAGACCATAAAGAGCTTTGTGAAGTTTGTAAACATGATTTGGTTTCTTAGGATTGATAAAGCCGGGAGGTTGTTTGACATAAACTTCCTCCTCTATTTCACCATTTAGAAAAGCACTTTTAATGTCCATTTGGTACAAGGTGATATTATGGTGATTAGCATAGGCAAGTAAGATGTGAATGGACTCAAGTCTAGCAACGGGAGCATATGTCTCACCATAGTCCATACCTTCGACTTGTGTGTACCCTTGGGAGACGAGACGTGCTTTGTTGCGAACCACTTGTCCATCTTCATCTTGCTTGTTGCGAAACACCCATTTGGTACCGATGATGTTGTGGTTGTTGTCGGGCTTCTCAACCAATGTCCAAACTTGGTTTCTCTCAAAATTGTGTAGCTCTTCATGCATAGCGTTTATCCAATCCGGATCTTCGAATGCTTCTTCAACCTTCATAGGTTCAATGCTAGAGATGAATGAATAGTTTTCACAAAAGTTAGCTAAACGAGTTTTTGAGTGAGTGAGTCTCCCGGTTTGTATATCATTGAGGATTTGCTCGACGGGATGATCTTTGGCAATTCTTGCTCGAACTCGTGAGAGCTTTTGCTTGGGTCTTTGTTGAACATCTTCTTCATCTTGTTCTTCCTCTTGGCCTTCTTCATTATTTACATCATTGTTCTCTTGTCGTGGTGGAGAAGGAGGTTGTTGATGTTCGTCTTGATGCATTTCCTCGTTTTCTTCATTTTGGTGTGTCCCACTTGTCGATGCTTCCATGTTAATTCTTGGTTCACCTAGTCGTGAAGTAGAAGCTTCCACTTGGATGGATGAAGTACTCTCCTTCACCTCCGTTGGATGAATTTTGCCAATGGACAAGTCTTGGATTGCTTCTGAAGGGTCTTTGTCTCCTACATCAATTGGCAATTGCTCTACTTGCGAGCCATTAGATTCATCAAACTTCACATCTACCATCTCTTCAACCTTTCGGGTGAAATTGTTGTAGACACGGTAAGTGTGAGAGTTTGAGCCATAACCAAGTAGAAAACCTTCATGAGATTTAGGAGCAAATTTTGAACGACGATGCTTATCAAGAATGTAGCACTTTGAGCCGAATACTCGAAAGTATCCAACTTGGGGTTTGTTACCGATGAGAAGCTGGTATGCCGTCTTGCCGAGTAGCTTGTGAAGATATAAGCGATTCGTTGCGTGACAAGCTGTCTCAACCGCTTCTGCCCAAAAGTGCTTCGGCGTCTTGTATTCATCAAGCATCGTTCTTGCCATTTTGATGAGCGTCCGGTTCTTCCTCTCAACAACTCCATTTTGTTGAGGTGTGTACGTAGCCGAGAACTCGTGTGAAATCCCTTCTTCGTCAAGAAAGGTGTCCACATTTGCGTTCTTGAAATCCGTTCCGTTGTCACCCCGAACCTTCTTGATCTTCATGTCAAACTGATTTTGGGCCTTCCTAGCGAAGTTTCTGAAGATCTTCTGGACCTGCGACTTGTCATTAAGAAAGAACACCCACGTAAATCTTGAAAAATCATCAACTATAACTAGACCAAAAGAATTTCCACCGAGACTCTTGTAGGCGTTGGACCAAAAAGATCCATGTGAAGTAGCTCGAGTGGCCTCCTTGTGGTCATGATGTTCTTCACGGGATGTCTTCCTCCAACCTGTTTACCTGCTTGACAAGCACTGCAAAGTCTATCCTTATCAAATATGACATCGTTAACTCCAAGGATATGATCTCCTTTAATAAGCTTGTCAAGGTTTCTCATGCCAACATGACCTAGTCGTCTATGCCACAACCAACCTTTTGAGGATTTAGCAACAAAGCAAGTTTTAGGTTGTGCCTTTTTAGAGAAATCGACAATGTAAAGATCACCTCTACGCATACCGGTAAAGACCATTTTATGATTGTCTCGACGAAATACTTGGCAATCTACCTCAGTAAATAGGACATTCAAACCGAAATCATCAAGTCTGGATACTGAAAGTAAGTTGTAGCTAAGAGATTCAACGAGCATGACATTTTGAATGGAACTATCATGTGAGATGGCCACCTTACCAAGGCCAACCACTTTACCCTTTGAATTATCACCAAAGGTGACATATTTTCGAGGGCCGTCATTTTTAGCAAGCTCACGAAACATCTCTTCATCTCCGGTCATATGATCAGTACATCCACTATCAAGAACCCATTCCTTTCCTCCTGATTCATATCCCCGAAGATTTGCCATAAGACCAACATGTCTCATTGCATCATCAAGATCGAAGTCACTATCATCATCATCATAGTATCCATGTTCATCATGATCTTGTGACTCATCATTTCCTAGAGAGGGTAATTCATTAGATAAATGATCATCAAAGTGGTCACTTTTATGAATTCTTATAGCTTCGAATATGATATTACTAATGATTCCAACATCTCCTTTAGCATGCTTAAGATTGGTAAGTTCAAATAGACAATTACCAAAACTAGGATCACTAGAGTTCATCTTACTCAAGGCAATGGATTTATGGAGAATTTCATCCAAAGTTTTCAAGGAATGATCGGAAAATCGTTCCTCAAGAAATTTCCATATAGTATAGGCACAATTAAGAGTAGGCAAACTAGCAATCAAATTTTTGGGCAATCCTCTAATGATGAGCTCAGCAGTTCTAAGATTGCGAATCATGTCAATATCTTCATCTAGGGTAGGATGCAAAGGATCAATATGAGGTGCACAAGGACTAGCAATATACTTGTTCAAATGATATTGATTGAAGATTACAAGCATCTCATTTTTCCACTCATGAAAATACTCTCCATCAAGAATAGGCACTCTATGTCTAAGACTCCCTAAAGTAGACACATCCATCTTCCTCCAATGGTGATTAAACCAAGGCAATGGAGACCAAAGCTCTGATACCACTTGTAGGATCTAGAAGTAGATGTGTCTAGAGTGGGGGGGGGGTGATTAGACACTTAGTGCTAAATTTGCAATTTTTAAGCCTTTTCGGTTTGAGTGGAGTTTTAGGCACAATTTCAACATACACAATACATATCAAGCAAGCATGCAAACAATATATAAGCAGCAGAATGTAAAGCATGCAACTTGCAAGAATGTAAGGGGAAGGGTTTGGAGAATTCAAACGCAATTGGAGACACATATGAGTTGGAATTGTGTATGTGTTCTGATGGCTCTCTCCACGAATGAAGAGGAGGTGGAGGGGTATATATAGCCTCCACTGTCACACCCTAGCTAGTCATGCATTAGAGTGTTGCATCATGTTTACTCTTTCATCAGAAACTTGAAATGGGGATGACAGAACCCCCAGTCCCCTCTGAAACCAACTAGGGTTACTAAAATAATTTTTCAATGAACCTGAAATGCCCTTCTAAAATGCCCATCATTTTTGTCTTGGTTCAGAACCTCTGCCAAAAGTGGTGCACATTTTCCTAGGCCATCCTAGGGTTTTTGAATTAAATCATAAATATTTGAATTTGGGCATTTAAAATAATATAAAATATTTAAATGCTCAAATATCTCCAAACTAAAATGTTTCATGTTGGAAATAATCCAACTATGGGCCAGGAATAGTTTGGTAATTTTTGAAGTTGCCTAGGTATTTTATTAAATTCAACAAAGTTGCAGATATATATTAAATAAATCAGAAAACAAAAAAAAAAGGGGAAAACTTACCTGGCGCCACCGCAGGCCCACCAGCCAGCCCACCTGGCCGGCCCAGCCCGGCCACCGCTCCAGCGAGCTGCTTGGCTTGCCAGGCAGGCAGCCAAGGTGCTTGGCGGCGGCACCGCAGCTCGCCACGCAGCTGCATGCCGCCCGGCCTCCCCCTCTCGCCGCCCTGATGGCCTGGACGAGCTCCACGTCGCGCCCCGACCCTCCTGGACACCTCCATTCGCCCCCAGTTCCTCTCCCTCGCGCTCCCACGCCATGGCCGACGCCACCGTCGCCGCACCACCGCCGTAGCCGTGCTCCCCGTCGTCTCCACGCCGCGCCACCCTGTCCAGAAGCTCCTCCGTCCTCTACTCCTTCGAGCTAGCCGAGCCCCGAGCGCTCGCGTGCCTCGAAGCCGCCGCACCAACCTCGCCCGAACCGCCATCGCCGGAGATCCCCTTCGCCGTCGCCGCCGCAGCAGCTTGTCCCCGACCACGCCGTCCTTTCCATCAAGACCGCAGTGAGCTGGGCTAACTTCCCCTTCCTCTCTTTCTCTCTCTCGAGCACCACAGCGAGCGCACCAAGCTCACCCGCACGCGCCATCGCGGACCTCGTCGCCGACGTGCTTCCGGCCACACTCCGGCCACAAGATGGTGTCCATCTTACTCACCGAGTCCCACAGCACCTAGCTAGCCACTCCACGAGCCTCACCGACCCCCCTAGCGCCAAGTTCATCCTCGACCGAACCCCGGTGGCTGCCAAAGTCGTCGCCGGCGCCAACTCCGGCCACCCCGACCCCAACGGACTCCGCCAAGAGTTGCGGTTTGTCCTCAGCTCCACTCCGGTGGTCTCCGCGGCCTCTTTGGTGGCCAAAATGGCCAAAACCACTCCCGCCGCCGCGTCTGGCTCGCCGGCGGCTAAACGCCGGTGTCGCCGGCTTTGACTTTGACCACGGGTGGGCCCTGGTTGACTCCCCTGAGTCAATGACAGGTGGGGCCCAGCCCTGCTAATTATACAGGATTAGTTTTAATCAAATCTTAATTAAAATAATCGCCCTGACATGCGGGACCCACTGTCAGGTTTGACCCAGACCTGTTCCGTTGACCTGCTGACGTCACACTGACGTCAGGCTGACGCAGTAATTAATTTCTGGATTTAATTTAAATCAGGAAATTCCAGAATATTATTTAAACTTCAAAAATTCATAACTTTTATTCTGTAACTCCAAATTGGACAAATTATATATGAAAAATGATCAGAAAAATCCAATCTATCCATCTGTACTATTTTCATGCATGAGCAAACAAGTTAAATTGATGTTTTAAGCAGAACAAGGAAAAGCACTTTAAAAGGCCATATTTGAATTTGAAATTTGAATCCTTGATTCAAATTTGTTCAAACCCCTCTGATTTTAGTTGCATTAGCCCAACACACTCATATTGCTATGTTTCATGCATGCATCATATTATTGCACATTCTTTGGTGATGGTTGTGTATCGGTGTCCTTTGCGACAGGTTCTGCCCCCGAGGAGTACCGTGATTACCCTAACGAAGAACCATATCAGTGCATCGAACCATCAGGCAAGCAACCAACCATTTGATCATATCAATACAATCCCATGTTCTCGCTCCTGCTCTCTTTTACTGCATTAAGACAACGCGATTCAAACTGCTGTGTGCTATGGTAGTTGAACCCATTTCCTCTGCATGACCTGTCATTGCCACAGTAACTAGATGAAACCCACTAGCATGTGTAGGAGTTGATTGAGCCCTATGTATGTGTTGTTCCTACCTTGCTATGCCTGCTATGCTTAGAGTTGTGTCAGGTCTGGTCCATCTGGGTGATGGGCTAGAGTGAAATGATTATGTCGGTAATGAGAGTGGTGTGGTGAACACGATTTGGTAAAGGTATCGATGAGAGGCCATGTAGGAGTACATGGTGGGTTGTTTCATTGAAGCCGACCTTAAGCACTGAGATCTGTATGTGTGATTTAAGAATCAGCTACTACCATGCATTGGGCCCGAAACCAATGGACCCTCTCGGCTTCTTATTCACCCTAGTTCTCCGTCCAGGAGTTGCAAGTAGTTTCTGGTGTTTGTAGCCTACTGGAGGCCGTGGACAGCGCTGACCGTAGGGGTGGGCTGTGATGCGGTAGGTACGTGGCACGGTGTACCGAATACCCGTTAGGTATCTCGGGAACCCTGTTCACATCGTTCGGGGCCGTATGGGAAACCTCGGCCGGACTCCCTGCAGATGGAACCTGGATAGGCGATAAACCTGGACTGGAGGCTTAGGTGATTAGGTAGGTCGTGGCCGACACCCACGTTGGGCTTCCGCTTGAAGGTTGCCGAGTACATGTCGTGTAAACGACGGTAAGTGGTGAGAGCGTGTATGAAGGAGTACACCCCTGCAGGGTTAACATGATCTATTCGAATAGCCGCGTCCGCGGTAAAGGACTACTTGGTTGCCTATACAGTTCATAGACAAGTAAATGGAAACTACTAAAAGCCTCAAGATAAGTGTGAGTGCCGAGGATGGCTCTTCCGTAGGAAGACGGAGGTGGATCCTCGGTAGTGTATTGAAGTGGTGAGTAGTGGACTCGTGTGCGCAAAACCATTTCAAGTTGGAGTATCGTAGGATAGCCTAGCCAAGAGTCAAAGCTGGCTTGCTGCAATAACTCCACCAACCCTTATTGATACTATGCATGTATGTAGGATCTGATGTAAGTCTTGCTGAGTACCTTTGTACTCATGTTGCTATAATCTACATTTTTTACAGAAGACGCTGCAACCCCTTCTGATGGGTTTTATGTAGACGTTGACATCAACGAGTAGGCTAAAGACCCAGGTGGTGACCCTGAGCTTGTGATGGACCACGTAGTATAGCTAGGCTTTCCAAGCCTCTTTTATTTTACTAGTTGTCTGTACTCAGACAAGTTACTTCCGCTGCTGGCTTGTATGACTGTATGACTTGTATGTGGGGTCGTGAGACCCGTACCTTTGTGTATGTTATGTATGGCTCCCTGAGCCTTAAATAAAGTACTTGTGTCATAGAGTCATGTTGTGATGCTTCGTTGTATTTGCACATATCGAGCATATTGTGTGTATGATTGAAATGCTTGGTATGTGTGGGATCTGACTATCTAGTTGTTTATCTTTAGTAGCCTCTCTTACCGGGAAATGTCTCCTAGTGTTACCGCTGAGCCATGGTAGCTTGCTACTGCTCTGGAACACTTAGGCTGGCCGGCATGTGTCCTTCTTCGTTCCTGTGTCTGTCCCTCCGGGGAAATGTCACGCTTTGAGTACCGGAGTCCTGTTAGCCCGCTACAGCCCGGTTTACCGGAGTCCTGCTAGCCCAGTGCTACAGCCCGGACCCACTTGCTGATGACCGACACGTTCGAAGCTAGGTCATGGATGCCTGTCCCTGTAAGTCTGTGCCACTTTGGGTTTACGACTAGTCATGTCAGCCCGGGCTCTTTATCATATGGATGCTAGCGACGCTATCATATACGTGAGCCAAAAGGCGCAAACGGTCCCGGGAAAAGGTAAGACGACACCCGTGGGGATATCGTGCGTGAGGCCGCAAAGTGATATGAGGTGTTACCAGCTAGATCGATGTGACATCGAGTCGGGGTCCTGACAGCGTTGGCATCAGAGCCGGACTGCCTGTAGGTTCTCCAAGCCAACTGGTCGATGTTGAGTCTAGAAATTCTTTAGTTATATGTAGGGGAATTGTTTGTGGGTTGGCACGTAAGGCTCTTTTACTCCTTATACCTTATGACTTTCTGATCTGAGTCAGTCCATTCTTCCACCGGGGATAAGAAATTAGGATCTACTCTCTCTATCAGGATCACATGTTACAAATCAGTAGTACCTTATAAGTTTGATGGTTACAAGCCTAGTTCAGTTCTACTACCACATTATGTTGCCAGAATGGTTTCAGAACTTTGATATGATGATGTTGAGTATGTACGAAATCCTTTGTCAAATGTCTCAAAATCCTTTTTGAGCATTTACAGCTGTTATGCTGCCGAAATTTTGCTAGAAATTCTAATGCCTTTTCATTATGATTATGCTTTCAGATGGCCACTCGCGACCTCAATCAAGTGGTTCGCCTGACTCGATGCCTAGATGTACCCGGCCATACTGCTAAGTTGGTCAGGGTAATGACTGAGGCTGGATACCGCTGGTATCCTGAGTACACGGTCGAAGAGCAATTCCGGGACTTCAATCAAAGCCAGTATCTCTGCACTGTCAGGATATTTCCATCTTATCCTGGATCCACCGAGCCTCTTCACTGCTCCTATGGACTCGGGGTTACTATTGAGATGGCTGTGCAGGACGCCGCCTACTCTATGATGACCATTATGCGAGTCAGATCTGGTTTATTTCGGGACTCTGACTTCCGGTATATGCCAGGATCACTTCCGGGAGCACAAGGGTATCTCCAGGCTATCTATGCTGACCCCACTCAGGAGGATTCACGGACTCGCACCACTGCTGAGATGCTCGAGGATAAGGACCGTGAAAATCGGGCCTTAAGGTTAGAGCTCTTCAATACCCGTGCTGACCACTGGGCTACTTTGACTCGGTTCGCACCGGCGGTGCAAGCTGGATATTCAGATATGCGCGATCTCTATCCTGTGAGATCTGCTCTGCCGGACGTGATGGTTTGGCGTGATGTAGGAGGCATCACCCCACCTCGCGGTCCCCGTAGGCCACCGTTTGTTGGTCCAAGGCCTCATCCTAGCCCCTATGGTCCACAAGCTCCGCGAGACCATCTGTTTCCGGATGATCATGTTGAACTTCCAGGCTATGGAGGCGACTTCTACGAGGACTACTACGGATCGGTCTGAGTTAGTGGTAGTATCACTAGTTCGCACTAGCTGTGTCTTCTATCGTCCCGCGTGACTCGTGGGATATGACCTAGTTTGTACTCTTTCCGGAGGAGTAGAAAAATAATGTATAGGAGCTTGGAATGCCTCCGATGAGATGTAATCCTCTTTTCACCGTAATAGTACTTTGTTTGGTCTTGTACTAAACCCTGTATGGTGTGTATGACGATGGAATAAAAGAAGCAGTTTCTGTATCTACCATGTCATACGGATGATCATCTTGCATTCCGAGTTATTCCTTACATTTTGTATCCCATGTTGGAATTTTATCATCCTGACTAAATCATTGTCTTGTTTACCTAGGATGGTCAACACGCGCGCTAACCCTGCTTCTCAAGAGCAGGCCGAAGGCAGTGAAGTCAGGGATGCAAATCTGCCTCATCCTCCTTCACTAGCCGAGGTTATGATGGAAGCTGAGAGAAACAAGCGGGAGACCAACCGTTTGTTGGAGCGTATTGAACAGAATACAACACAACATCAGAGGGCTAATGTGGTGTCACTCAGTGATTTTATCAAATTGCATCCACCCACGTTCCACCACTCCGTCGAGCCTCTCGACGCTGATGACTGGCTTCGCAGTATCTCTCACAAACTGCATTCCGCGCTGGTAGCGGAGGCTGACAAGGTCACCTTTGCTGCATATCATCTTGAAGGTCCCGCCAGTCTATGGTGGGAGAATTATGGAGCTATGCGCCCAGCGGGCCATGCCACTACTTGGGCTGAGTTCAGCGAAGCTTTCCGTGAACATCACATTCCGGAGGGTCTCATGGACCGTAAACGTGAAGAATTTTGCAGTTTCACCCAAGGCCGACTTTCTGTGGATGCCTATAGCAGGGAGTTTGGTAATCTCGCCCGATATGCAACTGAGGAAGTGTCTACTGACGCCAAGAAGCAAGCAAGGTTCCGTAAGGGACTTAGTCCTGAGCTTCGCCGCGACCTCCGTCTGCATGAGTGCACATCTTTTCAGAAACTTGTCAACAAAGCCATCAATGCTGAAACTGGTCAGACTGACTATGACGCAACACGCAAGCATGGCCGTGACATGGGTTCCTCATCCGGTGCTGGTCCTCAGAAGCGCCGCGTGTGGGTGCCCAACACCGCCCTGCCACCCAGGTTCACACCGAGGCCATCTTACCAGGCGCCTCGCCCCGTTCAACAGTCTGCACCGGCCAAGCCCTATGGGGGTCCAACCAATAATGCTCCTCCACGTACCAGTTCTGTGACTTGTTTCAAATGTGGGGAATCTGGTCACTATATGCGTGAGTGTCCCCAGACCAACCCCAACCAATCTGCTAAAGCTGTTGGCCGTGGCAAGCCGACAGGAAAAATATTCCACGCTAAGCCGGTCGCCGCTTCACGTGGCCATGTCAACTGTATCTCTGCCGAAGAAGCTCAAGAGGATCCCAACGTCGTTCTCGGTATGCTTCTTGTTAATTGCCACCCGGCATCTGTTCTTTTCGATACAAGAGCCTCTCATTCTTTTATATCTGAAAACTATGCTCGCTTGCATAACGTCGCATTCGGTGATATGCCAACCTCTATGGTAATTCAAACTCCGGGATCCAAATGGCAAACTTCTAGAGTAAGCCATGGAAATGAGATCCAAGTCGACAGACTTGTTTTTCTCGCATCTTTGATAGCCCTTAATTCTTCAGATATTAATATCATTTTGGGTATGGACTGGATGTCAGCTCATCAAGCCAAAATTGATTGCTTCTCTAGGACTGTTCAACTCACCCATCCTTCGGGGAAGATAGTCAATGTCTTGACCCGAATAGCCAAGCGACAATTATATTCTCTTAACGCCAGCCCTTTGCCAGACCTTGAGGACGTGCCGGTAGTCTGTGACTTCCCGGATGTCTTTCCAGAGGAATTGCCAGGTGTTCCACCTGACAGGGATGTTGAGTTCGTAATAGATCTCATTCCAGGAACCGTTCCGATTGCTAGAAGACCCTATAAGATGGCACCACTAGAACTAGCCGAGCTTAAGAAACAACTCGATGAGTCCTTGAAAAAGGGTTTCATCCGCCCTAGTTCATCTCCGTGGGCTTGCCCCGTCCTGTTCGTTAAGAAAAAGGATGGTACGGACCGGATGGTTGTAGATTACCGACCTGTCAATTTGGTCACAATCAAGAACAAATATCCACTTCCCAGGATCAACGACCTGTACGATCAGCTCGCTGGATCCTCAGTCTTCTCCAAGATGGATTTGAGGTTGGGCTACCATCAAATAAAAATCAGAAACGGGGACATTCCTAAAACGGCCTTTGTTACTCGTTATGGCCAATACGAGTACACCGTCATGTCCTTCGGTTTAACCAACGCTCCAGCCACCTTTTCTCGGTTAATGAACTCAATCTTCATGGAGTATTTGGATAAATTCGTCGTAGTTTATCTCGATGATATACTCATCTACTCCAAGAACGAGGAAGAACATGCCGAACATTTAAGGCTAGTGTTGAAGAAACTTCGAGAGCATCGCCTTTATGCCAAATTTTCGAAATGTGAATTCTGGTTGTCAGAAGTGACCTATCTGGGTCATGTAATATCTGGTAAAGGTATTGCTGTTAACCTTGAGCGAGTTCAAGCCGTCCTTAATTGGACTCCACCTGAATCGGTCAAGCAAGTTCGGAGTTTTCTGGGCTTAGCGAGCTATTGTCGTCGCTTTGTCGAGAACTTCTCCAAAGTTGCTAAACCTCTAACCGAACTCCTCAAGAAAGATAAAAAGTTCGAATGGACTCCACAATGTGAGCACAGCTTTCAGGAACTGAAAAGACGCCTGACCTCTGCTCCCGTGCTGGTACCGCCAGACTTCTCCAAGGACTTTGTTATCTACTGCGACGCCTCGCGACAAGGACTAGGTTGCATTCTTATGCAAGATCGACACATAATTGCTTACGCTTCACGGCAATTGCACCCACATGAGGAGAATTATCCTACTCATGATCTAGAGCTTGCAGCCGTAGTCTATGCACTTAAGACCTGGCGACATTACCTCCTCGGTAATCGTTGCGAAATATTCACTGATCACCAAAGTCTGAAGTACATTTTCACCCAACCGGATTTGAATCTCAGGCAGAGACGTTGGGTTGAATTGATCACAGACTTCGACTTAGGAATAACCTACACCCCAGGGAAAGCCAACGTCATGGCTGATGCGCTAAGTCGTAAATCTTATTGTAACAACCTGATGTTACAACAAAGTCAACCGCTTCTCCATGAGGAATTTCGGAAGCTTAACCTTCACATTGTACCTCAAGGTTTTCTTTCCACCTTGGTGGCAAAACCTACCCTTACGGATCAAATTATCAAAGCACAGAAGGTAGATCCGGGAATCTCCCGCATCAAGAGGAACATTCAGAAAGGAACTGCGGATTGTTTCTCCATTAATGATCAAGGAGTCGTATACTTCGGGAATCGACTAGTGGTTCCCAAAATGCGCAACCTAAGGCGATTAATCCTTAAGGAAGCTCATGATTCTCCTCTCACCATTCATCCCGGTAGTACTAAGATGTATCAGGACCTACGCCAGAGGTTCTGGTGGACTAGGATGAAGAGAGAAATTGCTCAGTATATTGCAAATTGCGACGTCTGTCGTCGTGTAAAAGCAGAGCACCAACGGCCTGCTGGCACCCTTCAACCCTTAGCTATTCCTGAATGGAAATGGGATAAAATTGGTATGGATTTCATTACCAGTTTTCCCAGGACCAAGAGAGGGAATAATGCTATTTTCGTCGTGGTCGATCGTCTTTCCAAAGTAGCCCATTTCTTACCTGTTCGTGAGAGTATAACCACTAGTCAGCTGGCAGATTTGTACATCTCCCGAATAGTGTCCCTCCATGGTGTTCCTTTGGAAATTAACTTGGATCGAGGAAGTCTTTTCACCTCTCGATTTTGGGAAAGTTTCCAAAATGCTATGGGGACTCGTCTCTCCTTTAGCACCGCTTTCCACCCTCAGTCGAGTGGTCAAGTGGAACGCGTCAATCAGATTCTAGAAGACATGCTTCGAGCCTCTGTTATCTCATTCGGAATGGACTGGGAGAAGTGCCTTCCATTTGCCGAATTCGCCTACAACAACAGCTATCAATCTAGCTTGGGTAAAGCCCCTTTTGAAGTTCTCTATGGACGACGATGTCGAACACCCCTTAACTGGTCAGAGACCGGGGAAAGACAATTCTTTGGCCCGGATATGATTCAGGAAGCAGAAGAACAAGTTCGCATCATTCGTGAAAAGTTGAAAACAGCCCAATCTCGTCAAAAGAGTCAATATGACCGAAAGCATAAGGCTATGACTTTCGAGGTTGACGAGAAGGCTTATCTTCGGGTCACCCCTCTGAAGGGAACCCATCGTTTCGGTATCAAAGGCAAATTGGCTCCTCGTTACATTGGACCTTTTTGCATTCTCGCCAAACGAGGAGAAGTTGCCTACCAATTGGAACTACCTCCGCACCTCTCTAGGGTCCACGATGTCTTCCACGTTTCTCAACTCAGGCGTTGCTTCTCGGATCCTATCCGTGAAGTGGACCACGAAACGCTTGATCTCCAAGATAATCTTACATATCGAGAGTACCCCGTTCGTATCCTCGATCAGGCCGAACGTACCACCCGACGTCATAATATCAAGTTTCTCAAAGTGCAATGGTCGCACCATTCTGAGGATGAAGCAACTTGGGAAAGGGAGGATCGTCTTCGACTTGAATATCCCGCCTTCTTCCTGGAGGAACCTCTCGGGACGAGATTCTTTTGAGTGGGGGTGAGTTGTCACACCCTAGCTAGTCATGCATTAGAGTGTTGCATCATGTTTACTCTTTCATCAGAAACTTGAAATGGGGATGACAGAACCCCCAGTCCCCTCTGAAACCAACTAGGGTTACTAAAATAATTTTTCAATGAACCTGAAATGCCCTTCTAAAATGCCCATCATTTTTGTCTTGGTTCAGAACCTCTGCCAAAAGTGGTGCACATTTTCCTAGGCCATCCTAGGGTTTTTGAATTAAATCATAAATATTTGAATTTGGGCATTTAAAATAATATAAAATATTTAAATGCTCAAATATCTCCAAACTAAAATGTTTCATGTTGGAAATAATCCAACTATGGGCCAGGAATAGTTTGGTGATTTTTGAAGTTGCCTAGGTATTTTATTAAGTTCAACAAAGTTGCAGATATATATTAAATAAATCAGAAAACAGAAAAAAAGGGGAAAACTTACCTGGCGCCACCGCAGGCCCACCAGCCAGCCCACCTGGCCGGCCCAGCCCGGCCACCGCTCCAGCGAGCTGCTTGGCTTGCCAGGCAGGCAGCCAAGGTGCTCGGCGGCGGCACCGCAGCTCGCCACGCAGCTGCACGCCGCCCGGCCTCCCCCTCTCGCCGCCCTGATGGCCTGGACGAGCTTCACGTCGCGCCCCGACCCTCCTGGACACCTCCATTCGCCCCTAGTTCCTCTCCCTCGCGCTCCCACGCCATGGCCGACGCCACCGTCGCCGCACCACCGCCGTAGCCGTGCTCCCCGTCGTCTCCACGCCGCGCCACCCTGTCCAGAAGCTCCGCCGTCCTCTACTCCTTCGAGCTATCCGAGCCCCGAGCGCTCGCGTGCCTCGAAGCCGCCGCACCAACCTCGCCCGAACCGCCATCGCCGGAGATCCCCTTCACCACCGCCGCCGCAGCAGCTCGTCCCCGACCACGCCGTCCTTTCCATCAAGACCGCAGTGAGCTGGGCTAACTTCCCCTTCCTCTCTTTCTCTCTCTCGAGCACCACAGCGAGCGCACCAAGCTCACCCGCACGCGCCGTCGCGGACCTCGTCGCCGACGTGCTTCCGGCCACACTCCGGCCACAAGATGGTGTCCATCTTACTCACCGAGTCCCACAGCACCTAGCTAGCCACTCCACGAGCCTCACCGACCCCCCTAGCGCCAAGTTCATCCTCGACCGAACCCCGGTGGCCGCCAAAGTCGTCGCCGGCGCCAACTCCGGCCACCCCGACCCCAACGGACTCCGCCAAGAGCTGCGGTTTGTCCTCATCTCCACTCCGGTGGTCTCCGCGGCCTCTTTGGTGGCCGAAATGGCCAAAACCACTCCCGCCGCCGCGTCTGGCTCGCCGGCGGCTAAACGCCGGTGTCGCCGGCTTTGACTTTGACCACGGGTGGGCCCTGGTTGACTCCCCTGAGTCAATGACAGGTGGGGCCCAGCCCTGCTAATTATACAGGATTAGTTTTAATCAAATCTTAATTAAAATAATCACCCTGACATGCGGGACCCACTGTCAGGTTTGACCCAGACCTGTTCCGTTGACCTGCTCACGTCACACTGACGTCAGGCTGACGCAGTAATTAATTTCTGGATTTAATTTAAATCAGGAAATTCCAGAATATTATTTAAACTTCAAAAATTCATAACTTTTATTCTGTAACTCCAAATTGGACAAATTATATATGAAAAATGATCAGAAAAATCCAATCTATCCATCTGTACTATTTTCATGCATGAGCAAACAAGTTAAATTGATGTTTTAAGCAGAACAAGGAAAAGCACTTTAAAAGGCCATATTTGAATTTGAAATTTGAATCCTTGATTCAAATTTGTTCAAACCCCTCTAATTTTAGTTGCATTAGCCCAACGCACTCATATTGCTATGTTTCATGCATGCATCATATTGTTGCACATTGTTTGGTGATGGTTGTGTATCGGTGTCCTTTGCGACAGGTTCTGCCCCCGAGGAGTACCGTGATTACCCTAACGAAGAACCATATCAGTGCATCGAACCATCAGGCAAGCAACCAACCATTTGATCATATCGATACAATCCCATGTTCTCGCTCCTGCTCTCTTTTACTGCATTAAGACAACGCGATTCAAACTGCTGTGTGCTACGGTAGTTGAACCCATTTCCTCTGCATGACCTGTCATTGCCACAGTAACTAGATGAAACCCACTAGCATGTGTAGGAGTTGATTGAGCCCTATGTATGTGTTGTTCCTACCTTGCTATGCCTGCTATGCTTAGAGTCGTGTGAGGTCTGGTCCATCTGGGTGATGGGCTAGAGTGAAATGATTATGTCGGTAATGAGAGTGGTGTGGTGAACACGATTTGGTAAAGGTATCGATGAGAGGCCATGTAGGAGTACATGGTGGGTTGTTTCATTGAAGCCGACCTTAAGCACTGAGATCTGTATGTGTGATTTAAGAATCAGCTACTACCATGCATTGGGCCCGAAACCAATGGACCCTCTCGGCTTCTTATTCACCCTAGTTCTCCGTCCAGGAGTTGCAAGTAGTTTCTGGTGTTTGTAGCCTACTGGAGGCCGTGGACAGCGCTGACCGTAGGGGTGGGCTGTGATGCGGTAGGTACGTGGCACGGTGTACCGAGTACCCGTTAGGTATCTCGGGAACCCTGTTCACATCGTTCGGGGCCGTATGGGAAACTTCGGCCGGATTCCCTGCGGATGGAACCTGAATAGGCGATAAACCTGGACTGGAGGCTTAGGTGATTAGGTAGGTCGTGGCCGACACCCACGTTGGGCTTCCGCTTGAAGGTTGCCGAGTACATGCCGTGTAAGCGACGGTAAGTGGTGAGAGCATGTATGAAGAAGTACACCCCTGCAGGGTTAACATGATCTATTCGAATAGCCGCGTCCGCGGTAAAGGACTACTTGGTTGCCTATACAGTTCATAGACAAGTAAATGGAAACTACTAAAACCCTCAAGATAAGTGTGAGTGCCGAGGATGGCTCTTCTATAGGAAGACGGAGGTGGATCCTCGGTAGTGTATTGAAGTGGTGAGTAGTGGACTCGTGTGCGCAAAACCATTTCAAGTTGGAGTATCGTAGGTTAGCCTAGCCAAGAATCAAAGCTGGCTTGCTGCAATAACTCCACCAACCCTTCTTGATACTATGCATGTATGTAGGATCTGATGTAAGTCTTGCTGAGTACCTTTGTACTCATGTTGCTATAATCTACATTTTTACAGAAGACGCTGCAACCCCTTCTGATGGGTTCTATGTAGACGTTGACATCAACGAGTAGGCTAAAGACCCAGGTGGTGACCCTGAGCTTGTGAAGGACCACATAGTATAGCTAGGCTTTCCAAGCCTCTTTTAATTTACTAGTTGTCTGTACTCAGACAAGTTACTTCCGCTGCTGGTTTGTATGACTGTATGACTTGTATGTGGGGTCGTGAGACCCGTACCTTTGTGTATGTTATGTATGGCTCCCTGAGCCTTAAATAAAGTACTTGTGTCATAGAGTCATGTTGTGATGCTTCGTTGTATTTGCACATATCGAGCATATTGTGTGTATGATTGAAATGCTTGGTATGTGTGGGATCTGACTATCTAGTTGTTTATCTTTAGTAGCCTCTCTTACCGGGAAATGTCTCCTAGTGTTACCGCTGAGCCATGGTAGCTTGCTACTGCTCTGGAACACTTAGGCTGGCCGGCATGTGTCCTTCTTCGTTCCTGTGTCTGTCCCTCCGGGGAAATGTCATGCTTTGAGTACCGGAGTCCTGTTAGCCCGCTACAGCCCGGTTTACCGGAGTCCTGCTAGCCCAGTGCTACAGCCCGGACCCACTTGCTGATGACCGACACGTTCGAAGCTGGGTCATGGATGCCTGTCCCTGTAAGTCTGTGCCACTTTGGGTTTACGACTAGTCATGTCAGCCCGGGCTCTTTATCATATGGATGCTAGCGACGCTATCATATACGTGAGCCAAAAGGCGCAAACGGTCCCGGGAAAAGGTAAGACAACACCCGTGGGGATACCGTGCGTGAGGCCGCAAAGTGATATGAGGTGTTACCAGCTAGATCGATGTGACATCGAGTCGGGGTCCTGACATCCACACAAAATCCAACCGTTACACACAGTTTTTCAATCTCGGTGGGACCGAATCGACAAACTCGGTCGGACCGAAAAGGTAAACCTAGTGACCGTTAGAGATTTTCGGTGGGACTGACATGCAACTCGGTAGGACCGATATGGTTAGGGTTTGGGCACAACATAATCTCGGTGAGACCGATTACACAAACTCGGTGAGACCGATTTTGGTAATTAGCTAACCAGGGAGTTGGTCAGGTAAACTCGGTGGGATCGATTTGCTCTTTCGGTGAGGCCGAAAAGTTACAAAAAGGAAACACTGAATTTACATTGCAATCTCGGTGGGACCGATCCGCTCTTTCGGTGAGACCGAGAAGTTACGAAAGGGAAACAGAGATTTTGCAATCCCATCTCGGTGAGACCGAGATCCCTATCGGTAGAACCAAATTGCTAGGGTTTGGCAGTGGCTTATGACAAGTGAAACTCGGTGGCGCCGGATAGAAAGAATCGGTAGGACCGAGTTTGGCTTAGGGTTTAGGTCATATGTGGATATGGGAAAGTAGTTGAGGGTTTTGGAGCATATCACTAAGCACATGAAGCAAGAGGCCCATTAAGCAACACCTAATCCCTCCTTGATAGTATTGGCTTTTCCTAAAGACTCAATGTGATCTTGGATCACTAAAATATAAAATGAAGAGTCTTGAGCTTGAAGCTTTAGCCAATCCTTTGTCCTTAGCATCTTGAAGGAGTTCCCACAACCTTTAGTCCATGCCACTCCATTGTTGAACTTATCTAAAACATACTAGATAGAAACATTAGTCCAACAAAAGATATGTTGTCATCAATTATCAAAACCACCTAGGGAGCACTTGTGCTTGCAACTATAAGTCGCAAGTATGATGATAAATTATCCCGTGTTTATTAACCCAGCCTGGCTTTGGACTATAAGTCGCCAGTATGATGATAAATTATCAGGTGTTTTAACCCGGCCTGGCTTGGGACTATAAGTCACCAGTATATATTTGGATTGCGCCATTGGAATCATGCGCTCATAAATCATTGGATTATATTATTCAAATCTTCAAATAGCCAACATGGCTAGATTTTTATTATGGTTATCAATAACCAGTATTGTGATTGAGGTTTTCAAAGTCGCTTTAGCGCAATGGCTATTATTTTAACAATGGATATGATTTATTCTACAATGAAAGGAATAGTCCCGAGTCACTACAGGCTTACGACCCGGCACTTGGGGGCTACATTATTCAAGTTGAGATTACATCAAATATATAAGTCCCATGTCACTGCCAGCATGCACCATGTCACTTGGGGGCTAATGCAAAGTCATTTTTACTAGCCTTATTAAAGACCCGACTCATCACATCATAATGAGCTGGCCCTTGGGGGCTACCAATTGCTCCTGTCAACAATTCAAGGTACACAAGTCTTAATCCATTATATTGAAGGGTCCACTACTCAGTTGGTAAAGCACAAAGTTCTTAACCTTGTGGACGTGGGTTCAAGCCCCATGATGGGGGTTACTCATATGATGTTCTTTTCCAAGAAGTATATATAAAGTCCCATCTCAATATTATCTTACTGAGCCGGCCCTTGGGGGCTACTCGTTGCTGTTCAAATCTACATGATCATATTTATAAAGTCCCTGCTCATTATTGCATAATGACATGGCCCTTGGGGGCTACACTGGTTGAAGTTTTCATGAGTATAAGGCAATTATAAGTCCCAGGCTACTGCAAGCATGACAACCCGACACTTGGGGGCTACATATATGCAATATTCAGTTTTTACTAGTGACTGAGATGAACAACACGATTTTCTTCAAAGTGGTTATTTATATTGAAGTAAGTCTTAAGTCGTCACTTTGCTCTGCTCAAGACTTGGGGGCTACAGGTAACACGGATATAAGGGACAAATATTTTCAAATCTTAGTTTTGAGCAAACCAGATTGACCCAGCGTCACCAATCATTATGACCCAGTCTCTGCAACAATCATGACCCGACGTAATCAATAATCATGAACCGGAGTTGGCAACAAGCATGAACCGGCATTGACAACAATCATGACCCGAAATTATCAGTTTTTATAACCCCGGCGATTTTGGAAATCATAAATTTGCGAGATCTACATATTCAAGCCGGCTGAAAATCAGAGGAGTATTTTGCTACCTCTTGAGCACTGTGTTGGTTTTCCCTTGAAGAGGAAAGGGTGATGCAGCAAAGTAGCGTAAGTATTTCCCTCAGTTTTTGAGAACCAAGGTATCAATCCAGTAGGAGATCACGCTCAAGTCCCACACACCTACACAAACAAATAAGAACATCGCAACCAACGTGATAAAGGGGTTGTCAAGCCCTTCTCAGTCACTTACGAGAGTGAGATCTGATAGATATGATAAGATAATATTTTTGATATTTTTATGATAAAGAGAAATAAAGATGCAAAGTAAAATAAAAGGCAAAAGAAATGACTAAGTATTGGAAGATTAATATGATAGAAGATAGACCCGGGGGCCATAGGTTTCACTAGTGGCTTCTCTCAAGAGCATAAGTATTACGGTGGGTAAATGAATTTCTGTCGACCAATTGATAGAATTGAGCATAGTTATGAGAATATCTAGGTATGATCATGTATATAGGCATCACGTCCGAGACAAGTAGACCGAAATGATTCTGCATCTACTACTATTAGTCCACACATCGACCGCTATCTAGCATGCATCTAGAGTATTAAGTTCATAAGAACAGAGTAATGCTTTAAGGAAGAAGACATGATGTAGAGGGATAAACTCATGCAATATGATATAAATCCCATCCTTTTATCCTCGATGGCAAAAATACAATATGTATCGGTTCCCTTTCGGTCACTGGGATCAAACACCGCAAGATTGAACCCAAAGCGAAGCACTTCTCTCATTGCAATGAAGATCAATCTAGTAGGCCAAACCAAACTGATAATTCAAAGAGACTTGCAAAGATAAACCAATCATACATAAAAGAATTTAGAGGAGAATCAAATATTGTTCATAGATAATCTGTATCATAAATCCAGAATTCATCGGATCTCGACAAACACACCACAAAAGAAGATTACATCAAATAGATCTCCAAGAGAATCGAGGAGAACTTTGTATTGAGATCCAAAGAGAGAGAAGAAGCCATCTAGCTAATAACTATGGACCCGTAGGTCTGAAGTAAACTACTCAGACATCACCGGAGAGGCCATGGAGTTGATGTAGAGGCCCTCCGTGATCAATGCCCCCTTTGGCGGAGCTCTGGAAAAGGCCCCGAGATGGGATCTCCCGAGTATAGAAGGTTGCAGTGGTGGAATTAGGTTTTCGTGGTGCTCCTAGATGTTTGGGGTGCGTGGATATATATAGGAGGAAGAAGTACGTCGGTGGAGCAACGGAGGGCCCACAAGGGTGGAGGGCGCGCCCAGGGGGGTAGGTGCGCCCCCCTGCCTCGTGCCTTCCTCCATTGTTTCTTGACGGCCACTCCAAGTCTCCTGGATCATGTTTGTTGAGAAAATCACGTTCCCGAAGGTTGCATTCCGTTTGGACTCCGTTTGATATTACTTTTCTTCGAAACCCTAAAATAGGCCAAAAAACACCAATTTGGGCTGAGCCTCCAGTTAGTAGGTTAGTCCCAAAAATGATATAAAAGTGTAAAATAAAGCCCATTAACATCCAAAATAGATAATATAATAGCATGGAGCAATCAAAAATTATAGATACGTTGGAGACGTATCAATCATCCCCAAGCTTAATTCCTGCTCGTCCTCGAGTAGTTAAATGATAAAAAGAAGAATTTTTTATGTGGAATGCTTTCTAACATATTTCTTAATGTAATTTTTCTTTATTGTGGCATAAATGTTCAGATCCATAAGATTCAAGATAAAAGTTTAATATTGACATAAAAATAATAATACTTCCAGCATACTAACTAAGCAATCATGTCTTCCCAAAATAACATGGCCAAAGAAAGTTATCCCTACAAAATCATATAGTCTGGCTATGCTCTATCTTCACCACACAAAATATTTAAATCATGCACAACCCCGATGACAAGCCAAGCAATTGTTTCATACTTTTGATGTTCTCAAACCTTTTCAATCTGCATGCAATATATGAGTGTGAGCCATGGATATAGCACTATGGTGGAATAGAATGGTGGTTGTGGAGAAGACAAAAAAGGAGAAGATAGTCTCACATCAACTAGGCGTGTCAACGGGCTATGGAGATGCCCATCAATAGATATCAATGTGAGTGAGTAGGGATTGCCATGCAACGGATGCACTAGAGCTATAAGTATATGAAAGCTCAACAAAAGTAACTAAGTGGGTGTGCATCCAACTTGCTTGCTCACGAAGACCTAGGGCATTATGAGGAGGCCCATCATTGGAATATACAAGCCAAGTTCTATAATGAAAAATTCCCACTCGTATATGAAAGTGATATCATAGGAGACTCTCTACATGAAGAACATGGTGCTACTTTGAAGCACAAGTGTGGAAAAAGGATAGCGACATTGTCCCTTCTCTCTTTTTCTCTCATTTTTTTAAATTTTTTGGCCTTCCCCCTTTTTTATGGTCTTTCTCTTTTTTTCATTTTTTTCATTCGGAGTCTCATCCCGACTTGTGGGGGAATCATAGTCTCCATCATCCTTTCCTCACTTGGGACAATGCTCTAATAATGATGATCATCACACTTTATTTACTTACAAATCAATAATTACAACTCAATACTTAGAAAAAAAATATGACTCTATGTGAATGCCTCCGGCGGTGTACCGGGATGTGCAATGATGCATGAGTGACATGTATGAAGAATTATGAACGGTGGCTTTGCCACAAATACGATGTCAACTACATGATCATGCAAGCAATAGGAAAATGATGAAGTGTGTCATAATAACGGAACGATGGAAAGTTGCATGGCAATATATCTTGGAATGGCTATGGAAATGCCATAATAGGTAGGTATGGTGGCTGTCTTGAGGAAGGTATATGGTGGGTTTATGCTATCGGCGAAAGTTGCGCGATACTAGAGAGGCTAGCAATGGTGGAAGGGTGAGAGTGCGTATAATCCATGGACTCAACATTATTCATAAAGAACTCACATACTTATTGCAAAAGTCTATTAGTTATCGAAACAAAGTATTACGCGCGTGCTCCTAGGGGGATAGATTGGTAGGAAAAGACCATCGCTCGTCCCCGACCGCCACTCATAAGGAAGACAATCAATAAATACATCATGCTCCGAATTCATCACATAACGGTTCACCATACATGCATGCTACGGTAATCACAAACTTCAACACAAGTATTTCTCCAATTCACAATTACTCAACTAGCATGACTCTAATATCACCATCTCCATATCTCAAAACAATTATCAAGTATCAAACTTCTCATAGTATTCAATGCACTTATATGAAAGTTTTTATTATTGCCATGTTGTTCTAAAGGACTCTCAAAATAATATAAGTGAAGCATGAGAGAACAATAGTTTCTATAAAACAAATCCACCACCGTGCTCTAAAAGATATAAGTGAAGCACTAGAGCAAAAACTATATAGCTCAAAAGATATAAGTGAAGTACATAGAGTATTCTAATAAATTTTAATTCATGTGAGTCTCTCTCAAAAGGTGTGTACAGAAAGGATGATTGTGGTGAACTAAAAATGAAAGACTCAAATCATACAAGATGCTCCAAGCAAAACACATATCATATGGTGAATAAAAATATAGCTCCAAGTAAAGTTACCGACAGACGAAGATCAAAGAGGGGATGCCTTCCAGGGCATCCCCAAGCTTAGGATTTTTGGTGTCCTTGAATTTTACCTTGGGGTGCCATGGGCATCCCCAAGATTAGGATGTTTCCACTCTTTGTTCCATAATTCATCAAATCTTTACCCAAAACTTGAAAACTTCACAACACAAAACTCAAAATAGAAAATCTCGTGAGCTCCGTTAGCGAAAGAAAACAAAAGAACACTTCAAGGTAATGTAATGAAATCATTATTTATTTATATTGGTGTTAAACCTACTGTATTCCAACTTCTCTATGGTTTATAAACTCTTTTACTAGCCAAAGATTCATCAAAATAAGCAAACAACACAAGAAAAACAGAATCTGTCAAAAAAAGAACAATCTGTAGTAATCTGTAGCTAACGCAAGTTCTGGAACCCCAAAAATTCAAAAATAAATTTGTGGACGTGAGGAATTTATCTATTAATCATCTGCAAAAAGAATTAGCTAAATTTCACCTTCCAAATAAAAATGGCAGCGATTCTCATGAGCGCTAACGTTTCTGTTTTTTACAGCAAGATCAAAAAGACTTTCCCCAAGTCTTCCCAATGGTTGTACTTGGCACAAACACTAATTATACACAAAAAAACACAACCAAAACAGAGGATAGATAAATTATTTATTACTAAACAGGAGCAAAAATCAAGGAATAAAAATAAAATTGGGTTGCCTCCCAACAAGCCCTATCGTTTAACGCCCCTAGCTAGGCATAACAACGAAGATAGATCTAGGTATTGCCATCTTTGGTAGATAATCCATAAGTGGCTCTCATAATAGATTCATATGGTAATTTAATTTTCATTCTAGGGAAATGTTTGATGCCTTTCCTTAACGGAAATTGGAATATAATATTCCCTTCCTTCATATCAATAATTGCACCAATCGTTCTAAGGAAAGGTCTACCAACAACAATGAAATCTACGGGCACATAGTTCAACAATAAGACATCATTAATTCTTCCCATAGGTTTCTTAATAGTGGAATCCGCAAGGTGCAAGTTTAAAGGACAATCATCAAAATCACGGAAACCTAGCAAATCACACAAAGCTTTTGGAATCGTGGAAACACTAGCACCCAAATCACACAAAGCATAGCACTCATGATATTTAATTTTTATTTTTATTGTAGGTTCCCACTCATCATAAAGTTTTCTAGGGACAGAAACTTCCAACTCAAGTTTCTCTTCATAAGATTGCATCAAAGCATCAACAATATGTTTACTAAAAGCTTTATTTTGACTATAAGCATGAGGAGAATTTAGCACGGATTGCAACAAGGAAATACAATGTGACGCCCCGAGACCGTTGTGCCAGGTGTCTCCCAGTTATTCCCTGTCATTGCCATGTATTTAGCTTGCGTGTTGCATCTTGTCATGTCATCTTGTGCATTGCATCATCATGTTTTCAAAACTTGCATCCGCCTGGGTTCCCCCAGTTCCGTCCGATGTCCGTTCTGAGCCCAGACACACTTGCACGCGCCCGCGGCATGTCCGAAATATTATTTTATAAGTGGCCGGAAAATGTTCTAGGAATGAGATGAAAGTTGGCATGCGGTGTTATTTTGTTGTTAGTAGGTCGCCTGCCAAGTTTCATCGCATTCGGAGATTGTTTGACAGCCCAACCGTTAAACTATAGCGGCATTATAGCGGGTCAAACGTCGGACGTTTTTGGTCTCCGGAAACAGTCGCCGGGTCTCTCTCTTCTCTTCTCTCAGCCCAAGGTCGTCTGCACGACCCACTACCTACTGCCAGGTCTAACCTAACCTCTCTCCTCACACTGCGGCCCTCCTCGCGCGCGCGTCCGAAAGCTGTCCCGAACCCGCCCCGCTCTGTCATTACCAACGGGTCCGGATCATCCCCTAACATCTACAAAACAACTCCGTTTTTTTATTGGACCCCCTAACCAATTTATTCTCGACCGCCTGATTACGATCGGATGGACCGAATACCCCCTAACCCAAGCCACCTACCCTATATAAACAACCCTAGTCCAATTTAGTCAAACCCTAAATTCTAGCCCTCTTGTCCCATCGCTGTAACACCCCGGATGTAATTTACCTTATATGTATCCCAACTCTTGTCATTTATGGCACTAAGTTATTTTATTCCCTCTGGTTTGGGTTTTTGTCTCTGTGTGTTGTTGTCGTTGTCATGCATCTCTTATCATGTCATCATGTGCATTGCATTTGCATACATGTTCGTCTCATGCATCCGAGCATTTTCCCCGTTGTCCGTTTTGCATTCCGGCGCTCCTATCTCCTCCGGTGGTCCTTTCTACCTATTTTCGTGTGTGGGGGTTAAAAATTTCCGGATTGGACCGAGACTTGCCAAGCGGCCTTGGTTTACTACCGGTAGACCGCCTGTCAAGTTTCGTGCCATTTGGACTTCGTTTGATACTCCAACGGTTAACCGAGGGACCGAGAAGGCCTCGTGTGTGTTGCAGCCCAACACCCTTACAATTTGGCCCAAAACCCACCAAAACCCTCTCCATCATCTAGAGCATTCGATCACGATCGCGTGGCCGAAAACCGCACCTCATTTGGACTCTCCTAGCTCCTCCTATGTATAAAAAGGCACTCTCCCCGAAAATCCCGGATCAAACCACCCTAACCCTAGCTCCCCTTCCTCTCCGCGCACCGGACAACGTCCGGGCCGCGCCGGACAAAGCCGCCACCGCCCCGCGCCAATAGCGCGCCGCCACGTGGCGAGCCACGCCCACATCACCGCTTCGCCGCCGCGGGCCCGAGAGCCCGATGCCGGCCCTCCCGCCGTCCATCCGGGCCGAGCCGGATCTGAGTCCCCGCCGCCCGTCTTCCTCTCGTCCGGCGCCAGCGACGACCAGCGCCGCTGCCCGCCATTCCTGGCCGCCGAGATCCGGCGCGGCCTCTCCGCCGGCGCCCGCACCTCGCCGGCGATGACCGCCGACCCCGCCGCCGTCTTCCTCTCCGGCGCGCCGCCCCGCCGTCGTCCACCCTCCTCCGGCCGGCGTGCCTCGCCAAGTCCGACGATGAACCCCGACGAACCCCGGCGAACCTCGGCGTCCGTGCAGCACTATAGTGGATCGGGCCGGATCTCAGATCTAAACCCCCTTGGGTTGACTTTTGCCCCGAAACCCTAATTTTTCTTGCAACTTCATCACGTCGTAACTCCGCATCCGTAGCTCCGTTTTGGGCGTGTAGCATATCAAAATGTTTGCCTGAGAGAGTACATAATTTCATCTCATTGCATCATTTTCATTTGAGCTCATCTTGAAGCCCGAAATGCTGTTGGAAGAGGGCTATTTGAGATAATTGTCAGATCTGCTGCATCAAATAGCTATTTGTCATTTTTGCCATGATTAGTGTGCACATGATATGCTCCTGAGTTCTACATGATTTTTGTTATCTGCCATGCCATCTTTGCAGAGGTGCTTACCATGTATTCTTGTGATGTGTGTGGTGACTAGCACAAGCTTGCAAAGTAGTGCATTCGTTAATGCTGATTTCAGGGACTTAGAATTTCTCCAAGTCCTTGATCTGATTTTTGTCAATATGCCATATGTTCATGTTGTTTCCTAGTAATCCGTGCCTCTTTTGAGGATGATCATTAAGTATGATTTGTTAACATTGTGGTGCTCTATCCATCCATGTCTTTGTTTGCAATTATGGAGCACCCTAGCGTGAGTCAATCGAGCTCTACTTTTGCTATTTTGTGAATCCTGACAGATTGTTATCTTGTTAGCGATTTTGCCGAGGATGTTGCTAGTGATCCGTGCATGCTATGTTGTCGTTCTTGCCATGTGTAGCTTCTATGATATGTATTATTGATAGGTGTATGCTTATTTTGTCATGCTTTGCTCTATGGTGAGTGCATCGAGCTCATAAACATGCCTACACGTTAACAGATTTGCATGCTCCAGTTTTTCACAAAGTCTGTAATCTGATTATGTTTTTGCCATGTTCACATGCTTGCAATTGTATTTTCTGGTCCCTTTTGGCTCAAGGTCACTAAGGTACTTTTGTTAAGTGCTTTGAGTAGCTTCATGAGATGCCTTTCTTTTTCAGGTTAAGTTCCTGTATCTTATAGTTTTCATGCTCCAAAGTGTGCTACCTGATGTTAAATTCCAGACTTGTGTTAATTTCACTAAGTCTGAAACCTGTGTATCATTTGCATTTTTGCCATGCTTGTTTGAACCTGTTAATGGATGAATTGGCCGTATCTCAGTGCTCATCTTTTGTCAAGCATCATGAGAGGATCCCAGCCATATATTTTGTTGCCATGTTTGAGTGCTGTAGCATAATTATCTTGATGCATTTAGATGGCTACTTGTTGTTTATCACAGACCGGTGTCATATTTGTTTTGCTTGCCATTTCCAAACCGTGCATCCGATTCCGGTGATCTTTATATTGATTTCAACCGAAATCACCTCACCTTTCCAGTGGCACTCTTGGATTTCCAAGTTGAAGCCAGGTTCAATCATTCCTTGTCGAATCTTGCATATGCATCACATATTGCATCCCGCATAGCATACCATGTTTGCATCTTGTTGTTGGAGCATTGCATGTGGTTGATTGTGTTCCTTTTGCTTGTTTTTCTTGTTTGGGTAGAGCCGGGAGACGAGTTCGCTAACGAGGAGCCCGTTGAGTTTGCTTATGAGGATCAAGTCAACTCTGACAACTTTGTAGGGAAGATGATCATACCCTCGAAATCACTTCTATCTTTGCTTGCCAGATGCTCGCTCTTTTGCTATGCCTATGCTACGATACCTACCACTTGCTTATCATGCCTCCCAAAATTGCCTTGTCAAGCCTCTAACCCACCATGTCCTCGCAAACCGTTGATTGGCTTTGTTACCGCTTTGCTCAGCCCCTTTTATAGCATTGCTAGTTGCAGCTGAAGATTTGGAGATCGTTCCTTGTTGGAACTTTGTTTATTGTTGGGATATCACCATATTATCTTGTTATCGTAATGAATCTATATACTTGGTAAAGGGTGGAAGGCTCGGCCTTTTGCCTAGTGATTTGTTCCACTCTTGCCGCCGTAGTTTCCGTCATATCGGTGTTATGTTCCCGGATTTTGCGTTCCTTACGCGGTTGGGTGATAATGGGAACCCCTTGACAAGGGTAATCTTTATTTAAACCCCCCTGGGCCAGTGCTCCTCTGAGTGTTGGTCCGACTGAGCTGCCTGCGGGGCCACCTTGGGGAAACTTGAGGTTTAGTTTTACTCGTAGCTAGTCTCATCTGAGTGTGCCCTGAGAACGAGATATGTGCAGCTCCTATCGGGATTTGTCGACACATTCGGGCGTTGTTGCTGGACTTGTTTTACCATTGTCGAAGTTGTCTTGTAGAACCGGGATGCCGAGTCTGATCGGAATGTCTCGGGAGAAGGTTTATTCTTCGTTGACCGTGAGAGCTTGTGATGGGCTAAGTTGGGACTCCCTGCAGGGATTTGAACTTTCGAAAGTCGTGCCCACAGTTATGGGCAGATGGGAATTTGTTAATGTCCGGTTGTAGATAACATGAACCTTAACTTAATTAAAATGAATCAACTGTGTGTGTTGCCGTGATGGTCTCTTCTTGGCGGAGTCCGGGAAGTGAACATGGTGTTGGAGTAATGTTTTCCGTAGGTTGTTCTATAGTTCTTCGTTCGTGCTTTGCCTTCTCTTCTCGCTCTCTTTTGCGAACAGGTTAGCCACCATATATGCTAGTCGCTTGCTGCAGCTCCACATATTACCTTGCTTTACCTATAAGCTTAAATAGTCTTGATCGCGAGGGTGCGAGATTGTTGAGTCCCCGTGACTCACAGATTACTTCCAAACCAGATGCATGGACCGATGATTCCGTTCCAGATGATGCGCTTGAGCTCAAGAGGGAGTTCGACAAAGACTCACGCCGTTACTATGTGTCTTTCCCAGATGATCGGTAGTGGTGCCCAGTTGGGGTGATCGGGACCGTGTCGCATGTTGGGGTTGATCTTTTATTTTGGTACCATAGTCAGACCATGAGTGTATTGGATGATTGTAATGTTATTCATGTATTTGTGTGACGTGGCGAGTGTAAGCCAACTATGTACCATGTTTCCCTATTATCTATTTACATGGGTTGTTGTGAAGATTACCTTACTTGTGACATTGCTTTCAATGTGGTTATGCCTCTAAGTCGTGCTTCGACACGTAGGAGATATAGCCACATTGAGGGCGTTACAAGTTGGTAATCAGAGCCTTCCCCGACCTTAGGAGCCCCCTGCTTGATCGAATTAGCTGGCGTTGTTGAGTCTAGAAAAATGTTTTGAGTCATTTAGGAATTATATATCGGAGAGCTTAGGAATTCTTTTTACTCCCCAGTCCCTTCATCGCTCTGGTAAGGCATCCTGACGTAGAGTTTTGACTCTTCTCTTCTCAAAATTCACTAAAAAAAATTTAGGATCACGCGGGTATCTTGGAATCGTTCCGATCGATTTGTGACGAGAACATTATTCTTGGTGCCTCCTGTCATTTAGGGGTTGTGGCAGTGTCCCGGGGAGTTGAGGTCCGAGGTGTTGTCGTCACAATTTTATCGCTGCTTTTCTGGAATACCTGAGTTTTGTTTTGCCGACATCGAAAATCTCTTTTATGCATTTGTTGGTGAGATAACCTCGACGCCACCCAGTATTGGGGCGGGAGTTCGGGAGTATTGCCATAACTTGTATAACGGATGCTTTTCGAAGGTTGAGGTAGACGATTTCCGAAGTTTTTCTCGGTTATGTGTTCAAGGATGGATACAGCTGGATGTAGGATTTTCTAGATTTGGGTGAGATATTATGCTTCCCCTGTATCCCCAACACCCGATTGCATAACCGGAAAGGTTCGGGAGTTTCATAGGTGGGAATTCTTGTAGCTCTAGTTCTTCTTCCACGGATATTTGGTTTGAGATTGGGTGATCCTTACCGAGTATTTGTTCTTGTTCCGTACCTTGTTGTTGTTTTTCTTCTACATCAATTCTAAGTGGCTTCTCAATTTATGGATATGTCACCATTTCATTTGGAATGCATTCGTTCATTTTGTTCGGATGTGAAGACTATATGTTGCAATTTCAACCCATTTGATTTAGCTTCAATATTTGTCTATCAATGTGCTAATGGATGTCAACCTCTTCATGATGGCTCCTCCAACGTGCACGACTCCGAATCCTCATCCGCCACAACCACCTCCACCTCCGGAGGCATGGCAAGCTGTGATGGCCGCTACCAATGCAAACACGCAGCTGATCATGCAACTTCTTCAAGAGCGCAACCAAGGCAACCAAGGCAACAATCAGAATCACTTTGCTACACTCAACCAGTTCCTTGCTAACCAGCCAAAGACCTTCAGCAATTGTGTTGAGCCAACAGACGCTGATGATTGGGTCGTGGACTTATGCAAGCATTTCGAGTGCAGTAACGTCAGGCCTGAGGACTTTGTCAAGTTCGCTTCCTTCCAACTCAAAGACCAAGCTGCAGAATGGTTTCAGCAGTACAAAGATTCCAGAGGAGGCCTTGTGATTACCTGGGATGAATTCCGTCAAGACTTCAAAGCTCATCATATTCCTCAGACCATGGTTGAAAGCAAGCGTGAGGAATTCTGCAACCTGAAGCAAGGCTCTATGTCTGTCTATGAGTACAACAAGATGTTTCAGAAGCTCGCCCGCTTTGCTAAGCAGGACGTCCCTGACGAGAAGAGCATGATATACAAGTTCAGGGGTGGTCTCAGAGAAGAAATCCAGCTAGTTCTTGTCCTCTTTGAGCCCAGGAGGTACGATGATTTTTACAACATGGCATTGAAGCAAGAGTCTGCTCAACTGAAGTGCTATGCTTCCAAGAAGCGAGTCAGAGATGCTACTCCTTCTTCCTCAACTCAAGTGGCTAAGCAGCAGAAGTATTGGCTTCCTCCTCCTCCGTTCCGTCAGCCTTATCAGCAGAAGAGCAAAGGTGGCAGTGGATCTTCCCACCCACCCAACCCTGGCTTTCAGAACAAGACTTCGTCTCAAGCTCCAAGATCGAGTGCTCCGTATCACCGTCCACTTTCAGAGGTCACATGCAACAAGTGCCAACAGAAGGGTCACTATGCCAACAAATGCTTCTATCAGAGGTGTCTCCCTCCTCCTCATATGAGATCGGCAAGTACAGCTGTGGTCAAGCATAACCCCAAGCACGCGAAGGTCAACTTGATGAATGCAGCTCAGGCAGAGGACTCGTCAGATGTCATCATGCGTAACCTTCCTATTAACGATATTCCAGCTAAAGTACATTTTTCTCTGGTGCATCACATTCCTTCATGTCATTCCCATTTGCATCGAAGAACAATTTTAGTACTAAGGCTTTACCTAGAGCTTTGCAAGTCATCTCTCCGGCTAAGCGTCTGAGTTCTAGTATGATGGTTCCGAATATTTCTATCATGATGGGTGATTTCAAGTTTCTGGCTTCTCCAATGGTCCTTGGTAACTCGGATATTGATCTTATTCTTGGAATGGACTGGCTTTCTAAGCATAAGGCTCAGCTTGATTGTGCAGCCAGGCAAATTCAATTGACTCATTCGTCTGAGGATGTAATTGTCTTTGCCGCTCGGGATAATACAATCCATCTGTTTTCTCTCAATGAGAAGGGTGAACTGGATGCCATCTCTCAAATTCCAATCGTTTGCGAATATCAAGATGTCTTTCCAGAAGAGCTTCCAGGAATGCCTCCGCACCGGCCAGTTGAATTCGTCATTGATCTTGAGCCTGGCACGGAACCGGTTTGCAAACGTCCTTACAAGCTCGGACCTGAAGAATTGAAGGAGCTGAAAAAGCAACTCGATATTCAAGAGCGAATGGGTCTCATCCGACCTAGTTCTTCTCCGTGGGGTTGTGGAGTACTTTTTGTGAAGAAGAAGGATGGAACGGACCGACTTTGTGTTAACTACCGTTCATTGAACAAGAAGACTATCAAGAACAGGTACCCACTTCCCAACATCAATGAGCTGTTTGAACAACTCAAAGGTGCCCAAGTATTCTCCAAGCTTGATCTCCGTATGGGCTATCACCAGATTCAAATCCGTGAGCAAGATATTCTCAAGACGGCTTTCTGAACAAGCTATGGTTCTATGAATACAATGTCATGTCTTTTGGCCTCGTCAACGCTCCTCCGACTTTCTCTCGCATGATGAACTTCATCTTCAACCCCTACACAAATGACTTTGTTTTGGTCTACCTCGATGACATTCTAGTCTTTTCGAAGAACAAGGAAGATCATGCTAAGCACTTGCGTTTGGTGCTCGATAAGCTCAGGGAACATCAGTTCTACGCCAAGTTCTCAAAAGTGCGAGTTTTGGCTCGATGAGGTTCTATATCTTGGGCATATCATCTCTGCCAAGGGCATAGTGGTGAATCCTGAGAAGGTGTCTGCAATTGTGAATTGGGAACCACCTCAGAACGTGAAGCAACTCCGCAACTTCCTTGGTCTCGCAAGCTACTGTGGAAGGTTCATTGAGAACTTTTCAAAGATCGTGAAACCTCTTTCAAACCTTCTCTAGAAGCACGTCAAGTACGTTTGGTCTCTGGAATGTGACATCGCTTTCAACACTTTGAAAGAGAAATTGATCACTGCCCCAGTTCCGACTCCTCCTGAAGAATCCAAACCGTTCGAGGTCTTCTGCGATGCCTCTCTTCAAGGTCTTGGTTCAGTGTTGATGCAAGAGAAGCAAGTTGTGGCTTATACCTCTCGCCAGTTGAAGCCCAATGAGAAGAACTACTCCACTCATGACCTCGAGTTGGCGGCAGTTGTGCATGCTCTTTTGACTTGGAGACATCTCTTATTGGGAAGAAAAGTGGACATCTTCACTGACCACAAGAGTCTCAAGTACATCTTCACTCAGCCTAATCTCAACCTCAGGCAGACTTGTTGGGTCAAAATGATTCAAGAGTATAATCCGAGTATCGAGTATACTCCAGGCAAGGCCAATGTGATTGCTGACGCATTGAGCAGGAAGGCTTACTGCAACAGTATGATTATCAAGCCTTACCAACCCGAGCTTTGTGAAGCTTTCCACAAACTCAATCTGCAAGTTGTTCCTCAAGGTTTCCTCGCGAACCTTCAAGTCTCTCCTACTTTGGAAGATCAGATTCGCGAGGCTCAACTTCTTGATGCTATGGTGAAGAAGGTGAAGATTGGGATTGCCAAGAGTCAACCCAAGTACAAGTGCTATCGCCTCGATGACAAGGATACTCGCTTCTTCGAGGATCGTATTGTTGTGCCTAAAGGTGACCTTCGTAAAGTTATTATGAACGAGGCTCACAATTCACTCCTCTCTATCCACCCTGGGAGTACGAAGATGTATCTAGACCTCAAGAAGACTTATTGCTGGACTCGAATGAAGCGCGAGATTGCTTAGTTTGTGAATGAATGTGATGTCTGCAGACGAGTGAAGGCAGAACACCAAAGACCAGCTGGTCTCCTCCAACCTCTTGCCATTCTAGAGTGGAAGTTTGACCACATTGAGATGGACTTCGTGACGGGATTTCCAAAGTCCAAGCGTGGCAATGATGCTATATTCATTGTCATCGACAAGCTCACTAAAGTGGCTCACTTTCTGCCTATCAAAGAGTCTATCACTGCAGCTCAATTGGCGGAGCTTTATACCTCTCGAATTGTCTCTCTGCACGGCATCCCACAGTTGATCTCTTCAGACCGTGCCAGCATCTATACCTCCACATTTTCGGATTCTTTTCAGAAGGCCATGGGCACCAACATCCGCTTCAGCACAGCTTTCCATCCTCAAACTAGCGGTCAAGTCAAGCGTGTCAATCAGATTCTTGAAGATATGCTCAGGGCTTGCGTGATCTCTTTCGGTATGACGTGGGAAGATTGTCTTCCATATGCCGAATTCTCCTACAACAACAGTTTTCAAGCAAGTTCGGGCAAGGCCCCATTCGAAATTATCTATGGCAGGAAGTGTCGTACTCCTCTTAACTGGTTAGAGACCAGTGAACGTCAACTTCTTGGAAATGACTTGATCACAGAGGCAGAGGAGATGTGCAAGGTCATTCGTGATAACCTCAAAGCAGCGCAATCGTGCCAGAAGAGCTACTATGATAGTAAGCATCATGATTTGGCTTTCGAGATCGGAGACCATGTTTACCTCCGCGTCTCTCCAATGAAAGGTACTCGTCGCAAAGGGAAGCTTGCCCCTAGATACGTGGGTCCTTTCAAGATCATCAGCAAGAGAGGCGATCTCGCCTATCAACTCGAGCTTCCTTCAAACTTTGCAAATGTGCATGACGTGTTCCATGTCTCTCAGCTCCGCAAGTGCTTCAAGACACCTTACCGCACCGTCAACTTCGAAGACATTGATCTCCAAGAAGATCTCTCTTATTGTGAGCACCCCGTTGCTATTCTTGAAGAGACTGAAGGCAAGACTCGCAATAAGTCAATCAAATTCCTCAAAGTCAAGTGGTCACACCATTCCGACAGTGAAGCCACCTAGGAACGCGAGGATCACCTCCGTTCTGAGTACCCGACGTTTTTCCACTCCTAGATCTCGGGACGAGATCCTTTCGTAGTGGTGGAGTGTTGTAACACCCCGAATGTAATTTGCCTTATATGTATCCCAACTCTTGCCGTTTTCGGCACTAAGTTATTTTATTCCCTCGGGTTTGGGTTTTTGTCTCCATGTGTTGTTGTCATTGTCATGCATCTCTTATCATGTCATCATGTGCATTGCATTTGCATACGCGTTCGTCTCATGCATCCGAGCATTTTCCCCGTTATCCGTTTTGCATTCCGGCGCTCCTATCTCCTCCGGTGGTCCTTTCTACCTCTTTTCATGTGTGGGGGTTAAACATTTCCGGATTGGACCGAGACTTGCCAAGCGGCTTGGTTTACTAACGGTAGACCGCCTGTCAAGTTTCGTGCCATTTGGACTTCGTTTGATACTCCAACGGTTAACCGAGGGACCGAGAAGGCCTCATGTGTGTTGCAGTCCAACACCCTTACAATTTGGCCCAAAACCCACCAAAACCCTCTCCATCATCTAGAGCGTTCGATCACGATCGCGTGGCCTAAAACCGCACCTCATTTGGACTCTCCTAGCTCCTCCTATTTATAAAAAGGCACTCTCCCCAAAAATCCCGGATCAAACCACCCTAACCCTAGCTCCCCTTCCTCTCCGCGCGCCGGACAACGTCCGGGCCACGCCAGACAAAGCCGCCGCCCCGCGCCAATAGCGCGCCGCCATGTGGCGAGCCACGCCCACATCGCCGCTTCGCCGCCGCGGGCCCGAGAGCCCGAAGCCAGCCCTCCCGCCGTCCATCCGGGCCGAGCCGGATCTGAGTCCCCGCCGCCCGTCTTCCTCCCGTCCGGCGCCAGAGATGCCCGGCGCCGCCGCCCGCCATTCCCGGCCGCCGAGCTCCGGTGCGGCCTCTCCGCCGGCGCCGCGCACCTCACCGGCGACGACCGCTGACCCCGCCGCCGTCTTCCTCTCCGCCGTGCCGCCCCGCCGTCGTACACCCTCCTCCGGCCGGCGTGCCTCGCCAAGTCCGGCGATGAACCCCGACGAACCCCGGCGAACCTCGGCGTCCGTGCAGCGCTACCTGGATCGGGCCGGATCTCAGATCTAAATATGCCATATGTTCATGTTGTTTCCTAGTGATCCGTGCCTCTTTTGAGGATGATCAGTAAGGTTGATTTGTTAACATTGTGGTGCTCTATCCATCCATGTCTTTCTTTGAAATTATGGAGCAACCTAGCTTTAGTCAATCGAGCTCTACTTTTGTTATTTTGTGAATCCTGACAGATTGTTATCTTGTTAGCGATTTTGCCGAGGATGTTGCTAGTGATCCGTGCATGCTATGTTGTTGTTATTGCCATGTCTAGCTTCTATGATATGTATTCTTGATGGGTGTATGCTTAGTTTGTCATGTCTTGCTCTGTGGTGAGTGCATCGACCTCGTAAACATGCCTACTCATTAACAGATTTGCATGCTCCAGTTTTTCACTAAGTCTGTAATCTGATTATGTTTTTGCCATGTTCACATGCTTGCAATTGTATTTTCTGATCCCTTTTGGCTCAAGTTCACTAAGGGACTTTTGTTAAGTGCTTTGAGTAGCTTCATGAGATGCCTTGCTTTGTCATGTTAAGTTCCTATATATTATAGTTTTTCATGCTCCAAAGTGTGCTACCTGATGTTAAATTCCAGACTTGTGTTAATTTCACTAAGTTTTAAACCTGTTTATCATTTGCATTTTTTCCATGCTTGTTTGAACCTGTTAATGGATGAATTGGCCGTAGCTCAGTGCTCGTATTTTGTCAAGCATCATGGTGGATGCCTGCCATGTATTTCGTTTCCATGTTTGAGTGTTGTAGCATAATTATCTTGATGCATTTAGATGGCTACTTGCTGTTTATCGCAGACCGGTGCCATATTTGTTTTGCTTGCCATTTCCAAACCGTGCATCCGATTCCGGTGATCTTTATATCGATTTCAACCGAAATCACCACACCTTTCCAGTGGCACTCTTGGATTTCCATGTTGAGGCCAGGTTCAATCATTCCTTGTCAAATCTTGCATATGCATCACATATCGCATCCAGCATAGCATACCATGTTTGCATCTTGTTGTTGGAGCATTGCACGTGGTTGATTGTGTTCCTTTTGCTTGTTTGTCTTGTTTGGGTAGAGACGGGAGACGAGTTCGCTAACGAGGAGCCCGTTGAGTTTGCTTACGAGGGTCAAGTCAACTCTGACAACTTTGCAGGCAAGATGATCATACCCTCAAAATCACTTCTATCTTTGCTTGCCAGATGCTCGCTCTTTTGCTATGCCTATGCTATGATACCTACCACTTGCTTATCATGCCTCCCAAAATTGCCATGTCAAGCCTCTAACCCACCATGTCCTAGCAAACTGTTGTTTGGCTATGTTACCGCTTTGCTCAGCTCCTTTTATAGCGTTGCTAGTTGCAGGTGAAGATTTGGAGATCGTTCCTTGTTGGAACTTTGTTTATTGTTGGGATATCACTATATTATCTTGTTATCGTAATGCATCTATATACTTGGTAAAGGGTGGAAGGCTCGACCTTTTGCCTAGTGATTTGTTCCACTCTTGCCGCCCTAGTTTCCGTCATATCGGTGTTATGTTCCCGGATTTTGCATTCCTTACGCGGTTGGTTGATAATGGGAACCCCTTGACAGTTCGCCTTGAATAAAACTCCTCCAGCAATGCCCAACCTTGGTTTTACCATTTTCCACCTAGCCTCTTTTTCCCTTGTGTTTCTGGAGCCCAAGGGTCATCTTTATTTAAACCCCCCTGGCCAGTGCTCCTCTGAGTGTTGGTCCGACTGAGCTGCCTGCGGGGCCACCTCGGTGAAACTTGAGGTTTGGTTTTACTCGTAGCTAGTCTCATCTGATTGTGCCCTGAGTACGAGATATGTGCAGCTCCTATCAGGATTTGTCGGCACATTCGGGCGGTGTTGCTGGACTTGTTTTACCATTGTTGCAGTTGTCTTGTAGAACCTGGATGCCGAGTCTGATCGGAATGTCTCGGGAGAAGGTTTATCCTTCGTTGACCGTGAGAGGTTGTGATGGGCTAAGTTGGGACTCCCCTGCAGGGATTTGAACTTTCGAAAGCCGTGCCCGCGGTTATGGGAAGGTGGGAATTTGTTAATGTCCGGTTGTAGATAACATGAACCTTAACTTAGTTAAAACGAATCAACTGCTTGTGTTGCCGTGATGGTCTCTTCTCGGCGGAGTCCGGGAAGTGAACACGGTGTTGGAGTAATGTTTGCCGTAGGTTGTTCTATAGTTCTTCGTTCGTGCTTTGCCTTCTCTTCTCGCTCTCTTTTGCGAATAGGTTAGCCACCATATATGCTAGCCGCTTGCTGCAGCTCCACATATTACCTTGCCTTACCTATAAGCTTAAATAGTCTTGATCACAAGGGTGCGAGATTGCTGAGTCCCCGTGACTCCCAAATTACTTCCAAACCAGATGCAGGGACCGATGATTCCGTTCCAGATGATGCGCTTGAGCTCAAGTGGGAGTTCGACAAAGACTCACGCCGTTACTATGTGTCTTTCCCAGATGATCACTAGTGGTGCCCAGTTGGGGCGATCGGGACCGTGTCACATGTTGGGGTTGATCTTTTATTTTGGTACCGTAGTCGGACCATGAGTGTATTGGATGATTGTAATGTTATTCATGTATTTGTGTGACGTGGTGAGTGTAAGCCAACTATGTACCATGTTTCCCTATTATCTATTTACATGGGTTGTTGTGAAGATTACCTTACTTGCGACATTGCTTTCAATGCGGTTATGCCTCTAAGTCGTGCTTCGACACGTAGGAGATATAGCTGCATCGAGGGTGTTACAATCGCACCACCGCTGTCGAAGCACTCCTCTCCTTCCTCGGGATCCATCCCGCATCCACCTGCCCAAATTCTGTCGCAGCGTCGCCACCCCCCCACCAATCTAACTCCCCTGCAGTAGCACCAAATCAGCCAGCCGCAGCGCCTCCCTGCTCGATCGTGTGCTCGAGGCGCCCGAGCACCTCGTGCTTCTCCTCGTCGCCCTCAACCGCGCCTCGACTCGCCGGCGAGCCATCGGCCTTGCAGACCACCGTGACCACCTGAGACCCTGTCCGCCCGAGCAAGGCTCGATCCACCGTTTCAGCACGCCCGTCGACCACCGCTGCTACTAGGCCGGAGCTCCGTCGCCCTTCTTGTCCTCCTTGCCCATGTTTTCCTCTCTCTCTCACTATCATATCACTCCCTCTTTTTTGGGTCGTCAACAGGAGGAGCCCTGCCACCAGCGACCTCCTAAGCATCGTTCCCGTCATCTAGACCCCGCCGCCCTGCCAAGTATTTCTCTGGAGCACTGCGGTGTCTGCTTGTTCCTCTGCTTCATCGCCGCCATGGGTCACCAGTGCCTCGACCCCCCCTGCAATGTCGCCTCGCCAGGACATATCGACCGCCCGGATCCGTGTCTTCGCCGTCTTGCCCATTCCGGCCGGATCCCGCCGGCTGGGCCCTGTCCCCGGCCACCGGTGCCCTCGCTGGAGACCACCGGCAAGCCGCCGCGCCAAGTCCTCCTACGGCCGCTCCCCTGTTTCCCTGCTTGAACTGCTGCTACTTCTTTCTTCGCGTTGACCGCGGCCTGCCAGCGACAAGTCATCGGCCTCGTTCGGCCTCCCAGGCCAGATCTACCAACTGGCCCAAGGCCCGCTGTGAGCAGCTCCCTTAGCCCCTCCTCTCTGTTGGCCCATCTTGCACTAGTTTCGGCCCACTATGTTTTTTTCCCTAGACCTGCGAATTTTGCTATTTTCCAGATGCTGCCTGTTTTTGCAGAAAAGCCCCTAGACTTCATACATATCTTAACTCACAAACTAAGCATCACATGTAAAAACTATATATTTGAAAGTTGCTTAGAATTTTGTGTAGATTAATAATATCCAACTTTCATCTATGTTTAAAATGCTGTTTGTTTAAAATTTTCTCTTATGCCATGCAAAATGCTTTAATTTATAACTAAATAACTGTAGCTCCAAACCTAACAAACTTTATATCTAAATGGGGTAGAAAAATGCATAGTTTAACTTGGTGGCATCACTTTGCATGTTTAACAACTCTAAAATTGTGTTTAGGTCAGAACAGTACCAAACCTTAAAACATGCACATGAGGAGTTTCCGGACTTGTTGTTTGTTGTTCCGGCCTCATATAACTTGCCTAAATAGGTAGTTTTCATTTGCTTGACCCTCTTGCCATGTTTAACAACATTTAATATTGTTGGGTACATAAACAAGATCGAACTAAATAAGTTCACGTGGTGTTTCGTCAATATGCAACGGAGTTGCATATTGAGCTCCACTTAATTTGTAGGGTTGTTTGTGCACTTTTCCATGTCATGCTTCATTAAACCGGACATGCATCATACTTGATTATTCATCATGCCATGTTTATGTGATGGTTGTTTACTATGTTGTGTGCTTCTTTCCGGTGTTGCTTCTTCAGGTTGGTTCCGATAACCTCGCGTTTGAGAGGATTCGTTCGACTACGTCCGTTTGTCTTTTTCATGGACTCGTTCTTCTCCGTTGCGGGATTTCAGGCAAGATGACCATACCCTCGAAATCATTTCTATCTTTGCTTGCTAGTTGCTCGCTCTTTTGCTATGCTGCGATACCTACCACTTGCTATATCATGCCTCCCATTATTGCCATGTCAAGCCTCTAACCCACCTTGTCCTAGCAAACCGTTGTTTGGTAGGTTACCGATTTGCTCAGCCCCTCTTATAGCGTTGCTAGTTGCAGGTGAAGATTGGAGTTTGTTCCTTGTTGGAACATGTTTATTGTTGGGATATCATTATATTATCTTGTCTATTTTTAAATGCATCTATACACTTGGTAAAGGGTGGAAGGCTCGGCCTTATGCCCGGTGTTTTGTTCCACTCTTGCCGCCTAGTTTCCGTCATACCGGTGTTATGTTCCTTGATTTTGCGTTCCTTACACGGTTGGATTATAATGGGAACCCCTTGACAATTCGCCTTGAATAAAACTCCTCCAGCAAGGCCCAACTTTGGTTTTACCATTTGCCACCTAAGCCTTTTTCCCTTGGGTTCTGCAGACTCAAGGTTCATCATTATTTTAAACCCCCGGGCTAGTGCTCCTCTGAGTGTCGGTCCAACTTGTCAGCCGCCGGTGGCCACCAGGGGCAACTCTGGGCTGGCCTACCGGAAGTTTGGACAATCCGGTGTGCCCTGGGAACGAGATGTGTGTAGCTCCTATCGGGATTTGTCAGCACATCCGGGTGGCTTTGCTGGTCTTGTTTTACCATTGTCGAAATGTCTTGTAACCAGGATTCCGAGCCTGATCGGGTCTTCCTGGGAGAAGGAATATTCTTCGTTGACCGTGAGAGCTTGTGATGGGCTAAGTTGGAACACCCCTGTAGGGTTTTGAACTTTCGAAAGCCATGCCCGTGGTTATGGGCAGATGGGAATTTGTTAATATCCGGTTGTAGAAAACTTGAAACTTAACTTAATTAAAATGAATCAACAGCGTGTGTAGCTGTGGTGGTCTCTTTCCGGCGGAGTCCGGAAAGTGAACACGTTGTTGGAGTTATGCTTGAACGTAAGTAGTCTAGGATCACTTCTTGATCATAGATTCTCGATCGTGCTTTGCCTTTCTCTTCTCGCTCTCGTTTGCGTAAGTTAGCCACCATATATGCTAGTGCTTGCTCTAGCTCCACCTCATACCTTTTACCTACCTATAAGCTTAAGTAGTCTTGATCGCGAGGGTGTGAGATTGCTGAGTCCCCGTGACTCACAGATTACTTCCAAAACCAGCTTGCAGGTGCCGTTGATCCATGCAGGTGACGCAACCGAGCTCAAGGAGGAGCTCGATGAAGACCTCGTTCATTGTGTTGTTTCGTTTTAGTTGATTAGTAGTGGAGCCCAGTCGGGGTGATCGGGGATCTGTAGCATTAGGGGTGGTCTTCTTTTATTTTGGTTCCGTAGTCGGACCTTGATTGTATCTGGATGTTGTAATGCTATATTCATGTATTGTGTGAAGTGGCGATTGTAAGCCAACTATGTACCTCTTTTCCTTATTCATTACATGGGTTGTGTTAAGATTACCCCACTTGCGACATTGCTTACAATGCGGTTATGCCTCTAAGTCGTGCTTTGACACGTGGGAGATATAGCCGCATCGTGGGCGTTACAAGTTGGTATCAGAGCCGTCCCCGACTTAGGAGCCCTCTGCTTGATCCAATCGCTAGCGTTGTTGAGTCTAGAAAAATGTTTTGAGTCTTATAGGATTATATATATTGGAGAGTAGGATTCTTTTTACTCCTTAGTCCCTTCGTCGCTCTGGTGAGGCATCCTGACGTAGAGTTTTGACTCTTCTCTTCACAAATTTAACAAAAAATTAGGATCACGCGGGTTTCTTGGAATCATTCTGATGGATTTGTGACGAGAACATTGTTCTTGGTGCCTCCTGACATTTAGGGGTTGTGGCAATGTCCCGGGGAGTTAAGATCCGAGCTGTTGTCATCACAACTTTATCGTTGCAGTTCTGGAATATCTGAGTTCGCCGACATCGAAAATCCCTTTGATGCAGTTGTTGGTGAGATAACCTCGACGCCACCTAGTACTAGGGCGGGAGTACGGGAGTATTGCCATAACTCGTATAACAGATGCTTTTCGAAGGTTGAGGTAAACGATTTCTGATGGTTTCTTGGTTATGTGTTGAAGGATGGATACAGCTGGATGTAGGATTTGCTAGTTTTGGGTGAGATATTATGCTTCCCCTGTATGCCCAACACCTGATTGCATAACCGTAAAGTTTCGGGAGTTTATAAGTGGTAATTCAAGTAGCTCCTAGGATATCTTTCCGACAGATGTATGATATGAAATTGGGGTTCGACGTCTAGTTGTCCGCCTATCCACGATTGGTTTTTACAATTGTCTTGTTGCGTCTTAAAGAGTCCTTACTATGCTGACTCAGGGACGCTTCGTATGTCATGTGCACTACCTTGTACATGATGGTGCTGTATGATCGAGCCCGAGTCAGCCCCACCATGAAAACTTCGGACGAAATCTCTATCATATGTTTGTTCCGGCTTATTCCGCAAGCCAATACTTTGTTTTTTTGTTTGTGGTATTCGAGTTGCTTCAATGTCAAATATTGATTCCACACCTTTCCTAAGTGGTTTTCTCATACTCCAATGTGAATACCAATCCTTCATGATAATCGAGATTTTCATGTCAATCCTTTTCAACCGGCGTGTTTTCTCTTCAAGTGGATCCGATCACTTCAACATCCGCAAGATCACCTCTTGGTTTTTCCAACATTGTTTGTTTCATCCGTCCCCAAGTTGCCTTTGTTTACCCGCTCTCCCACCCGTTTTCTTCAAGGATTCATATCTCTTAATCATGTATCATTTTATTTGTGAGAAATCCCTTCGGTCTTTTCTTTTAGTAGTAACCATTAACTTGTCTATGAACTGTATAGGCAACCAAGTAGTCCTTTACCGCGGACGCGGCTATTCGAATAGTTTTATACCCTGCAGGGGTGTACTTCGTCACACATGTTTCCACCACTTAGCGTCTGCACACGACATGTGCTCAGCAGACTTCAAGCGAAAGCCGACGTGGGTGTAGACCACGAGCTGACTAACTGCACAAGTCTCTAGTCCAGGTTTTTCGCCTATTCAGGTACCATATGCAAGGAGATCCGGCCGGGGTGTCCTCGACGGCCCCAAACGATGTGTGCAGGGTTCCCGAGACACCAAACAGGTGACTCGGTACACCATGCCACGGTGTATCTACCGCATCATAGCCCACCCCTAGGGTCAGCGCTACGCACGGCCGCCAACACATAACCTACAAACACCAGAAACTAGTTGCAACTCCTAGACAAAGGACGAGAGGGGTCAGTAAGTCGAGCGGGGTCATATTTCAGGGCCAAATGTGTGGTAGTAGCTGAATCTTAAATCACGCATACAGATCTCAGTTCTTATGGACGGCCTCAATGAAACAACCCACCATGTACTCCTACATGGCCTCTCATAGATACCTTTACCAAATCATGTTCAACGCACCACTCACATTACCGTCAGAAGCATTTCACTCTAGCCCATCACCCAGATGAACCAGACCTAACACAACTCTAAGCATAGCAGGCATAGCAAGGTAGGAAACACAAACATGGCTCAATCAACTCCTACACATGCTAGTGGGTTTCATCTAGTTATTGTGGCAATGACAGGTCATGCAGAGGATAAGGGTTCAACTACCGCAGCACACAGCAGTTTGAAACGTTGTTGTCTTAATGTAGTAACTGAGAGCAGAGGCGAGAACATGGGATTGTATCGATATGATCAATGGGGGTGCTTGCCTGATGGAGTGGTAGTAGGGTGCTGCCCTTCAATTGGATATTCGGAGATATCCTCGGAGGCAGGACCTACCATGAAGGACACACAAAACATAATCAACACATGACAATATGCAACAATATGATGCATGCTATGACATGGCAAAATGATGTGTCCTGCCTAATGCAATATGAAACAAGTTGAAAAGGGTCCATTTGAATGAAAGATTCAAATGAGGGTTAAAGTTCTTATGCATAATGAGTGTGTTAGCTTGTTTCATCTAAACAGCAAAGTTCAAGTGGTTTGTCATGCATGAAACCATTACAGATGGATAGATTGAATTTTTCTGATCATTTTTCACATATAATTTGTTTGATTTGGAGTTATGGTTGATTTTCTATGAATTTTAGAAGTTTTAGCTATTTTCTGGAATTTCCTATATAAAAATAAATCCAGAAAATGAATAATTGCGTCAGCACTGCGTCACTGTGACGTCAGCGAGTCAAAGGCGCCAGGGCCAGTCAAACCTGACTGGTGGGCCCTGTCTGTCAGTGTCTCAGCTAACTAACAGAATTAAGTTAATACTAACTAACTGTTAGTGGGGCCTGGGCCCACATGTCAGTGACCTAAACTAACTAAAATTAGTTAGCGCTAATCCTAAACTAATTAACAAGTCGGCCCCACCTGTCATAGGCTCAGGGGGAAGTCAACTTGGGCCCACACATCAAGTCCATGGGTCAAACCCGCCGGCGTTTAGCCGCCGGCGAGGCCAAACGCAACGGAGGGGCTCGGGTTTGCGTCTCCAGCGACCAAATCAACGGCGAAGAGCAACTACGTGATGCGGGGAGCGAGCCGCATCAAGTGGTGGTAGCGGGTGGAGCTAGGGTGGCCGGAAACGTCGCCGGCGACGACCTTAGCGGCCGCCGGAGTTCGGGCGAGGTCGAAACCGAAGCTGCGGGATACGGCGAGGCGTGTGGAAAGGTGCTACGGGCTGCTTGGGCTGCGACGAATGTGATGGCGTGCTCGAAATCGAGCCAGCGTGGATGTGGCCACGACGGTGACGTGCAGAGGCGGCGGCGCGTGCGGGCGAGCTCGGTGTGGTCGCTGTGGTGCACAAGAAGGCAAGCGGGGAGGATGGGGAGGTGCAGCAGCTCATGGCGGTGACGTAGGAGCAGATGACGCGGTCGGGGACGAGCTGATGCGGCGGCGATGGTGATGGGGATCTGCGGCGGTGCTCGGTGGAGTCGAGCTCGAAGAAGACGAAGTAGGGTGCGTGGGCGCTTGGGGCTCGGGCTGCTCGACGGAGAGGACGATGGTGGAGCTCGTGGACACGGCGGGGCGGTGCAAGGACAACGGTGGACCTTAGAACTACGGTGGCGTTGCTGCGGCAGCGTCAGCCATGGCTTCGGGGAGCGAGGGAGAGAGCAGGGGGGAGGAATGAGTTGTCTAGGGGGTCGGGGTGGCGGCGCGGAGGCGTTTCGAGGCATCGCGCTGGCGCGGGCGACGGCAGGCAGGCAGAGAGGTGGCGTGGTGAGCTCCTGTGCTCGCCGTCGAGCACCTGCTCGCCTCGCTGGCTAGGCGAAGCAGCTGCGTGGAGCGGCTGCTGGGCCGGGCCAGCTAGGTGGGCCGGCTGGTGGGCTTCCAGGTAAGTCTCTGGTCCTTTTTTTGTTTTTGCTTTTATTTATTTCCTGCTTTGTGTATTGAAATAGAATAAATACTATTTCATTTCCAAAAACTTTGGAAATATTCAGATGCACATTTGGGAATATTCTCAACTGCCTAAAAATGCTTCCAAGATTATTTGAGCACTTTAAAATATTTATAGCTATCATGACCCCGATTCCAAGTCACATCGATCTAGCCGGTAACACCTCATATCACATTGCGGCCTCATGCACGGTATCCCCATGGGTGTCGCCTTACCATGGCCTGGGACCATTTGCGCCTTTTGGCTCACGTATATGATAGTGTTGCTAGCATCCATATGATAGAGAACCCGGGTCGACATGGCTAGTCGTGAACCCAAAGCGGCAGAGACCTATGGAGACAGGCATACGTGAATGACATCGAGCATGTCGGTCATCAGCGTGTGAATCCGGGCTATAGCACTGGGCTAACAGGACACCGAGGAACCCGGGTTGTAGCAAGCTAGGCAGGACTCCAGATGTCACCGCGTGACAGTTCCCCGAAGGGACAGACATAGGAATGAAGTGAAACTCATGCCGGCCAGTCAAGTGTCCTGAGCAGTAGTGTTGTGCTAGCAGGACTCCGGTGAACCGGGCTGTAGCGGACTACTATGGCTCGAGGAGCACCAGACTACATTTCCCCATAAGAAAGGCTGCTAAGGATAAACAACTAGATTGTCGGATCCCACACATACCAAGCATTTCGATCATACACACAATATGCTCGATATGTGCAAATACAACATGGCATCACAACAAAACTCTACAACTCAAGTACTTTATTTAAAGGCTCCAGAGAGCCATACATAACATGTTCATACATATAGGGGTCACATGACCCGACACTCAAGTCATACAAGCATACAAGCACATGCAGAAGCAAATAGTCTGAGTACAGACACTAGAAAGCAAGAAGGCTTCTCGAAGCCTGTCTATCTACATAGGGCCCTCCATGGCCATGATCACCACCTGGGTGGCAAGTCACTCATCGACGTCGAGTTCTACATAAAACCCATCGGAGGGGGCGGTGTTTTCGTCTGAAAACAGTAATTCAGCAAACATGAGTACAAAGGTACTCAACAAGTCTTACATCAGAACCTACTATACATGCTCGTTCTCAAGAAGGGGGTGGAGTTATTGCAGCAAGCCAGCTTTGACTCATGGCTAAGCTATCCTACGAGACTCCACTAGTAAAAAAGTTTTTCGCACACGAGTCCACTACTCACCAACACAATACTCCACCGGGGATCCTCCCTCGTCATACTACAAGAGGGCCATCCTCGGTACTCGCACTTATCTTGAGTCTTTTAGTAGTATCCATTAACTTGTCTATGAACTGTATAGGCAACCAAGTAGTCCCTTACCGCGGATGCGGTTATTCGAATAGTTTTATACCCTGTAGGGGTGTACTTCTTCATACACGCTTTCACCACTTACCGCCATTTACACGACATGTACTCGGCAACCTTCAAGAGGAAGCCCAACGAGGGTGTCAGCCATGGCCTACCTAAACACTCAAGCCTCTAGTCTAGGTTTATCTCCTATCCAGGTTCCATCCGCAGGGAGTCTGGCCAAGGTTTCCACATACGGCCCCGAACGATGTGAACAGGGTTCCCGAGACACCAAACGGGTGACTCAGTACACCGTGCCACGGTGTATCTACCGCAACATAGCCCACCCCTGGGGTCAGCGCTACGCACGGCCGCCAACACATAACATACAAACACCAGAAACTATTTGCAACTCGTGGACAGAGTACTAGGGTGATTAAGAAGCCGAGAGGGTCCATTGGTTTCGGGCCCGATGTATGGTAGTAACTGAATCTTAAATCACACATACAGATCTCAGTTCCTATGGACGGCCTCAATGAAACAACCCACCATGTACTCCAACATGGCCTCTCATCGATACCTTTACCAAACCATGTTCAACACATCCCTCACATTACCGACATAATCATTTCACTCTAGCCCATCACCTAGATGAACCAGACCTGCACAACTCTAAGCATAGCAGGCATAGCAAGGTAGGAAACACATACATGGCTCAATCAACTCCTACACATGATAGTGGGTTTCATCTAGTTACTGTGGCAATGACAGGTCATGCAGAAGATAAGGGTTCAACTACCGTAGCACACAGCAGTTTGAATCACGTTGTCTTAATGCAGTAAACAAGAAGAGAAGCGAGAACATGGGGTTGTATCGGAATGATCAATGGGTTGCTTGCCTGATGTAGTGGTAGTAGGGTACTGCCCTTCAGACTGATACTCAGGGTTATCCTCGGAGGCAGAACCTACCAGAAAGTCACACCGAACATAATCAACACATGACAATATGCAACAATATGATGCATGCTATGACATGGCAAAATTAATGTGTCTTGGCCTAATGCAAGCTAAAACAGATAGGAATGAACTCATTTGAATCAAATATTCAAATGTTAGTTCAATTAACATAGCCTTATTAGTGCATTATCTTATTTTGCTTAAATAGAAAGGTTAACTTGTTTTGTCATGCATGAAACCATTACAGATGGATAGATTGAATTTTTCTGATCATTTTTCATATATAACTTGTTTGATTTGGAGCTATGGTTGATTTTCTATGATTTTTAGAAGTTTTGGCTATTTTCTGGAATTTCCTATTAAAGAATAAATCCAGAAAAGGATTTACTGCGTCAGCATTGCGTCAGAGTGATGTCAGCGAGTCAAAGGCGCCACGGCCAGTCAAACATGACTGGTGGGCCCTGTCTGTCAGTGTCTCAGCTAATACAGAATTAAGTTAGTACTAATTAAGTGTCAGTGGGGCCTGGGCCCACATGTCAGTGACTAAACTAATTAAAATTAGTTAACACTAATCCTAAACTAATTAGCAGGCCGGCCCACCTGTCATAGGCTCAGGGGGGAAGTCAACCTGGGCCCACGCGTCAGTCCACGGTCAAAAGTGGTCAAACTCGTCGGCGTTTAGCCGCCAGCGAGGCCAGACGCGGTGGAGCAGCGCGGGTTTTGCGCTCCGGCAACCAAAAGGACGGCGCAGACCATCTACGTAATGTGGGGAGTGAGCCGCGTGGAGTGGTGGTAGTGGGTGGAGCTGGGGTGGCCGAAAACGACAGGGCGAGCATGTCCGCGACGGCCGGAGTTCGGGCGAGGTCGAACTAGTCGCTAGCAGGCACGGCGAGGGGCGTGCGGTGGTGCTACAGGCTCCTGCGAGTGCGTTGAAGACGATGGCGTGCTCGGTTGCGACCCAACGTGGCTGCGGCCACGATGGTGACGTGCGGTTGCGGCGGCGAGCTTCGGCTCCGATGGCCATGGTGGTTAGAGGACGCGAACGAGCGCGGGGAGAGGGGGAAACGGTGGCGGAGCTCACAGCGATCACGAAGAGGGGCTCGGCTTGCTCGGAGACGGCTTGGCGATGGCGAATCCGTCGATGGAGTCCGACGGCCATGCTCGGGGAAGATGAGTCATGGTGGCGATGTGGGGCTCCCGCGGTGGCGTGGCTCGGGTGGAAGGAAGAGGGGGTCGAGGTGGAGCCTCTGGGCTGGTCAGAGAAGCGAGGGAGAGGCTGTGGCCGCGGTGGTGCTTGTCGGCGATGACGGCTGCGCTCGGCAGGGGATGGGGAGAGAACCAGAGGAGGCAGAGGGGCACGGGGAGAGTGGGGAGAATGAGAGGGGAACGAGAGGGAGTGCGTGGCACTCGTAGGCGCGCCCGGGGCGTCGGCAGAAGCAGGAGGTGGCCGGCGTGTGGCCGCGAGTGCCGGCCACGCGCCTCTCGTCCTCCTGGCGAGAGGAGGAGGACGACTGGCAGGAGCCAGTGGGCTGGGCTGAGCTGGGCCAGGCCAGGCGACAGGTAAGTCCTCTAACTCTCTCTCTCTCTTTCTGTTTGCTTTTATTCTATTATTTCTGTAACTTGAGGGCTTTATTAAAAATGCCAGGGCATTTCCAAAAATCATAAAATTAATCATGGCTACTGCTTAGAATATATCCAATAGCAAACATTTTAGTTTATGATTATTTGAGCATTTAAATTATTTTATAGCATTTAAATGCCCAAATGCAAATACTATAAGAATTAATCCAATGACATTAAGATGTCCTAGAAAAATGTGCACCATTTTTGTCAAAGGTTTTAACCCAAAACAAAAAGGGTGGGCTTTTTAGAAGGGCATTTTAGGTTCATTGAAAAAGTTTTTAGTAAACCCTAGTTGTTCCAAGGGGGGTGCTGGGGGTTCTGTCATCCCCATTTCAGTTTTCTGGGAATTTAAACATGATGCACATGTTGAACCAAACCTAATGCATGACTAACCCAGGGATGTGACAACTCACCCCCACTCAAAAGAATCTCATCCGGATCATCTAGGATCCTCCGGGAAGAAGGTGGGGTACTCGAGTCGAAGACGATCCTCCCTTTCCCAAGTGGCTTCTTTCTCGGAATGGTGTGACCATTGAACCTTGAGGAACTTGATATTATGGTGTCGAGTGGTACGCTCGGCTTGATCAAGTATACGAACGGGATATTCCTGATATGAGGGGTTATCTTGTAGATCAAGTGTTTCGTGGTCAACCCCACGGATAGGATCCGCGAAGCAACTCCTGAGTTGAGAAACGTGGAAGACATCATGAACTCTGGAAAGATGCGAAGGTAGTTCCAATTGGTAGGCAACTTCTCCTTGTTTGGCAAGAATGCGAAAGGGTCCAATGTAACGAGGAGCCAATTTGCCTTTGATACCGAAACGATGGGTTCCCTTTAACGGAGTAACCTGAAGGTAAGCCTTCTCACCGACTTCATAAGTCATGAGCTTATGTTTAAGATCATATTGGCTCTTTTGACGAGATTGGGCTGTTTTCAATTTCTCACGAATAACGCGAACCTGCTCTTCTACTTCCTGAATCATATCCAGGCCAAAGAGTTGTCTTTCCCCGGTTTCTGACCAGTTCAGAGGCGTTCGACATTTTCGTGCATAGAGAACTTCGAAAGGAGCTTTGCCCAAGCTAGCTTTATAACTATTGTTATAAGCAAACTCCGCGAATGGAAGGCATTTCTCCCAACCCATTCCGAATGAGATGACAGAAGCTCGGAGCATATCTTCCAGAATTTGATTGACTCGTTCTACTTGACCACTTGATTGAGGATGGAAGGCGGTGCTAAAAGAGAGACGAGTTCCCATAGCATTTTGGAAACTTTACCAAAATCGAGAGGTGAAGAGACTCCCACGGTCTGAGTTAATTTCCAATGGGACACCATGAAGAGACACTATTCGGGAGATGTATAAGTCAGCTAGCTGGCTAGCGGTGATACTCTCACGAACAGGTAGGAAATGGCCTACTTTGGAAAGCTGGTCGATCACGACGAAGATGGCATTATTCCCTCTCTTGGTCCTGGGAAACCCAGTGATGAAATCCGTACTGATTTTATCCCATTTCCACTCAGGAATATCCAAAGGTTGAAGGGTGCCAGTAGGCCGTTGATGCTCTGCTTTAACACGATGACAAACGTCACAATTAGCAATGTATTGAGCGATTTCTCTCTTCATCCTAGTCCACCAAAACCTCTGGCATAGGTCTTGATACATTTTAGTACTACCGGGATGAATGGTGAGAGGGGATTCATGAGCTTCCTTAAGGATCAGCCGCCTTAGGTTTCGTGCCTTGGGAACCACTAAGCGGTTTCCAAAGTATACGACACCTTGATCATCAACGGAGAAATAATTCAGGACTCCTTTCTTAATGTTTCCCTTAATACGGGAGATTCCCGGATCTACCTTCTGTGCCTTGATGATCTGATCCGTAAGGGTAGGTTTCGCCACCAGGGTGGATAGGAATCCTCGAGGAACAATGTGAATATTAAGCTTACAAAATTCCTCGTGGAGAAGTGGTTGACTTTGTTGTAACATCAGGTTGTTACAATAGGATTTACGACTTAGTGCATCAGCCATGACATTGGCTTTGCCCGGGGTGTAAGTTATTCCTAAGTCGTAATCCGAGATCAACTCGACCCAACGTCTTTGCCTAAGATTCAAATCCGGTTGGGTGAAGATATATTTCAAACTGTGGTGATCGGTGAAAATCTCGCAAGGATTACCGAGGAGGTAATGTCGCCAAGTTTTGAGTGCATGGACTACAGCTGCAAGCTCTAGATCATGTGTGGGATAGTTTTACTCATGTGGGTGTAATTGCCGTGAAGCATAGGCAATTACCTGACGATCTTGCTTGAGTATGCAACCTAGTCCTTGTCGCGAGGCGTCGCAATAGATAATAAAGTCCTTGGAGAAATCTGGTGGTACCAGTACGGGAGCAGATGTCAGGCGTCTTATCAGTTCCTGAAAGCTGAACTCGCACTGTGGGGTCCACGCGAAATTTTTATCTTTCTTGAGGAGTTCGGTTAGAGGTTTAGCAACCTTGGAGAAATTCTCGACGAAGCAGCGGCAATAGCTCGCTAAGCCAAGGAAGCTCCAAACTTGCTTGACCGTCTCAGGTGGAGTCCAATCAAGGACGGCTTGAACTCGCTCGGGATTGACAGCAATACCCTTACCAGAGATTACATGGCCTAGATAGGTCACTTCTGGTAACCAAAATTCACACTTGGAGAATTTGGCATAAAGACGATGCTCTCGAAGTTCCGTCAATACCAGCCTTAGATGTTTGGCATGTTCCTCTTCATTCTTGGAGTAGATGAGTATGTCATCGAGATAAACTACAACGAATTTATCCAAATACTCCATGAAGACTGAGTTCATTAACCGAGAGAAGGTGGCTGGGGCATTGGTTAAACCGAAGGACATAACGGTGTACTTGTATTGGCCATAACGAGTAACAAAGGCCGTTTTGGGGATGTCCCCGTTTCTGATTTTGATTTGATGGTAGCCCAACCTCATATACATCTTGGAAAAGACTGAGGATCCAGCGAGTTGATCATACAGATCGTTGATCCTGGGAAGCGGATACTTGTTCTTGATGGTGACCAAGTTGACAGGTCGGTAATCTACAACCATCTGATCCGTTCCATCCTTCTTCTTGACAAAGAGGACAGGGCAAGCCCAAGGAGAGGAACTAGGACTGATGAAACCCTTTTTCAAGGACTCATCGAGTTGGTTCTTAAGATTGGCTAGTTCTAAAGGTGCCATCTTATAGGGTCTTCTAGAAATTGGAACGGTTCCTGGAACAATGTCTATCACAAACTCGACATCCCTGTCAGGTGGAACACCTGGCAGTTCTTCTGGAAAGACATCCGGAAAGTCTCGGACTACCGGAATATCCTCAAGGTCTGGAAGGGGGTTGGCATTTAGGGAGTAAAGCTGGCGCTTGGCCACTCGAGTTAAGACATTGACTGTCTTGCCCGATGGGTGAGTAAGTTGAACAGTTCTAGTGGCACAATCAATCTTATCATAATGAGCTGACATCCAGTCCATACCCAAGATGATGTTAATGTCCGAGGACTTGAGAGCTATTAAAGATGCAAGAATGGCAAGTCTATCGACAAGAATTTCGTTCCCATGGCTTACTCTAGAAGTTTGGCATTTGGAACCCGGAGTTTGAATTACCATGGAAGTGGGCATGTCACAGAATGTCGTGTTATGCAATCGAGCGTAGTTCTCAGATATGAATGAATGAGATCCTACAGTATCGAAAAGAACAGATGCCGGATGGCAATTAACAAGGAGCATACCAAGGACGACGTTAGGATCCTCATGAGCCTCCTCGGCTGAAACATAGTTGACGTGGCCACGTGAAGTGGTGACTGGCTTGGCATAGAATGTCTTTCCCGCTGGCTTACCACGGCCAACGGACTTTCCAGACTGATTGGGGTTGTTGTTCTGAGGACACTCTCGGCTATAATGACCCGGCTCTCCACACTTGAAACATGTCACAACATTGGGGCGTGGAGCAGCATTAGCAGCAGGGCCACCATAGGGCTTGGGCGGTGCAAACTTCTTGTTGGGACGAGGCGCCTCAAAGGATGGCCTCGGAATGAACCTGGGTGGCAGTGTCGTGCTTGGAATCCACACCCGGCGCTTCTGAGCTCCAGAGCCGGATGAAGAGTCAAAATCACGTGAGTGCTTGCGTGAAGCGTCATAGTCAGACTGGCCTGACTCACCACCGATGGCTTTATTGACCAACTTCTGAAAGGAGGTGCACTCGTGCAGACGAAGATCGCGGTGAAGCTCAGGGCTAAGTCCCTTGCGGAACCTTGCCTGCTTCTTAGCATCGGTGGATACCTCTTCAGGAGCATATCGTGCCAGATTCCCAAATTCACGGCTATATGCATCCATAGTCAGTCTTCCTTGGGTGAAATTGTAGAACTCTTCCCTCTTGCGATCCATGAGACCTTCCGAAATGTGATGCTGACGGAAAGCCTCACTGATTTCAGCCCAAGTAGTGATTTGGCCGACCAGGCGCATAGTTTCAAAGTTTTCCCACCAAAGGCTAGCAGGGCCTTCGAGGTGATAGGCAGCATAAGTAACTTTATCAGCTTCGGCTATGTTGGCAGAACATAGCTTGTGGGTGATGCTGCGAAGCCAGTCATCCGCGTTGAGGGGCTCGATGGAATGGTTAAACTTTGGTGGGTACAGCTTGTTCTATTCAATCCGCTCCAGCAAGCGGTTAGTCTCACGCTTGTTTCTTTCTGCCTCCAGCATCACTTCGACCAGAGAAGGCGGGTGAGGCAGATTTTCACCCCTAGCTGCACTGGCTTCCCCCTGCTCCGGGGCAGCAGGGTTGCTGCGGCTGTTGACCATCCTAGGAGAAAACAAGTCAACAGTTTAGATAAGGATGGCACAAACTTAGCAAGGAAGTGCAGAATGTAATGGATAACATGGAATGCTAAGATGTTCATTGCACGACATGGTAATATAGAAACTGCCATATATATACCATTGGTCATACACACCGTACATAGTTTAGTCCAAGCCCAGGCTAGAGTACAACTACGGTGAAAGACATTACATCTCATCGAAGGCATTCCAAGCTCCTATACATTATTTTCCTACACCTTCGGAACGTGATACACACCAAGTCGTATCCCACGGTCACGCAGGACTGTGGAGAATAAAACTACTACAATACAAGTGAAACTACTACTAGCTCAGACGGCTTCGTAGTAATCCTCATAGAAGTTGCCACCAAAACTTGGAAGTGGAACATGATCATCTGGGAACAGACGGTCCTGCGGAGCCTGCGGACCAAAGGGGCTCGGATGTGGCCTTGGCCCCATAGGTGGTGGCAGACGGGGACCACGAGGAGGGGTGATGCCTCCCACATCGCGCCACTCCATACAATCTGGCAATCCAGACCGTACAGGGTACAGATCCCTCAGATCCATGTATCCTGCCTGTACCAGTGCAAACCGAGTCAATGTGGCCCAGTGATCAGCACGAGAGTTAAAAAGCTCCATACGCAAGGCCCGATTTTTGCGGTCCTTATCCTCGAGCATCTCGGCAGTGGTGTGGAGTAGTGACTCCTTATGTGTGGGGTCAGCATAAATAGCCTGGAGATACCCTTGCGCTCCCAGAAGTGAAGCTGGCATATAACGGAAGTCGGTGTTCAGAAGCAGGCCAGTCCGGACTCGCATGATGGTCATCATGGAATAGGCAGCATCCTGCACAGCCATCTCAACAGTAACCCTCAGTCCATAGGAACAGTGAAGGGGCTCAGTGGCTCCAGGATAAGAGGGATATATCCTGACGGTACAGAGGTACTGGCTCTGGTTGAAGTCTCTGAACTTATCTTCGATAGTGTATTCAGGATACCAATGGTAACCCGTCTCGATCATTACCCGGACTGACATAGCAGTATGACCGGGCACATCGAGGCACCGGGTCAGGAGAACCACTTGGTTTTGAGCACGAGTGGCCATCTGAAAGCACAACCATAATGCAAAGGTATTAGAATTTCTAGGGAAAATTGGACAGCATAAAGGATTTGAGACATCCACAACAGTTTGCAATACCACTCAACAACATCATATCAAGGTTCTGACAACATACTAAAAGTAGTAGAAACTATACTGAGGCTTGTAACAACAATCCTATAAGCTACTACGGATTAGTAACACGTGAACCTGATAGAAGAAGAGAGCCTAGTCCTTAACCCACGTTGAATGAGAAGAGAATGACTCAGATCAGAGGGCATAAGGTAAAGGAGTAAAAGAGCCTTACGTTCCCTCTCACAATCAATTCCCCTACATATAGCTAAAGCATTTCTAGACTCGACATCGACCAGTTTGGCTCAACGAACCTACAGGCAGTCCGGCTCTGATGCCAACGCTGTCAGGACCCTGATTCCAAGTCACATCGATCTAGCCGGTAACACCTCATATCACATTGCGGCCTCACGCACGGTATCCCCACGGGTGTCTCCTTACCATGGCCCGGGACCATTTGCGCCTTTTGGCTCACGTATATGATAGTGTCGCTAGCATCCATATGACAGAGAACCCGGGCCGACATGGCTAGTCGTGAACCAAAGCGGCACAGACCTATGGAGACAGGCATACGTGAATCATATCGAGCATGTCGATCATCAGCTTGTGAATCCGGGCCGTAGCACTGGGCTAACAGGACTATGGGAACCCGGGCTGTAGCAGGCTAGGCAGGACTCCGGATGTCACTGCGTGACATTTCCCCGAAGGGGCAGACATAGGAACGAAGTGAAACACATGCCGGCCAGTCAAGTGTCCTGAGCAGTAGTGCTGGGCTAGCAGGACTCCGGTGAACCGGGCTGTAGCGTACTACTATGGATCGAGGAGCACTAGACTACATTTCCCCATAAGAAAGTCTGCCAAGGATAAACAACAAGATTGTCGGATCCCACACATACCAAGCATTTCAATCATACACACAATATGGTCGATATGTGCAAATACAACATGGCATCACAACAAAACTCTACAACTCAAGTACTTTATTTAAAGGCTCCAGAGAGCCATACATGACATGTTCATACAGATAGGGGTCACATGACCCAACACTCAAGTCATACAAGCATACAAACACATGCGGAAGCAAATAGTCTGAGTACAGACACTAGAAAGCAAGAAGGCTTCTCGAAGCCTGTCTATCTACATAGGGCCCTCCATGGCCATGATCACCACCTGGGTGGCAAGTCACTCATCGACGTCGAGGTCTACATAAAACCCATCAGAGGGGGCGGTGTTTTCGTTTGAAAACACTAATTCAGCAAACATGAGTACAAAGGTACTCAGCAAGTCTTACATCAGAACCTACTATACATGCTCGTTCTCAAGAAGGTGGTGGATTTATTGTAGCAAGCCAGCTTTGACTCATGGCTAAGCTGTCCTACGAGACTTCAGTAGTAAAACAGTTTTTCGCACACGAGTCCACTACTCACCAACACAATACTCCACTGGGGATCCACCCTCGTCATCCTACGAGAGGGCCATCCTCGATACTCACACTTATCTTGAGTCTTTTAGTAGTATCCATTAACTTGTCTATGAACTGTATAGGCAACCAAGTAGTCCTTTACCGCGGACGCGGCTATTCGAATAGTTTTATACCCTGCAGGGGTGTACTTCTTCATACACGCTTTCACCACTTACCGCCGTTTACACAACATGTACTCGGCAACCTTCAAGCGGAAGCCCAACGAGGGTGTCGGCCACGGCCTACCTAAACACTCAAGCCTCTAGTCTAGGTTTATCGCCTATCCAGGTTCCATATGCAGGTAGTCCGGCCGAGGTTTCCACATACGGCCCCGAACGATGTGAATAGGGTTCCCGAGACACCAAATGGGTGACTCGGTACACCGTGCCACGGTGTATCTACCGCAACATAGCCCACCCCAGGGGTCAGCGCTATGCACGGCCGCCAACACATAACCTACAAACACCAGAAACTATTTTCAACTCCTAGACAGAGTACTAGGGTGATTAAGAAGCCAAGAGGGTCCACTGGTTTCGGGCCCAATATATGGTAGTAACTGAATCTTAAATCACACATACAGATCTCAGTTCCTATGGACGGCCTTAATGAAACAACCCACCATGTACTCCTACATGGCGTCTCATCGATACCTTTACCAAATCATGTTCAACACATCCCTCACATTACCGACATAATCATTTCACTCTAGCCCATCACCTAGATGAACCAGACCTGACACAACTCTAAGCATAGAAGGCATAGCAAGGTAGGAAACACATACATGGCTCAATCAACTCCTACACATGCTAGTGGGTTTCATCTAGTTACTTTGGCAATGACAGGTCATGCAGAGGATAAGGGTTCAACTACCGTAGCACGCAGCAGTTTGAATCGCGTTGTCTTAATGCAATAAACAAGAGCAGAAGCGAGAACATGGGTTTGTATCAGAATGATGAATGGGTTGCTTGCCTGATGTAGTGGTAGTAGGGTACTGCCCTTCAGACGGATACTCAGGGTTATCCTCGGAGGCAGAACCTACCATGAAAGACACACCGAACATAATCAACACATGACAATATGCAACAATATGATGCATGCTATGACATGGCAAAATGAATGTGTCTTGGCCAAATGCAAGCTAAAACAGAAAGGAATGAACTCATTTGAATCAAAGATTCAAATGTCAGTTCATTTAACATAGCCTTTTTAGTGCATTATCTTATTTTGCTTAAACAGCAAGTTTAACTTGTTTTTTCATGCATGAAACCATTACAGATGGATAGATAGAATTTTTCTGATCATTTTTCGTATATAAATTGTTTGATTTGGAGCTATGGTTGATTTTCTATGATTTTTAGAAGTTTTGGCTATTTTCTGGAATTTCCTATTAAAGAATAAATCCAGAAAAGTATTTACTGCGTCAGCATGGCGTCAGAGTGACGTCAGTGAGTCAAAGGTGCCAGGGCTAGTCAAACCTGACTGGTGGGCCATGTCTGTCAGTGTCTCAGCTAATTAACAGAATTAAGTTAGTACTAATTAACTGTCAGTGGGGCCTGGGACCACATGTCAGTGACTAAACTAATTAAAATTAGTTAACACTAATCCTAAACTAATTATCAGGCCGACCCCACCTGTCATAGGCTTAGGGGGGAAGTCAACTTGGGCCCACGCATCAGTCCACGGTCAAAAGTGGTCAAACTCGCCGGCGTTTAGCCGCCGGCGAGGCCAGACGCGGCGGAGCAGCGCAGGTTTTGCACTCCGGCGACCAAAAGGACGGCGGAGACCATCTACGTGATGCGGGGAGTGAGTCGCGTCGAGTGGTGGCTGTGGGTGGAGCTGGGGTGGCCGGAAACGACGGCGGTGAGCATGTCCGCGGTGGCTGGAGTTCGGGCGAAGTCGAACTAGTCACTAGCAGGCACGACGAGGGGCGTGCGGGGGTGCTACAGGCTCCTGTGAGTGTGTTGAAGACGATGGCGTGCTCGGTTGCGACCCAACGTGGCTGTGGCCACGACGGCGATGTGCGGTGGCGGCGGCGAGCTTCGGCTCCGATGGCCATGGTGGTTAGAGGACGCGGACGAGCGCGGGGAGATGGGGAAACGATGGCGGAGCTCACAACGATCACGAAGAGGGGCTCGGCTTGCTCGGAGACGGCTTGGCAACGGCGAATCCGTCGATGGAGTACGGTGGCCGTGCTCAGGGAAGACGACTCGTGGCGGCGATGTGGGGCTCCCGCGGTGGCGTGGCTTGGGGTGGAAGGAAGAGGGGGTCGAGGCGGAGCCTCTGGGCCGGTTAGAGAAGTGAGGGAGAGGCGGTGGCCGCAGTGGTGCTTGTCGGCGGCGACGGCTACGCTCGGCAGGGGATGGGGAGAGAACCAGAGGAGGGAGAGGGGCACGGGGAGAGTGGGGAGAATGAGAGGGGAACGAGAGGGAGTGTGTGGCACTCGTAGGCGCGCCCGGGGCGTCGGCAGAAGCAGGAGGTGGCCGGCATGTGGCCGCGGGCGCCGGCCACGCGCCTCTCGTCCTCCTGGCGAGAGGAGGAGGACGACTGGTAGGAGCCAGTGGGCAGGGCCGAGCTGGGCCAGGCCAGGCGACAGGTAAGTCCTCTAACTCTCTCTCTCTTTCTGTTTGCTTTTATTCTATTATTTCTGTAACTTGAGGGCTTTATTAAAAATGCCAGGGCATTTCCAAAAATCATAAAATTAATCATGGCTACTGCTTAGAATATATCCAATAGCAAACATTTTAGTTTATGATTATTTGGGCATTTAAAATATTTTATAGCATTTAAATGCCCAAATGCAAATACTATAAGAATTAATCCAATGACCTTAAAATGTCCTAGAAAAATGTGCACCATTTTTGTCAAAGGTTTTAACCCAAAACAAAAAGGGTGGGCTTTTTAGAAGGGCATTTCAGGTTCATTTAAAAAGTTTTAGTAAACCCTAGTTGTTCCAAGGGGGGGGGGCGTTGCTAGGGGTTCTGTCTTCCCCATTTCAGTTTTCTGGGAATTTAAACATGATGCACATGTTCAACCAAACCTAATGCATGACTAACCCAGGGATGTGACAATAGCGTTTAAAATGCCCAAATTCAAATACTTATGGCTTGTTCAAAAATCCAGAATGTCTCCAGAATTTGCAAGACCATTTTTGGCAGAGGTTTTAGTCAAGACAAAAAATGGTGGGCTTTTATGAAGGGCATTTTGGGTTCATTGAAATTCCAATTGTTGGAAATTAGCATTTTCAGGGGGGTGTTGGGGTTGATTAGGCCCCATTTCAAGTTTAAAAGAAATTTAAACATGATGCACATGTTCATCCAATCCTAATGCATGACTAAAAGCAGGGATGTGACACAATGTGTACAAACGCACCTCCTTTGTGGAGGCAACGTTTAGCAAGAGGAGGATTGAGGAGGACAAAGCTGCCCGCATTGCTGTGATGGCAAAGACCGCAAAGGCTGGGAAGGGAAAAGGAAAAGCTGAGGATGAGGGTTCCTCCCATGGTGGCAGCGAGGCGCAGGCCGCGGAAGAGGTTGCTGGGGAAGATCTTGCCAGGGACGAGACTTCCGGGCTTGAGGCTCTAGCTACCATGATAGCGAAGCTCCAAGAGGAGGAGGAGGCTGATGAGGAAGTGGAGCCCGGGCCGGAGTGGCTCGCGTTTGGTCCTCAAGCCCCCGAGCCGATTTTAGATCGGCGTCCCTGTAGGCATGCTGCTAACCAGGGAACGGTGGCCCCAAATCCAGCACCTGTCGCCAAGAGGGTGAAGAAGACCACCACCAGAAATACCAAGACACATGTGGCGTGTCGCCAGTCTCCTAGTCTTGCCCACCAAGCAATCAGAGGACGTGGAAGGCGACTCCAGCTCTTATACTGGCTTGAGCTCTTCGCAGAGCTCGTCTTCATCAGAGCCCCCAGCGCCTCAGCAGGGCTTGGAGCTGCAGGAAAGCTCCGCCGTCCATCCCAGAAGAGAAGCAGAGCATCCCTGCCACCCTTGGAATTAGAATTGAGATCCATGCTCATTGATGAGGAGTAAGGAAGATTTCCCTTTTCATGAATAAATTCAGCATACTTGATTATCTTTGCCGACTGACCTTTTGTTTCGCTGTCGCTGAGGAGGAGGATATGGAGGCCCTCATCCATTAGTTGAAGAGGCTCCGGCGCGCTGGGCCACCGAAGAGTGGAGAGCTTGGGCTTGGCGGGGAGCAATACCGAGGACCCTGCTCTGAGCCCCCAGCCCAGCCCCTGGCCTAACACTACTAGGAAAAGGCCTACTAATGGCGCACCTAATTTGGCCATTAATGGCGCATTAGAGGTGCGCCATTAGTGCCACGCCATTAGTAGATTTTACTAATGGTGCACCACTGGTGCACCATTAGTATCTGGTATACTAATGGCGCACCTCAGATGCGCCATTAGTATATACAACAGTGCGCCATTAGTATGCCTCCCAGGGGGCCATGTATACCCAGGTGCTTTGGCATACTAATGGTGCACAACAACAAGATGCGCCATTAGTAACTTCGGCATACTAATGGCGCACTGTTTAATGATGCGCCATTAGTATCCTTTGGCATACTAATGGCGCACTGTGATGTGATGCGCCATTAGTATGCCTCCCAGGGGGCCATGTATACCCAGGTGCTTTGGCATACTAATGGCGCACAACAACAAGATGCGCCATTAGTAACTTCGGCATACTAATGGCGCACTCTTTAATGATGCGCCATTAGTATCCTTTGGCATACTAATGGCGCACTGTGATGTGATGCGCCATTAGTATGAATATTAGCTTTTTTATTTTTTATTTTCTGTTTTTTGCACAGGTTACAAAATGTATAATTGGACAAAATATAGACAGCACACATCAACAACAGATTCATCGAATACAATAGAAGATTAGTCTCTGAATACAATTCATCATATTAGTCTCCGAATACAATTCATCATATTAGTCTCCGAATTGAAAAGACCGAACAAAGATAGAACATTATATTACAAGTCTCGAGACCGCGAGTAGCGAGTTTGTCTTCACATTACAAGTCGATATCGATCATCTAAACTACCATCACATAGAAGAGAGCTGCGGTCATCACGATGAGCATCATCACGATGAAACTCGTCTTCATCCGGTTCCTCCAACGCTCCCTCCCCTCTCCCGCTAGATAGCGGGCGTATCTAGATTCGGCCTCGGCCCTAGTGGTGTACCCTTTGTAACTGTTACCGCTGAATCGGTGAACCTGTCTCCGACACTCCTCCCAGTCGTCGTAGACTCCGGGAACCTTACCCTTGTACACGACATACGACGGCATCGCTATGCACTAGCCAAACGAAACGTTAGTACCAATTCACAGACAATACATAAGCAATATATAAGTATGCAACAGAACGATCGGAAGAGAAAAGCAAGACATTAATAGCATCGATTACATCTAAGTTGAACGACTCTCGAAACCAAAGAGACATACTACAAGTTCATTAAAGTTTAATTACAACATGAGCCAATCGATGTTTCAGAACTAGACACAGCATCACTGCTTTCGACTCGACTCAAGGGACCGGAGCGTGGATGAAGCCGCCGTCTATCGTGGGAGTCATGAAATAACGGTCGTTGTCAGCCTGCATTTGTAGCATTGTGTCGATGTCACTATTGGACGGTTGATTTCTGAGGTAGAACTGCCCCGAGGTACGAAGGACATCTTGATGGATGATTTCCGCAAACTCCGACTGGATGCGAAAGAATTCTTGTCTGATGTCCGCGTCCTGGATTGCCGACACGCTCGCGGCCCAATCTTTGAGTTTACTCGGTAGCAGAAGTTGATGATGGTCCCGTACGATCGCCCGCATGTGATGGATGGCGTAGTAGGCACCCTTCTGACCGCCAGGCGGCTGCTTGACGCAGCAGAACGTCGTATTGTGGGAGAACACGTGCTTGCCGTACTTACGAATAGGCCTGGTGAAGGTGCCTCCAGATTTGGCGTAGCCGGGGAGAACATCATCAAGAACCTTCTTGACATTTGTGTAGTCTACGTTCGAATGACGGTCCGGGTCGAAATACGTGGCCATGGAATATTTGGGGCTTAGGAGGATGAGCGTGCAATGTGTGTCACTGCAGAAAACACGGAATGTTAAAAGAAAAACGATCGAAATCTAAGAATTCATATGTTACGGGGCGGTTGAGGGGAGGACTTACTCGGGAAAGTAAGGCACGAGGAAGTTATCCTTATCTTGGTTTGCCAGAATGACGCCTTCGAGGTAAGAACTCGCGACTTGCCGGTCCCCAGCGCTGCCCAAGATCTTGGCACGCATGTAGAAGGGGTCGACTATCACGATGTCCGGGGTCTTGTCGCGAATGATCCGCATCTCCATACTTAGCGAAAATAGCCGAACGAAGGTGTAGTGCAGCGGATGAAGGTTCAACATAGCGTGGATGTCATCAAACCGCAGGACGATCGTACCCCCGATGGAGTTATCCACAAAGCCCTTGCCCTCTGGCACCTTGGCCGCGAAAACCGGGTATGCCACATCCTTCTCTCTGAGACGCCGCTTCTCCAAAGAAAGAACACTGTCATGCAGACTCCGCATAGCACCGGTTGCAGCATCGAGCATATTTCTCGGTAGCATCGGCCTACCCGCCACATGCAGCCTCCTCATTAAATCCTCAGGTGAAGGTGGCCCGTCCTGAGCACGGATCGTACTCGGTGCCGGCTGGCCCGCACCCTTGTTAGTCTTTCTTTTGCGTGCCTTCTTCTTCTCCTGTAATGGGACCGAGTTCTGCTCACAGACCGCCTTCTTGAGTGTGTTGGGGCTGATAATATTTCGCACCTCGCCTATCTGAGGCTCGGTGAAGTCGGCAGCTGGAGGCGTCTCCTGAGAGCTGAACTGCAGACGACGCCTGTTGCAACTTGGCTTCTCCGCGGTACCAGCTAGATCGCGCACGTCTTTTGTTGGGTTGGGTTCTTGAGAAGGAGGCCCCATGAAGTCGCCACCGTACCCATGATCGGCAAAGTACTGATCGACGTTGCCAAATGTATCGTCGTCGTCGTCGTTCTGATCCTGTGCCATATGCATGTTTGGATCCAGTGGCATAGGGATGTCCGGCACCGTTGCGGCGGTCTTGCCATGGGGCCGACTTGGCGCCGGCACGACTGGCGGTGTTGTCTTTGGGGTGGTGTCCCCCGCCCCCAAACGAATCTGGCTCTTCGGCCAAAGCAGGGGCCAGCTCAGGCAGGCGCTGAGGGTCATCACGTCATCATCGTCGGCCCCGACGGGTCGAATCGGAGGTAACAACTCGTCGCAGCCTGGCAGCACCCGAACCAGTTGAACCCTAAACAAGTTGGGTGGCATCTGGGTACCGTGGAACAAGGGGTTGCCCGGTTGAACGATTTTGCCCTTGGCGACATCGACCAACTCGTTGTTCACGAAGTGCAGGAGAGTGCACGGAACGTCGGCGGCGCCCTGCGAAAACATGTAGGGCGTCAGGGATGCCCAGTCAAAGGCAAGGAGATGAAGTCCTCGGCCGAGAGAGGCTTAATTAGTTACCGTGATGATGGCGTCGAGCTCGGCTAATGTCGAGGCACCGCCAACGGCGGGCGTGCAGTTGACGGAGGGGCCGCTTGCTGCAGAGGTGGCGGCCGGCGTACACCCGGGTGCATTAAGCTCCCGTGCCGGCGTCGGAGACACCAATGCCGCCTCCGCCGGAGACACCAATGGCCCCGCCATCGCGTTCTGCGAGTTGCTGGCCGTGAAGCTAGGAATCGGGGGCGGCCCCTGTTGGCCGCCCGCAATCCACGCACTCAACCCCTCGATCAAGGTAGGCACAATGGCGGTGATCGTCGCTCCGAGTTGTTGTTGCACTTGCTCTTGGACAATCTCTGGAATCCGCGCCACCTGTGCCTTGAGTTCTTGAACCTCGCGCGCCTGGCTTTCCGAGCTGGTCTTTTTCTCCTTTCGCCCACCAGTGTTATAGTATGACGACCATTTTGTCGACAAGCCTTTGCCGGCCACACGACCAGCTGACGTCGGCTTACTGAGCTTATCCTTGTTCTTCATTACATTCAACGCCCTATTTAGAGTGGTGTCCCAAGGGTTGCTCTTAGTCGACCCCGCGCTACTGCTTTCAGTCGCCTGCGGAAGGAATGTGAACCATTTAGAAATTTGGCTTCATTAATTAGAATGCAACCATATGGAGCTAATTACGCGGGGGTGTATTCCTTACCAGAACAAGCTCAAGCGCCCTGGTCTTCGGATCCGTGGTAAGCTCCTTTGTTTTCGGGTCCTTCTTGTACCGGGCCCTGACAAAGTTCCTGGTCTGCTTGTCACCGTATTTATCGAAGAGGGGCGGTAGGCCTTGCTCGGCACGGTCCGCCTCCTCCTTGTCCCATATAGGCTCCGCCACTCTGTAACCGCCGGGACCGAGTGTGTGTTCCCCTAAGTTCAGCTCCCGCATTTCTTTCCCCCACTGACTTGATTCGGAGTTTGCGGTGCTCGAGCAATTGATCTTGAAGTCGTTGTAGTCATCTTCGGTGATCGAAGGATTTTTCTCCTTGATCTTCTCATAACTCTCACCTTTCTCGATCATTCTCTTCACATTGCTTTTCCAAGTAGACAGGGCCTTGCTCATCTTCGTGAGGGCAGCATTGTTCACTTTATTCCCTTTGAGGCTTGTGTTTTCAAATTCAGCGGGGAACTTGTATCGTTCGTGCAGCTTCGTGAAGAGGAGGTTGCGCAAATTCCCTCGGTCAGGATGCCTCAGGTTCTCGGTGTTGATCGAGACGGTGCTCCGGAGAATGCACCCGAGCTGAAGCGAGTACCCCTTGACTATTCGTTCGGGCGCCGTTGGATTCCCGTCGGAGTCCACTTCAGTAACTTCCTCCTTGAGGGTGCGGAGCACGGTCGGGCGCCGGTCCTTCCGTTGCCTCTTCGGTTGGCTGCCATCTGTGCGTGCGCCGCCATCATCAGTGGTGGCATCCTCGGCGGCACCATCAGTGGTGGCATCAGTGGGGTCATCCTCGGCGGCACCATCAGTGGTCTCAGGATCGGTGGGGAAGGCGGCGTCCTCATACAAGTGAGGTTGTTCCTCCATCTCCTGGGACAGCTCCCAGAATGCCTTGCCGCCCGAACCCCCGGCCTCATCGTTGTTGGCCATGTTTCTCTCTAAATAGGAACAAAGTTTGGTCAAAAAGTTGGTTATTGTCAAGGAACAAGATCATGGTCTCATCATTTAGGGTTTGTCGACACCGAGGCATCCTAAAAGCTAAGCTTTTATCATTGAGGGTTTTTCGACGCCGAGGCACCCTAAAAGCCTAAGCTTTCATCATTTCGGTTTTTATCGACACCGAGGCACCCTAAAAGCCAAGGTTGTATAATTAATGGTTTGTCGACACCCATGCATTAGTCACAAGTACCCCATATGTCCTATTTTTAGCAAAGTCATGCTAAAATTCACGGAAAATTTCAGCATGACCTTTGCTGAAAATAGGACATATGGAGTACCCGAATTTGCCGGAACGGAAGTTAATCGACATTCCAGCAAACTCAAGGGCCTCTCGGGTGGACAAGGCAAAAAAGGCCTCCATCACAACATGGAAAATACATTGGCATGTGAAGAGGTGAAACAATATATGCATCTCCAAGCAGTATCATTCAACATTTATCATAACAGCGGAAAAAGAATTGAACAGTTTATCATAACAGCGGAACACTGATGGTCTGGTATGGCAAGCATGCAAGCTGTAAAGTGACAACACTATAACTGTGAAAAGAGCAGAGTCCAGCCAAACATATCACACAAATTCCACTAAAATATAACCTAAGCCACACAAAACAAGTAATGAAACCTCCACCAAGAACAGAGCCATACTATAGCAGCAAGACTGTAGTAAGAAAGAACCAATTCCCAAGTCCCAAATTACTCATGGTACAAAGGCACATGCAAATCCTTATGCAAGAAGTGTAGATTACAAAAGCTAGACACTCATCACTATAGTAGTCTACAGCAACTGCAGAATCACCAACACTGAAAGTCAAATCTATGGGTACCATGAAAAGAAGTTAACATGGACAGCAAGTAGCTGACACAAAACGAACATAGCCTAATTTAGCTAAGAAAACCCTCAGGTTGTAGTAGAAGATACTGCTCTAAAACATGTGATCCTTTTTGCATGCTAGGTTTAGTTAGTGTTACCTGCCAAGTGCACATGTGGAAGTAGTTCTAGCAAGCAATGTTGCTGAAGGGTATAGCATGTAAATTGGGTCTTGGGCTATAAGTTTAGTGAACTACAGGCTACTGGGCTTCATGGCTATGAATATCTCACATAGATTTTAATCTCTTCGCTAGCTCCAAAAAACTGTTAGGTATTTGTCCATTATTTGTTGCATATCTTACATTTGGTCGGAGAGCGCAAGGCTAATGTGACGATTGCCACAACCAACCTCTATTTCCCTGATGCTTCTTACAGGGCCGGTGCATCAATGTGCCTGGACATACAAAGATGAGTATATAGTGCAGGACACTGTGCATGCTGGATCTCCTTTTTGTTAAAAAATTCGGTAAATTAACTATGATAAAGCTAAGTGCATATTGAATTAACCAACTTATGAAGATGTGATAACACAAACAAAATAGCCTCAAACCAGTTATTCTCGCATGATAATATGAAAATGCATATGGCATAGCCAAATTATACTATCGATATTTCGGTATAATGTCATTATTCCATACAGCAGGCAACACTGTCACCACAAATCAGTTATTCTAGCATAATATAAATACGCAGAACAGAAGCAACAATTTACATTTCTGCGGCGTTGCCAATTTTTTTTCTATCCATGTTTCAATTTGATGCCATCACTCCATTTAGCAAGCAGCATTGTAACAAAAAGAAATTAGTAGTACATGTCTGAGTATTTGGATATGCTATCTATCTATCAGCAAGTAAATTATGCCATTTGAACAGATTTATACTATTTGAATGCCAAGTACATGACTGAATCTGAATGTGACTGAATCTGCAGGGATTAGATCCATCTACTAGCTAGGGGATCTAATAAATTTTGTCACTTGAACAAATTTACATTTGAATGCTTAGTACATGACTGAATCAGAATGTGCACTGCAGGGATTAGATCTATCTACTGCCACTCCCCGGTGAAATCCTCCTACCGGCAGGAAGATCCAGCTTGTGAGGGGGAGAGGGGGAGAGGAGGAGGGGGAGCTCATGGGGCGGTGGTGTGGATGGGGCGACGAGGTGGGGCGACGAGGTCCGGGTGGTGGTGGTGCGACGAGGTCCGGGAGGCGACGAGGTCCGGGTGGTCGTGGTGCTCCGGCGACGGTGGTGTGGACGGGGCGGCGTCCGGGCCACCGGCGACGAGGGCGGCGGGGCGATGGCGTCCAATGAGGTGGGGCGACGGGGAGAGCAGCGCCGACGTCGGGGCCTCAGGGCGATGGCGTCCAACGAGGCGGGGCGATGGCGTCCAACGAGGACGACGGGGCGGCGTCGAGGCGGCGGGGCAGCAGCGTCGGGAGAGGAGAGGGGAAGGGGATCGAGGGCGAGGGCGAGGGAGAGAGAGGGGATAGGTTTGGGCCGGGGAGGAAATATGGATGGGGCGGCACAATACTAATGGCGCACCACCCCTCGGTGCGCCATAAGTACATCCATACTAATGGCGCACCTCACCCTGGTGCGCCATTAGTATTTTTTTTTGATTTCTGCTCGAGCCAACAGGTTATCTTCCACCTGACCTGATCCACACCAAGTTCCCTCTACTAGCTCGACTGGTCAGCAGCCAGTTCTCACACCAGGAGGTCCTGGGTTCGATTCCCATGCTCCACAATTTTTTTATGCATTTAAAATGCTGTTTGATACTTATTTGTGTTTAAATATGTTCAAACTTGTTTAAATCATAACAGTAATTTTTTTTATAAGACAGTAATAAATTTTTAAAAAATATCATCAAACAGTAATGCCGGTGGAGCGGGGGAGGGTGCGCGGGGTGCGGGGGGTCGGCGGCGGCGGTTGAGTAGGGGAGGGGTGCGGGGGGTCGGCGGCGGCGGTTGAGTAGGGGAATCGAGGGTGCGGGGGGTCGGCGGCGGCCGGTGGACCGGGGGGTGCTCGGCGGCGAGGGGGACCGGATCTGGCGAGGTGGGATAGCGATCGAGATGGAGGGGGATCGAGATCGAGTGTCCATGAAATTTAAAAATATTCATGATAGTTCAAAAAGTGCCCATGAAATACAATCGAGAAATGAAGGCTACGATTTAAATACAATCGATCTTAGCTAGCTATCTGTTCACAATCTTCTTGCCCTTCTTTTTCGCAAATGGAGTTCTTCTGTGGAACGGACGTCCTTTAGGTAGGGTGGTCCTGCTTCTTCTTGTGGTGTATGCTGCTACTTCATCATCGTCGTCATGTTCGATCCTCGGGTCGCCGTACTTGTCGAAGTCTTGCTCATTGGCTACTCCATCCATTCCGATGATCTTCCTTTTGCCTCTCCTCACGACAACACGACTGGGCTTTGACGGGTCGGTAATGAAGAAGCATTGGTCCACTTGGGAAGCCAGTACCCATGGCTCATTTTTCGCGGTGACGTTTGCGCCCGCGGTCTTGGATTTGGCTTCGGGTATAACCATGGTGGTGAAATACCGGTCTTCTTTTAGGACGCTCTTCGCCCATCTGACACGGAACATCGGGACCTTCTCTCCAGCGTAGCTCAGCTCCCAGATCTCCTCGATCCTTCCGTAGTATCTGTCCTTGTCGTTACCGGTGTAGGATTCCATCGTTACCCCGGAGTTCTGATAACCATCGCTCTTCATGTCCTTGGCCTCGGTGTAGAATGTGTAGCCGTTGATATCGTACGCCTCATAGGTCATCAGGTTGTGCTCGGCGCCCTGTGACAAGGCGAATATGAGTTGTTCTTCCGCGGAAGAATCCTCATGTAAAGGGTACGACAGAAGCTTCTGCTTGAACCAACGCGTGAAACATGAGTTGTGCTCTTTGAGTATATCTCCGTCCGTCCTCTGTTGGCCTCGGTCATTGTACGTCTTCTTAATAAAGGTTTTGTGCTCTACCACCCAAGGATCGACCACGTCTATGTGTTGTAGCGCGACTAGGTTTGCTCTTTCAAAGTCGGCGAGTCGACCCTCGAAGTCGACATGCATTTCGCGGCGACCCTCACGGTGACCCCATCCAGCGAGCCTGCCGAGGTGCCTGTTGACGGGCAGACCAACGGGGTTCTCGATGCCTAGATAATTCGTGCAGTAGGAGATGCACTCTTCGGTCAGAAAGCCCCTGGCTATGCTTCCCTCTGGACGTGACATGTTGCGAACGTATCCTTTGATGACACCATTCATCCTTTCGAACGGCATCATGCTGTGCAGGAACGTCGGCCCGAGTTGGATGATATCGTCCACGATATGGACCAGCAGATGCACCATAAAGTCGAAGAATGCGGGCGGGAAGTACATCTCAAGCTCGCATAGTATCACCACGATCTCTTCCTGTAGCCTTCTGAGTTACCTCACGCCAACAAACTTCTGAGAGATGATGTCGAAAAAGTTGCATAGGCCAAATAGCGTTTCACGGACGTGCGCGTCCATGATCCCACGGATTGCAACTGGAAGTATCTGCGTCATCAGCACGTGACAGTCGTGAGACTTCATTCCGCTGAACTTCTGCTTCGCTGGGTCTAGGTATCTGCTTATCTTCCCCGCGTAACCGTAAGGAAGTTTTACTCCTAGGAGGCAGGTGAAAAACTGCTCGATCTCCTCCTGACTTAGAGTGAAGCACGCGGGAGGGTAGTCATTTCTGGTCTTCTTGGCCTTTTTGCCTTTGCGACGACTTTCCGTGTCCTGCTTCACCTCATCATCATCATCATCATCATCATCATATATAGCGTGAAGCTCCTGCCTGATGCCCATTGATTTCAAGTCTGCCCTTGCTTTCGGCCCATCTTTGGTCCTCTTTGGCATGTTGAGCAGGGTACCAAGCAGACTCTCGCACACGTTCTTCGAGATATGCATGACATCAAGGCTGTGAGGCACACGGTGGATCTTCCAGTACGGCAAGTCCCAAAAAACAGACCTTGTTTTCCATACCTCCAGCAGCGGCTCTGGCGCCTTTCGCTTCTTTCCCGGCTCTGGCGCCTTTTGCTTCTTTCCCGGCAGTGGGCAATCTTTCCAATTTTTCAACAGCTCGTCTATTTCCTCGCCGCTCCTCGTATGCGGGCGTCCTCGGGGTTCGGTTTCACCATCGAACAGATCCTTGCGTTTTCTCCACAGGTCATCGTCGCGAAGCCACCTTCGATGTCCCATGAACACGGTTTTCGAAGACCCGGGATCTCTATCTAGCTGGCGATACGTTGTGTCATCCATGAACCTAACGCATCCAGAAAATCCGTGGACCACCTGCCCCGCGAAATATCCGTAACCGAGATAGTTGTGCACCGTCGTGAGCAGCGCGGCTCTCATAGGGAAATATTCTTTCTCTGTGGCGTCCCACGTATTGGCTGGCGTTTTCCACAGCGTGTCAAGCTCCTCTTTCAGCAGCCCCAGATACAGATTGATGTCGTTCCCTGGTTGTTTTGGTCCTTCAGTTAGCATACTCATGTGAATGTACTTCCTCTTGATGCACAACCAGGGGGGAAGGTTGTACATCCATACAAACACAGGCCAGGTGCTATGTGTGCTTCTCTGGCTGCCAAACGGATTGACTCCATCGGTGCTCGCGCCCAGCATGATGTTCCCTGGATCGTTCCCAAATTCTAGGTCTTCGAAGTTCAACGCTTGCCACTGGCTCGCATCCTTAGGGTGACTCAGCATCTTGTCTTTTTTATCTATCTCCGGATCATTTGCGTCATCTTCTCGCTTCTTCTCCTCCCTATCCGTGTGCCAACGCAGGAGCTTTGCTACCTTAGGGTCCACGAAATACCGCTGTAGACGAGGAGTGATCGGAAAGTACCACACCACTTTTCGAGGAGCTTTCTTCCTCTTCTTGTATCGAGTGACGCCGCACACCGGACATATGGTAGACTCCGCGTGCTCGTCCCGATAAATGATGCAATTGTTCATGCACACATGGTATTTCACGTGCGGTAAATCCAGAGGACACACGATTTTCTTCGCCTCCTCCAAACTGGTCGGGCACTTGTTCCCCTTCGGAAGACGTTCGTGCCAGAATGACATGTTCTCGTCGAAGCATGTGTCGGTCATTTTGTGTTTTACCTTCATCTCCAGAGCCATGAGCATTACTTTCAGGCAGGTATCCTCGGGCCTACATCCTTCATACAATGGAGTAACCGCGTCTAACTCAAGTTGATCCATCTTGGCTTTCTCTCGGGCGGCAACTCTTGTGTTATCCGTCTGCTTGAGAAGCAGCTCTTGAATATGAGGGTCCTGCACCCAGCCCATCGATGGTCCAGCGTCGTCTGCTCCGTCGGCATCATCATCTTCATGATCATGCCCGTCGTCTTCTCCGGCATCTTCCTCATCATCATGTCCTGCATCTTCTACATGATGACTGTGTACAGCATCACCGTCGTGATCATCTCCTGGGGATTCTTCGTCTTCTCGCCCGCCCGAGCCGCGGTGGTTGTCTTGCTGCCCTTCCTCATTTCTTGCCCGGCCCCCATGGACGACTTCGTAGTCATCGACATCACCTTGCCACCGATAGCCATCCATGAAACCACGCAAGAGCAGGTGGTCCCGCACCTGCCCGGATTCCGGGTCCGCAATAAGGCTCTTCAGCTTGTATCTTATCTCCGTCTCGTTCTTTTGAAGCATCTCGGCCTTCGCGGACCTCAAAAACCTATTCACGTTGCCTTCGGTCATTGTGCGGACCATGGTCGCCTGCGGGGTAGAGCAAAACGATATTTTAGAACCAAGAAAAAATTTGGCATGACTTTCCCTAAAAATAGGACCAAAAAGAATGCTTAATGCCAAAATTCTTGTCACATCCCTAGCTTCTGGTGCTGTCTAGTGTTGCATCTTGCTTGCATCATGTTTAAATTTTTGAAACTTGAACTGAGGAATTTTGGAAGCCTCAAAAACTTAAATAAAAGAGGGGCAAAAACCCTGGAAATCTCATTCATTGCTCCAAAATGCTCTTCTTAAATGTTTGATAATTTTTGGTAAGGGTTCTGGTCCCAACCAAAATATTGAACATTTTTAAGGATTTATTTTTGGGACTTTGGATTTAATTCATTAGCTATTTGAATTTGAATTATATTCATATAATTAGAATATAAATTCAAATACCCCTGAAATATTTTATAAGCTTTTGGAAGAGTCCATCTAGCAATATAAAATATTCAGAGGAGCTTTGGCATTGTTTGAATTATTATTTTTTTAATTCAAAACAGTGGCAAAAGAATTAAATAAAAGAAAAACAGAACAGAAAATAAAAGATAGAGAGAGAGAAGGAAGTTACCTGTCCAGCCCAGCCGGCCCAGCTCCTCCCGCTGGCCCAGCCCACCGCCGCCCCCCCTCCCCTGTCGTCTTCCTCCCTGCCAGGAGGACGGACACCGCGACACCGCCGCGCGCGCCACCTCCACCCTGCTCGGCCACCTCCTGCTTCCTCCCTGGCCTCCCCAGCGACGCCCCGGACGACGCCACGCGCCTCCCCGACCCCCTCTCACTCCTCCCTCACTCTTCTTCGCTCCTTCCCCTCCTCTGTTTCTCCCTCCCGCGAACACCCGAGCGAGTTCGTCGCCGCCGTTCACCATAGCCGCGGCCACCGCCTCCCCCTCTACCCCTCACCGTGCCTGCGAGCTCCGTCTCGACGTCCCCGACCTCCTCGACGACCCACGAGGCCCCGGACGCGCTGCAACGCCGCCACCGATGCTTTTCCCCTCCTCGGCTGCCAGAGATCGACCTCGCCGCCCCGCTCAGCTCCGGCCTTCCCCGAGCCCGCTCCGACGCTGCCGCAACCACCGTGAGCTACCGCTCCTTCTCCCCCTCTCTGTTCTCTCGTTTGCACGCCGCAGCTGCCACTTTGCCGACGACCGGAGCTCGCTGCCGCCGGCCATGTTCCCGTCGCGGCCATGGCTTGTTTCGGTCGCGTCCGAGCACGGCTTTGAGCTCGTGGGGCTCACAGGAAGCCCATGCGCAGCTCAGCTTGTCCAAAACCCCACCAGGGCCTCGCGCCCGTTACCACCCGAACTCCGGCGCCGCCGCGAGCTCCATTCCGACGAGCCCCGGCGTTCCCGCAGCCTCCCACCTACCCCATCAGATGCGGGAGAGCCCGGGCTACACCCCGGTGCCCTCAGCCGCCGCCTCCGTCGCCTTTAGCGCAAGTCCGGCGTGCCCCCGCCGTGCTCTGTGGTCGTCGCCGGCTAATCTTCGGCCAGCTGACGTGGCTGGCTTAATTAGCCACTAACCACCGCATCGTGTCACAGACAGCCGGGCCCCACCGCCTAACTAACCGGCTAACTAAAATAGATTAGGTTTAATCTAATTGCAGTGGCCCCACGCGTCAGCTTTGACCGCGCTGACGTGGCCTTGACCCGGCCCCACCTGTCATTGACACTAACTAGCCCTGTGCCACTGACGTGTGGCCCCCACAGGTCAGTTTGACCCGGACCAGCCCCTGTTGACTCTGCTGAGGTCAGAATGACGTCATGCTGATGCAATATTCCTTTTCTGGAATTTAGTTTATTTTATAATAATCAGGAAATTTTAGAAAATAGCTAAAACTTCTATAAATCATAGAAAATTAACCGTAACTCCAAATTAAATAAATTATATATGAAAAATTATCAGAAAAATTCAAGGAATCCATCTGTACCATTTTCATGCATGTTAGAACAACTTATAGCTGCTGTTTAGCACAAATCAATTAAATGGCATTTGAATAATCACATGTGGAGTTTGAATTTGAATCTTGTATTCAAACCAACTTCATTTAATCTGTTGCTAGTTGCATTAGCCCAAAACACATTCATTTTGCCATGTCATGATCATGCATCATATTGTGCATTGCATTGATTGTGTTCCCTTCTATGTTGCCGGTAATTGTCCCCTCTCGATAGACGATGTTCCGAGGATGTGATCGTTGACACTGATGAAGACTCAATGTTATCCTCAGAAGTGTCAGGCAAGCAAAACCCCCTTGTTCATTCCGATACAATCCCACTCTCTCGCTCCTGCTCTCTTTTACTGCATTAGGACAACAACGATTCATCTGTTACTTGCTGCGGTAGCTGAACCCCTTTATCCTCTGCATGACCTGTCATTGCCACAGTAAATAGATGAAACCCACTAGCATGAGTAGGAGTTGTTTGAGCCCTGTTGTGCCTACTCATTCATGATTGTTTGTCATGCCTGCTACTGCTTAGAGTTGAGTCAGGTCTGATTCATCGGGGATGAATCAGAGGTGTGTGAACATGTCCTACTGTGTGTGAGCTAAGTGTGTGAACACGATTTGGTAAAGGTAGCGGTGAGAGGCCATGTAGGAGTACATGGTGGGTTGTCTCATTGCAGCCGTCCTCAGGAACTGAGTTCTGTGTTTGTGATCCATGATTCAGCTACTACCATGCATTGGGCCCGAAACCAATGGACCCTCTCGGCTTCTTGATCACCCTTGTCCTCTGTCCAGGAGTTGCAAGTAGTTTCTGGTGTTTGTAGTATGCTGGAGGCCGTGCGCAGCGCTGACCGTAGGGGTGGGCTGTGATGCGGTAGGCACGTGGCCGGATAAATCGGGCGCCCGTTTGGTGTCACGGAACCCTGTTCACATCGTTTGGGGCTGTGAGCGAAACTCCGGCCGGATCTCCTCATGGATGGAACCCGAATAGGCGATAAACCTGGACTAGAGCCTTGAGTGTTTAGGCAGGCCGTGGCCGACACCCACGTTGGGCTTCCTCTTGAAGGTTGCCGAGTACATGTCGTGTAAACGGCGGTAAGTGGTGAGAGCGTGTGTGAAGAAGTACACCCCTGCAGGGTTAATATGATCTATTCGAATAGCCGTGTCCGCGGAAAAGGACTTCTGGGTTGCTTATATCAGTTCATAGACAAGTGAAAGTGGATACTCTAAAATACGCAAGATAAGCGTGGGTGCTATGGATGGCGTTCTCGTAGGGGAACGAGAGCGGATCCATAGTGGTGTATTGATATGGTGAATATGTGGACTCGTGTGCGCCACCTCAAAGAGTTACATTGCAGTCGTAGTTCAGGTTAGCCACCGAGTCAAAGCTGGCTTGCTGCAGTTAAACCCCACCATCCCCTTGTTGAAAATGATGCATATGTAGTTAGTTCTGATGTAAGTCTTGCTGGGTACATTTGTACTCACGTTTGCCTATTTTATGTTTTTGCAGAGAGACTTCGGTCTCACTAATAGTTTCACGTGGACTTCGACGTTTAGCTTGTTACCTCAGCTACGATCTTGTGCCCTCGGCAGGATTTGGTAGATAGTCAGGCTTCTCAGCCTTTTTCATTTATAGATGTCTGTACTCAGACATGATAGCTTCCGCTTGTGCTTTGATTTGTATGCTCTGATTGTTGGGTCATGAGACCCATGTTTGTAATATCTCGCTCCTCGGAGCCTATTGAATAAATTACTTGAGTCGTAGAGTCATGTTGTGATGCCATGTTGTATTTGCACATATCGAGCATATTGTGTGTATGCTATTGAAATGCTTGGTATGTGTGGGATCTGACCATCTAGTTGTTTATCTTTAGTAGCCTCTCTTACCGGGAAATGTCTCCTAGTGTTTCCACCGAGCCATGGTAGCTTGCTACTGCTCTGGAACACTTAGGCTGGCCGGCATGTGTCCTTCTTCGTTCCTGTGTCTGTCCCTTCGGGGAAATGTCACACGATGAATACCGGAGTCCTGTTAGCCCGCTACATCCCGGTTCACCGAAGTCCTGCTAGCCCTGTGCTACAGCCTGGATTCACTCGCTGATGACCGACACGTTTGATGCTGGGTCATGGATGCCTGTCCCTGTAAGTCTGTGCCACTTTGGGTTTACGACTAGCCATGTCAGCCCGGGCTCCTTATCATATGGATGCTAGCGACACTATCATATACGTGTGCCAAAAGGCGCAAACGGTCCCGGGCAAAGGTAAGGCGACACCCGTGGGAATACCGTGCGTGAGGCCGCAAAGTGATATGAGGTGTTAGATGCTAGATCGGTGTGGCATTGAGTCGGGGTCCTGACAGCGTTGGTATCAGAGCTTGACTTCCTGTAGGATTACCAAGCCAAACTGGTCGAAGTTGAGTCTAGAAATTCTTTGGTTATATAAGGGAATTGATTGTGGGATGGAACGTAAGGCTCTTTTTACTCCTTATACCTTATGCCTTCTGATCTGAGTCATCATCTTCTCTTCTACGGGGATTAAGAACTAGGCTATCTCTTCTTTCTATCAGGATCACGTCTTACTAATCCGTAGACTTATAAGATTGTTGATTCAAGCCTCAGTTCAGTTCCTACTATCTTCTGTATGTTAACTGTTGATCTCGAAACCTTGATATTGTGCTTCTGAGTGGTTATGCCACCATTTTTGTGAATGTCTCAAATCTTTTCTGAGCATTTACAGCCGTTATGTTGTCCGAGTCATTCCAGGTTTCTAAATAGTCTGATGCATTTGCAAAATCCTTTTCCTCTGGTTTCGATGCTCCTTTATGCCAGCTCAATCACACTAATTGTTGAGTTGAGGTATTCTATTGCCTTGACATTATGTTGGAGTTACTATTATGGCCCTAGGTGTTTAGGGAGTCACCTAGTAATCTAGCAATGTTTTGTGATCACAGTGTGATGATTCTGGCTTTTATTCTCGAAAGCATCTCGTGATGCCACTTAGTAGTAGGTATTCTACTCCTTGGGCTTTGAACCGGAGATTCACTCTACTTACCTCATGTTGATAGTGTTTGCTAGTTCCTTTAGGATATTAGTAACCTTTGCGATAGTCCTCGAGGTTCGTGGTACATCCTTCTTCCAAATACCATGAACTACTTATGGCAGAAGTTCCTCGTTGAACTGAACGATCACAACCAGAGTGCTCTTGATGAGTTCTCCATTATATGTTATGGTTCTGCCAGTTCTACCTTTCTGCATGGGTTATCCGGAAGAAATATGTTGAACTTGGTTCGACATACTAATCTATGCATCCACAACTCAGAAAGTTATATGTTCCTTTGAGTTGTCCCTCTTTAGTTGTCTTCTGACCCTCGTTTATCAATTGATAGTCAAGAGTATGCGTGTCATTCGTTCGTCGATGCCTATTACTCTTGTGGTCCATCAAGCCATTCTATCGTGGAATGATAGGAGAAACAAACTCCAGTACCTCTTCCATATCCAGGATTGGGTCAAAGAAGTTGTGCTCCGCAGATCAAATTGCTAATCCAGCTTTTGATTCTGTTCTACCCTGAAGTATTACCATCTTTATATCGGGATTGTTATAGGAATTGCACACCATCCTATGAACTCTTGGTACAGTGATACTCTCGCCATCATTACCCATTCCTCGGTTTCGTGTTGTCGTAACCGGAATGCCGACAAGTGAGTTGTGATGTGTGAAATCAATACGCCTAGCAACCTCGTTGCTGGGTAGTTAAAGGACAATAATTTCATTCTTAGTGTGTTGGTTATTGAATCATCATTCTAAGATTGATCGTGCTACCTAGTCCATTCTCCTGGTTCACTCCTCGATCGATGAGTTAGGATTATTTCAAATCCTTGCTCTATGGATCATATCGTCTTGCCCTGAAAAGCAAGATTGTTCTCGAGCTTAGTAACATACCGGTGGTTCGTGATTTTCTGAATATCTTCTCAGAAGTATTACCGGATTGTCACCTGACCGCTATGTTGAGTTCGTGATCAAGTTGGTTTATTCCTATAAACCACCCCTTCTCCAAGAATCCGTGTTGGATACCCTGAGCTAGTTGGATAAGCTAAACCACAACTTGGAGAGTTGGAAGATAAAAGTTTGTCCGACTTAGTTCATGTTAAGGGATATCTTTTTGTGTGTGTGTGTGTTGAAGAAAGATGATATCTTCATCAATTGGTCCTTGTGAACAATTGTTGGATCTATTATCTTACCCAAACCTTTGATTAAGTATGGGCTATCATCCAATCAAATCAGTACCAACGATATTCGTAATGTTGTCTTATTCGTGGTTGATCCCTCGAGCATACACCATTACATCTTTGGTCTGACCAATGCTATCACCGTGTTCACATGATGGTGGAAGTCCAGTGATATGGAGATTCCGATGAGTTGCTGTTGAGCCCATCAGTAGCATTTTGTCTCCCCCCATGAATCATGTTGAACATCAACCTAGTGTTGGAAACTTGTATAAGCATTTCTTCGTGTTTCGTTCATGAAGCATATGTTTGGATGAAAGTAGTGACTTCCCCTAATTCATGTGCATATGATGCAAGTTGCCGCCATGAATTTGAGGAAGATTGTTTTGTTTCCTTGGAATCATCCCAAATCAGTCATGCACACGTGCGAAGTATTCTGTGGTCTGGAGACTTGCAACCTTCATTCCACATGTGTCCCGAGCACACCAAGCCACTGATTGATTTGTTCAAGGAGAAGAAGTTCCTTCATAAGAGCTAATCATATGACTTATGCAAGGACTTCGTTATCCACGGTGATGGTTCCCAACCAGAACTCGGTAGTGTTTTATTGTAAGACTACCACGTGGTCATGCTTGTCTGGGACAACGTGTTCACATGTTTGTAGCAGAACCAGCTCATGTTTTGGAGCTTACTATCGTAGTTCATTCCCCGAGAATCTCGCAACGTCATCTCGTCGATTTGTGTTGCAAACTTTCGTTTTTCTTCCTAGACTCGATGAGTCTGGAATATCCTGACACCAACCAGATCTGAATCTCAGGCAGATATGATGGTTGGAACATTCTCCAAGAACTATAATATTGGTCCCTCGATAACCGGTAAAGTGGATGTCGTGGCCAACACACCCAGCCGGAAGACCTGTTATTATAATATCTTGATTGAGGAAGTTGGCCACCTCCCCATAGGGATTTCGTAGGATTTACTCCCTAGTTGCCCCTATGGATTTTGAGATCCCGAAGTCCGACCTTTTACTTGATGTCCTAGATACCAGACCATTTCTATGAATGGGTTACACTAGCACATCAAGGAGAACATTAGAAGCGGAGTGCTAAATGTCTCTCGGTCGATCGTCCAGATTTTGTCTCCTTGGCCTCGCTAGGGTGAAATCTGAGATGATGTTATCTTCCTATGCATCTGCATCGTCCATCGTTGTTCATCATGGTGGTATGTTGTGTTGCCAGGATCCTTGACACGGATGTTGGTAAAACCTTGATGGATATGGAAATGCTCAAGTTCTTGAGAGCACGCACAAGCGCTAGATGTTATCATCGGCACTAACTGGGTTTGCTCTCAGCTTCCTCGGTTATACTATAACTTCTCAAACAGTGGATTCACTCCTTATTGTTGGGTTCTTCCCTAGTTACCAGAATCATTCCCAGCATTTGCATTTTGTTCCCAGCTTGCACCGCCAATGTGCCATTCTACCATGGGTCTCTTCCATTTCCGGTGATAAGCAAATTCATCCATTGCGTTGTCTTCAACAAGGTAGTCCACATCATCCAAGTCCGAGTATGCCACTCTACCGACCCCGCCAATCGATTGCTGTGATTTGCCTTAGACTGATATAGAGAGTCTCAATGATCTCTATATCAAAGGTAATTCTTTTTGCCACTTAAGGGGATATCTCTACGAATCACCCTCCTCCAGGATGTTTCGTCGTGGTATCATGGCAATTCAACTCCTCGCTACGTCGACAATCGTTTACCACCTTCTTAAGTGTGGAATTATTGTCCACCTAGTGAACCTTCGTCATCCGTTTCTTTCCACCCCTCTTGATGTGTATCTCGTGTCTCAACCCAAGAGATGGTTCTATGTCTCATTTCGTGAGTTGTTCGACCTTCAAGAAGTTCGATCCTTCTAGAGTTTCCCTTTCCCCTTCTTGTCATGATTAGCTGAAGTTCTCGAAGCAAGACATCAAGACAATGATGGTGAACGAATCAACGTTCATTCGAAGTGCAACCTGGATCGTGAAGATTATACTAGTTTGCGTTCCCCCTTCATCCTACCCTACGCTTAAATCTCGGGACGAGATTTTTGTTTAGTGGGGGTGAGTTGTCACATCCCTAGCTTCTGGTGCTGTCTAGTGTTGCATCTTGCTTGCATCATGTTTAAATTTTTGAAACTTGAACTGAGGAATTTTGGAAGCCTCAAAAACTTAAATAAAAGAGGGGCAAAAACCCTGGAAATCTCATTCATTGCTCCAAAATGCTCTTCTTAAATGTTTGATAATTTTTGGTAAAGGTTCTGGTCCCAACCAAAATATTGAACATTTTTAAGGATTTATTTTTGGGACTTTGGATTTAATTCATTAGCTATTTGAATTTGAATTATATTCATATAATTAGAATATAAATTCAAATACCCCTGAAATATTTTATAAGCTTTTGGAAGAGTCCATCTAGCAATATAAAATATTCAGAGGAGCTTTGGCATTGTTTGAATTATTATTTTTTAATTCAAAACAGTGGCAAAAGAATTAAATAAAAGAAAAACAGAACAGAAAATAAAAGACAGAGAGAGAGAAGGAAGTTACCTGTCCAGCCCAGCCGGCCCAGCTCCTCCCGCTGGCCCAGCCCACCGCCGCCCCCCCCTCCCCTGTCGTCTTCCTCCCTGCCAGGAGGACGGACACCATGACACCGCCGCGCGCGCCACCTCCACCCTGCTCGGCCACCTCCTGCTTCCTCCCTGGCCTCCCCAGCGACGCACCGGACGACGCCACGCGCCTCCCCGACCCCCTCTCACTCCTCCCTCACTCTTCTTCGCTCCTTCCCCTCCTCTGTTTCTCCCTCCCGCGAACACCCGAGCGAGTTCGTCGCCACTGTTCACCATAGCCGCGGCCACCGCCTCCCCCTCTACCCCTCACCGTGCCTGCGAGCTCCGTCTCGACGTCCCCGACCTCCTCGACGACCCACGAGGCCCCGGACGCGCTGCAACGCCGCCACCGATGCTTTTCCCCTCCTCGGCTGCCAGAGATCGACCTCGCCGCCCCGCTCAGCTCCGGCCTTCCCCAAGCCTGCTCCGACGCTGCCGCAACCACCGTGAGCTACCGCTCCTTCTCCCCCTCTCCGTTCTCTCATTTGCACGCCGCAGCTGCCACTTTGCCGACGACCGGAGCTCGCTGCCGCCGGCCATGTTGCCGTCGCGGCCATGGCTTGTTTCGGTCGCGTCCGAGCACGGCTTTGAGCTCGTGGGGCTCACAGGAAGCCCATGCGCAGCTCAGCTTGTCCAAAACCCCACCAGGGCCTCGCGCCCGTTACCACCCAAACTCCGGCGCCGCCGCGAGCTCCGTTCCGACGAGCCCCGGCGTTCCCGCAGCCTCCCACCTACCCCATCAGATGCGGGAGAGCCCGGGCTACGCCCCGGTTCCCTCAGCCGCCGCCTCCGTCGCCTTTAGCGCAAGTCCGGCGTGCCCCCGCCGTGCTCTGTGGTCGTCGCCGGCTAATCTTCGGCCAGCTGACGTGGCTGGCTTAATTAGCCACTAACCACCGCATTGTGTCACAGACAGCCGGGCCCCACCGCCTAACTAACCGGCTAACTAAAATAGATTAGGTTTAATCTAATTGCAGTGGCCCCACGCGTCAGCTTTGACCGCGCTGACGTGGCCTTGACCCGGCCCCACCTGTCATTGACACTAACTAGCCTTGTGCCACTGACGTGTGGCCCCCACAGGTCAGTTTGACCCGGACCAGCCCCTGTTGACTCTGCTGAGGTCAGAATGACGTCATGCTGACGCAATATTCCTTTTCTGGAATTTAGTTTATTTTATAATAATCAGGAAATTTCAGAAAATAGCTAAAACTTCTATAAATCATAGAAAATTAACCGTAACTCCAAATTAAATAAATTATATATGAAAAATTATCAGAAAAATTCAAGGAATCCATCTGTACCATTTTCATGCATGTTAGAACAACTTATAGCTGCTGTTTAGCACAAATCAATTAAATGGCATTTGAATAATCACATGTGGAGTTTGAATTTGAATCTTGTATTCAAACCAACTTCATTTAATCCGTTGCTAGTTGCATTAGCCCAAAACACATTCATTTTGCCATGTCATGATCATGCATCATATTGTGCATTGCATTGATTGTGTTCCCTTCTATGTTGCCGGTAATTGTCCCCTCTCGATAGACGATGTTCCGAGGATGTGATCGTTGACACTGATGAAGACTCAATGTTATCCTCAGAAGTGCCAGGCAAGCAAAACCCCCTTGTTCATTCCGATACAATCCCACTCTCTCGCTCCTGCTCTCTTTTACTGCATTAGGACAACAACGATTCATCTGTTACTTGCTGCGGTAGCTGAACCCCTTTATCCTCTGCATGACCTGTCATTGCCACAGTAAATAGATGAAACCCACTAGCATGAGTAGGAGTTGTTTGAGCCCTGTTGTGCCTACTCATTCATGCTTGTTTGTCATGCCTGCTACTGCTTAGAGTTGAGTCAGGTCTGATTCATCGGGGATGAATCAGAGGTGTGTGAGCATGTCCTATTGTGTGTGAGCTAAGTGTGTGAACACGATTTGGTAAAGGTAGTGGTGAGAGGCCATGTAGGAGTACATGGTGGGTTGTCTCATTGCAGCCGTCCTTAGGAACTGAGTTCTGTGCTTGTGATCCATGATTCAGCTACTACCACGCATTGGGCCCGAAACCAATGGACCCTCTCGGCTTCTTGATCACCCTTATCCTCTGTCCAGGAGTTGCAAGTAGTTTCTGGTGTTTGTAGTATGCTGGAGGCCGTGCGCAGCGCTGACCGTAGGGGTGGGCTGTGATGCGGTAGGCACGTGGCCGGGTAAACCGGGCGCCCGTTTGGTGTCACAGAACCCTGTTCACATCGTTTGGGGCTGTGAGCGAAACTCCGGCCGGATCTCCTCATGGATGGAACCCGAATAGGCGATAAACCTGGACTAGAGCCTTGAGTGTTTAGGCAGGCCGTGGCCGACACCCACGTTGGGCTTCCGCTTGAAGGTTGCCGAGTACATGTCGTGTAAACGGCGGTAAGTGGTGAGAGCGTGTGTGAAGAAGTACACCCCTGCAGGGTTAATATGATCTATTCGAATAGCCGTGTCCGCGGAAAAGGACTTCTGGGTTGCTTATATCAGTTCATAGACAAGTGAAAGTGGATACTCTAAAATACGCAAGATAAGCGTGGGTGCTATGGATGGCGTTCTCGTAGGGGAACGAGAGCGGATCCATAGTGGTGTATTGATATGGTGAATATGTGGACTCGTGTGCGCCACCTCAAAGAGTTACATTGCAGTCGTAGTTCAGGTTAGCCACCGAGTCAAAGCTGGCTTGCTACAGTTAAACCCCACCATCCCCTTGTTGAAAATGATGCATATGTAGTTAGTTCTGATGTAAGTCTTGCTGGGTACATTTGTACTCACGTTTGCCTATTTTATGTTTTTGCAGAGAGACTTCGGTCTCACTAATAGTTTCGCGTGGACTTCGACGTTTAGCTTGTTACCTCAGCTACGATCTTGTGCCCTCGGCAGGATTTGGTAGATAGTCAGGCTTCTCAGCCTTTTTCATTTATAGATGTCTGTACTCAGACATGATAGCTTCCGCTTGTGCTTTGATTTGTATGCTCTGATTGTTGGGTCATGAGACCCATGTTTGTAATATCTCGCTCCTCGGAGCCTATTGAATAAATTACTTGAGTCGTAGAGTCATGTTGTGATGCCATGTTGTATTTGCACATATCGAGCATATTGTGTGTATGCTATTGAAATGCTTGGTATGTGTGGGATCTGACCATCTAGTTGTTTATCTTTAGTAGCCTCTCTTACCGAGAAATGTCTCCTAGTGTTTCCACCGAGCCATGGTAGCTTGCTACTGCTCCGGAACACTTAGGCTGGCCGGCATGTGTCCTTCTTCGTTCCTGTGTCTGTCCCTTCGGGGAAATGTCACGCGATGAATACCGGAGTCCTGTTAGCCCGCTACAGCCCGGTTCACCGAAGTCCTGCTAGCCCAGTGCTACAGCCTGGATTCACTCGCTGATGACCGACACGTTCGATGCTGGGTCATGGATGCCTGTCCCTGTAAGTCTGTGCCACTTTGGGTTTATGACTAGCCATGTCAGCCCGGGCTCCTTATCATATGGATGCTAGCGACACTGTCATATACGTGTGCCAAAAGGCGCAAACGGTCCCGGGCAAAGGTAAGGCGACACCCGTGGGAATACCGTGCGTGAGGCCGCAAAGTGATATGAGGTGTTACATGCTAGATCGGTGTGGCATTGAGTCGGGGTCCTGACAATTCTCACCGAAACGGAAATGAATCAACATTCCGGCAAAAATATTGGCAACTATCGCATTTCAAATACCGGTACACCACCAAACACAAACACATATGCAACACCACAAACATATGCAACACCACGAACATACATAGATCTAGCTAGGCCATAAAAAGTGCATGTGCACATTGTTGTAGGGAGAACAACATAAATATAGCTTTCCCCCTTACTTACCTATCAAAACAAGGTAATTTAACCACTTAAATTGAATGAATCTATGGTGGAAATGAGGTGAAAAAGAGGAGGCACCCGAGACAAGGAGGAGGTGGAGAGAATGAAGTGGGGAGAAAGTGAGTGTGGGTAGGAGAGGCTGTCCAAAATATCTTGTTGCTGCCCACTTACTAATGGCGCACCAACTCTAAATGCGCCATTAGTAATCCAGGTTACTAATGGCGCACCTTATGGTGGTGCGCCATTAGTAGTTTTGCAAAAAAAACATACTAATGGCGCACTGTCCCACAGTGCGCCATTACTAGTTTAAACTAGTAATGGCGCACGGTGGAACAGTGCGCCATTAGTAGTTTTGCAAAAAAAGGAATAAAAAATATAATAAAAAAACATTAGTGGTGCACTTTCCGACAGGTGCGCCATTACTAGTTACAACTAGTAATGGCGCACTGTGTCTGGATGCGCCATTAGTATGTTTGGACAGGCGCACTAGTTCAATTTTTTTTTGATACTAATGGCGCACCCTGGGCCTGGTGCGCCATTAGTAGTTTCAACTCTAATGGCGTATCAGAAGGTGGTGCGCCATTAGTATATACTAATGGCGCACCGCTTGTCTGGTGCACCATTAGTGTCAATCCCATCTATAGCCCTTTTTCTAGTAGTGTAAAAGTGAAGGGCTGGTTCCTTTTGCTGGAGTTAACGAAGACGGGCTTCCCATCCCCCCCAGCCAGAGGAGCCGGCAAGACGACACAGGAGGAGCCCTCCCTAGAAGGGCATGTTCCTCCTGCTAACCCAGCCGAAGAACCTCTGGCGAGGCCCTCCGTGGACGAGCCCACACAGAGTGTCGCCATGGCTACCACGGTAGGGGGTGGAGTTCACAGCCCAACAACTGATACTTCCAGGAAAACTGAAGCTCCTGCCCGGCAGGCTTCTCCAAGTAATTAATTTCCACTGTTCTCCTACTTCTTCTTATGTATCACCTTTCCCTATATCCCGACAATCTAAAACTTCTGCCTTTTTGCCATTCGCTTGTCCTCTCATCCGCAGTCAATTAGGCCGAAGAGCCAGAACTACTGGAAGAGGTGGCCAACATAGGGAAAGCTATTGCGGATGAAGCCGCCAAGATTGCTGCCGCGGAGGAGCAGGGGCATGCTGCAGGGGGCGCCCTGGGTCTCCTAAAGGTGTTCGAGAAAATCCCCGGCTGCGTGTCTAGATCAGGGGTCGCGGTCGAGGAGAAGATTCCTCTGCAAACCATGGGCCCCTCCCTTCTTTTAGCACCTTAGGGGAGGCCCCGCCACTGCCTTCGAGTCATCTGGCACTGGTGCTTGCCTAGCCGGGCTTGGAGCCCACGACCCGCCAATGGAGACGAGCACAAAGGTTGATGAAGAGCTCGAACGCATCCTGGCGTCGCTGTACCAAGGAGTCAAAGAGGTGGATGACTCCATCGCTGTCGCCATGGACCTGTCCTTCATGGAGTCCGTGGCGATAGGCCTTAAAGAGATGCGGGAGCGGCATAGCCGAAAGTGGCAGGAGCTCAAGGAGCAACGCCAGTCCGCCAATAAGGGATCAGAAACTGAAGGACAAGGGGGTTCAGTTGTGCGACTGGCACGACAAGCAATTTCAGGTCCTCTTGAGGCAGCAGGAAACAATCTGGATGGCAAGGGAGGATGTCATTGCTTGGGAGGCGCGCATGGCGGACCACAAAACGCTTCTGGATGCCAGGGAGCAGGAGATTTCTCTCCGTGAGGAGAGGCTCGAGGCCACCCTCCACACCAAAGTTGATGCTCTGGAGGTCCTTGAGCGGCAGCTCACCAAGGAACTGGAGGACAAGCACAAGGCTGCCATGGATGCTCTCACTACTGACTCTGCTGCTCGGCTAATGAAATTTGCCGATGATCTTGCCATTGCTTCTACTGCCAAGGTGGACCTCGACCTGAAGTTGGATGAACTAAGAGAGAAGCTTGCCGGGAGTACCGGGGAGGTCTCGGTCCCCAAGGAGGAGGCGCAAAAAGCAGAGTCCCGCGAGACCAAGAGCCAAGGCCTCGAGACCACCAACAGCATCATCGAAGATCTGAAGGCCGGGATCGGCTCCTTAGAGAGCTCAATTGAATATGTTGAGGCCCACGAGAAGCAGTTGTCAAGGATCTAGACACAGCAAGGTGCATCCGGAAGGATGCGGATGACACGCTTGAGAACCATTTTGGTCAAGTTGACCTTTGGGTCAAGAGCTTGATCGACGTCGCCAGTCGCCTTACTGACCATGGTGATGGGCATGGAGGGGCCGTTCTACTCGGCCAACAGGAAAGAGGCCCCCAGTACCAAGCTTGGGGTAATCTTTAATTAGTTGATCGACAAACTGAAGGCGCATGAAGAGGGAAAGGTCGGCCGCTTCGCAATTGAGTCCTGGAAGCTCGCCCGTAATGCCCTCTTCATGGTCCTAAGCAATCTCGCCTGCCGCCACCTAGACCTAGATAGTAATGATGGATTCAGGAAGCCGCCGATGGGCGCAAACATCGCTGCTGCCAAGGAGAAGGCCACCCCTCTCGCCGACAAGGTTCTTCGAGTCCGTGTTGCTTCACAGGGTCACCAAACCCAGCCTTGAACTGTCCTGTAATCAAGACAATGATGCATACCTTCTGTTTACGTGATGTTATGTTTATGCTTCATGTTGCCTTTGATACTTGTGCTTAATCTGAGTTGTATGTTTATCCCCTTTTAGTGTTATCCGTGCAGTGTTTGTGCGATTAGTGTCTATGCACATTTAGGTTGCCTGCCAGAATCATATTGCCTGTGAGGGTCCGGCCCCCAACAGTTATTTTGGCATGGATGCGTCCTGACAGGTGTTTCCTCAGTAGTTTCCAACGCAGCCACTCGTTCCATGAGCTGGCTCTGGACGAAACGAGGGTGTGGCCAAGAATCTAACAGAGGTACCATCTCATGAAAGATTTCATCGTACGAACACTCTGGTACTCAATGGATAAACAAACATATAAATACAAAGGAATCTGTAATGACGCAAGGATAACATGAACTTAGCTTTTATCTGTGCCCCCATCCATCTTTTTCAGTCATGGCCGTGGGTTGGGCTCGTCAGCTTCGGAAAAGATGGAGTCGCATTACTCCGATATCTGACTTCCGGCAAGGGTCGGACAGAATCACATGTATATCTTGCCGGCGGTGGGACGCGACGTCAGGCATGGCGAGTTTATCTCTCTCTCTCCTTCTCTTCACGTTTTCTGAACAATCTAACGGCGATCGACACAAGAGTCACGCCAACACGGACGGCCTTGCCAGAGCATACTTGCCGGGGGATCAACCAACAGATTCGCACCTACATTCTACTCAGGATTTCCCTAAGCAGGATAAATGCCGAACCAAGTTTCACGTGGGCTCATCGATGTTGACGATGCTAGAACCCCAAAGTGAGAGCGGCAAAGAGAGAAGATGTAACGCCCCAAGACCGATGTGCCAGGTGTCCTCCAGTTATTCGCTGTTGTTGCCTTGTCTTTGCTTGCATGTCATGCATTGCATATCATGTCATCATGTGCATTTCATTTGCATACATGTTCGTCTCATGCATCCGAGCATTTTTCCCGTTGTCTGTTTTGCAATCCGGCGCTCCTATGTCATCCGGCGTCCCTTTCTACCTCTTTTTCGTGTGCGGGTGTTAAACGTTTTCGGATTGGACCGAGACTTGTCATGTGGCCTTGGTTTACTACCGGTAGACCGCATGTCAAGTTTTGTGTCATTTGGACTTCGTTTGATACTCCAACGGTTAACCGAGGGACCGAAAAAGCCTCGTGTGTGTTGCATCCCAACACCCCTCCAAATTGGCCCAAAACGCACCTAAGACCTCTCCATCATCTCGGCTATTCGATCACGATCGCGTGGCCGCAAACCGCACCTCATTTGGACTCTCCTAGCTCCCTCTACCTATAAATATGTGCAGCCCGTCAAAATTCGCGGACGAAACCCTAGATCCATCGTCCCCGCGCCGCCGGACATGTCCGCCCGGTGGCCGGACACGTCCGCTGCCTCCCGCGCCCTATCCGTAGCTGCCACCTGTCCTCTGCCGCCGTCTCCACCGCGCCGGCCCGTGGAGCCCATTCGGGGCCCGCGCGAGCCCATCCCACCGCCGCCGCGGCCCGAGCGCCTGCTCCCGCGTCTCCCTCGCCGCGTCGCCTCCGTTGCCGGCGTTGACCTCCCTGCGCCGCCGCCCAGCTGCCCGTTCGCCGCCGCCGCCTTCACCGAAGCTCGCCATCGCCACTCGCGTTCCTAGTGTGCCACCGCCACGCCCGCAACGCTGGGACCCTCCACCGCCCGCGCGCCTCGGCCTCCAGCGCTGCTGCGTCGCCGGAGTTTCACCCGGGCTACCCCCGCCGCCGCGATGCCATGGTCGGCGAGCACCCCGTCGCCCCTGCCCGGTGCCCAGGAGCTCCTCCGCCCAAGCCATGGCCGGATCCGGGGTCCCCATGCCCGGATCTGCCCGTTCCGCGTCTCCCCACACCTCCCCGTTGCCTCCCGCGCATTCTGGCCGTTTTCACTGTCATCTCTAGCGAGGATCTTTGGTGATCCTCGATTTCCACGCCGGACGAACCCTAGATCTGGAGGTGATAATTTTCGTCTAAGTCCCCAGCTTGGATTAATTTTTAGGCATCTTCATCATGTCATAACTCCCTCATCGTAGCTCCGATTTGTGCGTGTAGCATATCAAAATGTTCGCCTCGACGAGTACATCATCTCATCTCATTGCATCATTTTCATTTGAGCTCATCTTGATGCCCGAAATACTGTTGGAAAAGGGCTATGTGAGGAATTTGTCAGATTTGTTTCAGCAAATGGCATTTTGTCATTTTTGCTATGATTAATGTGTGCATGCTATGACCCTGAGCTCTAGATGTGTTTTGTTATATGACATGCCATCTTTACAGAGGTGCTTGCCATGTATTTTCGTGATATTTGTGGTGACTAGCACAAGCTTGCAAAGTAGCGTAATCGGTAATGCTGTTTTCAGGAACTTAGAATTTCCACCAAGTCCTTGTCCTGATTTTGTTGTTATGCCATATGTTCATGTTGTTTCCTAGTGATCCGTGCCTCTTTTGAGGATGATCAGTAAGGATGTTTTGTTAATATTGTTGTTCTATATCCATCCATGTCTTTGTTTGCATTTATGGAGCATCCTAGCTTGAGTCAATCGAGCTCTACTTTTGCTATAAAATGATCCTGGCAGATTGTTGACATGTTTAGCGATTTTGCGGAGGATGTTGCTATTGATCCGGGCATGCTATGATGTTATTCTTGCCATGTCTATCTTCTATGCCATGTCTTCTTGATGGGTGTATGCTTAGTTTGTCATGCCATGCTGTGTAGTGAGTGCATCGAGCTCATAAACATGCCTACTCGTTAATCTGTTTTGCATGCTCCAGTTTTTCACTAAGTCTGAATCTGTTTATGTTTTTGCCATGTTCACATGCTTGCAATTGTATTCTCTGATCCCTTTTTTCCCAAGGTCACTAAGGGACTTTTGTTAAGTGCTTTGAGTAGCTTCATTCCATGCCTTGATTTTCCATGATATGTTCTTGTAGCATGTAGTTTTCATGCTCTAAAGTGTGCTTCCTGATGATAAATTCCAGACTTGTGTTAATTTCACCAAGTCTGAAACCTGTTGTCATTTGCACTTTTGCCATGCTTGTTTGAACCTGTTAATGGATGAATTAGCCGTAGCTCAGTGTTCATTTTTGTCAAGCATCTTGAGTGGATCCCTGCCATTTATTTTGTTGCCATGTTTGAGTGCTCTAGCATATATATCTTGATGCATTTAGTTGGTTACTTGCTGATTATCGCACACCAGTGCCATATTTGTTTTGCTTGCCATTTCCAAACCGTGCATCCGATTCCGGTGATCTTTATATCGGTTTCAACCAAAATCACCTCCCCTTTCTAGTGGCACTATTGGATTTCCATGTTGAGGCCATGTTCAGTCATTCCTTTCCAAATCATGCATATGCATCACATACTGCATCCCGCATATCATACCATGTTCATGTGTTGGTTGTTTACTATGTTGTGTGCTTCTTTTCGGTGTTGCTTCTTCAGGTTGGTTCAGATAATGTCGCGTTTGTGAGTACCCGTTCGTCTACGTCCGTCTTTCTTCTTCATGGACTCGTTCTTCTTCATTGCGGGATTTCAGGCAAGATGACCATAACCTCGAAATCACTTCTATCTTTGCTTGTTAGTTGCTCGCTCTTTTGCTATGCCTATGCTGCGATACCTACCACTTGCTTATCATGCCTCCCATATTGTTAAAGCAAGCCTCTAACCCACCTTTTCCTAGCAAACCGTTGTTTGGCTATGTTACCGCTTTGCTCAGCCCCTCTTATAGCGTTGTTAGTTGCAGGTGAAGATTGAAGTTTGTTCCTTGTTGGAACATGTTTACTTGTTGGGATATCACAATATGTAAGTGCATCTAGTGCCACCCCTAGTTGGTTTTGGAGTATTGACGACAAACCTAGTTGAGGGACTAATGTGTTTGTGAGAATTGCAGGATAACACAGGTAAAAGTCCCTCATTGATTCAGTTTTACTACCAGAGATGACCCCTAAAAATGTATGAAGACATTGAAGTCAAAGGTGGTATATGAAGATATTCACATTGAGGACTATGACAACAGAAGACACTATATGTAGCCTACGGAGCCCGAAGACTTAGATCTTTCGTAGATCTTTTCCTTTTGTGTTGAGTCATAGGAACCACCGTACTGTTAAGTGGGGTCCAAGAGAACCAGTCAGAATGACTGAAGTGATGCCTAAACCAAAAACCTATGTCTTCGAGTGAAGACTATGAGAGCGAATCTTGTCCAGAGTCGGACAAGTCAGCTTTGCTTGTAGCCCAAGTAAAGTTGCCGTGTGAGTTTGAAATCTGACCGTTGGAAAACGTGTCAGTTCCTTAGTGACCCAGGGTCATTTCGGACAAATCAGGTCGGGTTGCCAAGTGGCTATAAATAGCCCACCCCCTACAACCATAAACGGTTGGCTGCTCAGATTAAAAGTACGGCTTTTGTCGTTTGAGAGCAACCCACCTCGAAGCCTTTGAGAGAGAATTCTTGCGAGGATAAATCCCTAACCACCAGAGCCAGAGAGAATTGGGCATCACTTAAGTCTTCTTGTTTGTGTGATTTGAAGACTTATTACACTTGAGGACTGTGCATCCTCCAGCCGGTTAGGCGTCGCGTTCTGAGCATCCAAGAGACATTGTGGATTGCCGATGAACGAAGTCTGTGAAGGTTTGGGAGTCTACCTTGAAGACTTACCAGAGTGATTGGGCGAGGTCTATGTGACCTTAGCTCAAGGAGAATACGGTGAGGACTGGGTGTCCTGAGCTGCGTGTTCAGGACTGGGTGTCCAGAACCGTGTGTCCTAAGGTTTAAATACCTAGCCGCTCCAACCAGACGTACAGTTGTCACAACAACTGGAACTGGTCCAACAAATCATTGTCTTCACTTCCCTTTACTTACTGTTACTCCTTGTGAAGTCATTGTATGTTTGCACTATCATTTGTCTTCACTGAGTGACTGCGTGTTCTGTTTGGCTTCACAATATCTTCCTACCTGATCCTTACTACCTAGCTGCTATTAGTCTTTGTGCTTTCACTTCATTGAATACTTGACTATGGTTTGCCTAGTGTAGTCTACCTTCCGCTGCATGGTAATAGGTCTAATTTTATTGTTTGTCTTCAAAACTTCTATGTTCTAAAGACTTTCATAAAAATCGCCTATTCACCCCCCTCTAGTCGATATAACGCACTTTCAATTGGTATCAGAGCAAGGTGCTCCCTTGTTCTGTGTGATTCGGTTTAACCACCTGGAGTTTTAGCTATGTCGACTGCAGGGATAATTAAAGTCTCCGTTGCGTGCCCCGTCTTCGATGGAACTGAATATCCCTACTGGAAGAATAAGATGCGCATGCATCTTGAAGCCATTGACGTCGACCTATGGTATGTCGTCGAGAACGGCGTTCCCAAGGCTGGAGAAGGTGTCACTGTTGCTGATGTCAAGAAATTCGTTCAACTGGACTCTACTGCCAGGAATATCATCTGTGGTCATCTGACCAAAGGACAGTATGGCCGTGTGAGTGCTTTGAAGACATCCAAGCTGGTCTGGGACTGGCTCTCCAAGGTCAATGAAGGCATCTCAACCCAGAGAGATCAGAGAATCAGTGTCCTTCGCAACCTCTTCAACTGCTTCAAGCAAAATGACAATGAGAATGTCCAGCACACATTTGACCGACTCACTGACATCACAAATGAGCTTCAAGCCCTCGGCGCCACTAAGATTACCAAACACGAAGTCGTCAAGACGCTGCTGAGATCACTTGATAGTTCGTTTGACATCCTGGCCCTGATGATTCAAGAACGTCCTGATTTCAAGACACTCGATCCGTCTGACATACTTGAGAGGCTCAACACACATGAGTTTCAGCTTTCGGAGAAAAGAGATATCTATGGTCCAAACTATGGGCGAACTCGTGCCTTGAAGGCAAAAGCTGTCTCCTCATCTGAAGAAGAATCTGACAGCAGTTCTGATGATCCTGAAGACATTGGAAGGGAACTTGCTATGCTTGTCAAGAAGTTCCAAAAATTCACCAAGAAGAAAGGCTTCAGAAAGTCTTCCGATCAAGTTCAAGGAATGATGAAGCTCCTGCTCATGACTACAAGAAGAAAACATGTCACAAGTGCAAGAAACTTGGCCACTTCATCTCTGAGTGTCCACAGTGGGACAATGAGAACAAAAAGAAGAAGAAGAGCAAGGAATATGACTCTGACGACAAGAAGAAGAAGAAGAAATACTCAAAGTCTTCTTCCAAGTCTTCCTCAAAGTCTTCATCACACAAGAAGAGCTCATCTGGCAAGGCACGTGCGTTTGTTGGCAAGGAAATGGATTCAGAGGAGGAGTCTGCTTCTGAGGAGGCGGAGGTGGAGTCTGAGGAGGAATCTGACTCAGGCGTCGCAAGTCTGGCTACAGCATACGTTGCCAAGTCCATCTTCAACACTGAAGACAATGACTTCATCACCGACACCGATGCAAATGACAAGGACTACTCCGCTTCTACCTACTGCTTCATGGCACGCGGTGCCAAGGTAAACACACGCACTACTCACTATCAAACATCTAGTGACGATGACTCTGATTGTGGTTCAAAACCTAGCTACAAAACACTTGCTAAAATTGCAACTGAACAACAGAAAGCTATGGAACATATTCAAAAACCGCTAGACAGAAGCGATGATCTGTTAGGTGCTAAAATGACTCGATCTGAATCCTTAATTGAAGACATAAAAAATCTTCACGTTAAGTATCAGGAACTTGAAAGTCGTCATGAAACTCTCTCAACAACTCATGAAAAGCTTTCCTATGATTATCTTCAAAGGAAGCAAGATCTTGAGAAATTGAGAGCGGTTCATGAAGATCTTCAAACGGAAAACGAGTCACTTCGCGCCAAACAGATCAGTACTGCTCAGGAAGGATTTGAACCACCATGTCTTAAATGCATTGAGCGTGATAATGCTACTTCTGTTGCTGAATGTTCTACTGCTACTGCTGTTGCAATATCTTCAACTGTTGATGTGGTAACTAACCCCTCTGCTGAGGATACCACCGCTATTGCTGATGAGAATGCTAGGTTGAAGACATTGCTTGAAATAGGGATGTACAAAAGTCTTAAAGGGCATTAGACACTATGTGATGTCCTAAAAAAGCAGATTCTGAACCGAAACCCTAGGAAAGAGGGTGTAGGGTTCATAAAGAAAATGAATGCAGATGGCTCTTACTGGAAACCTGAGCAGTACCCTAAAACCATGTGGGTTGCTGCAAAGGAACCTTCAGCAGATCCATCCAATCTATCTGGCTTCACTTGTGCTAACCCCATTATCATTGATGAATCCTTTGATGCAAACTATATACTGTTTAAGAATCAGAATGGTGAAGTGTTTGCCAGGTACATTGGTACTAACTGCAGGAATGGACCGCCTATGAAGAAGATCTGGGTTCCGAAAAAGGTGTCTGGAGAATCTTCCTGTGAATGTCATCATGACACCTCACGTGAAGAAGACAAACCTCAGACCAAAGGCTTCATACGGTCCAAAGGCTTCATACAAACAGAGGACTCACCTGAGTCGCACTAACGCAAATGTTTTGCAGGGAAACCATACTCAGGCATATGAATATGAGAGCGGTTCATCAAACCGCCATGTTCATAAGACCAAGAACTATTCTGCTTATTCTTATGAGTACTATTGTCCGCCTGCAAGACTGTTTGCTAGGGCTTCAAAGCCAAAATTCTCAGATGCTGCACTTAGACTTATTGCTTCTAAGCCACCCTTGAAGATGTGGGTGGCTAAGAAAGCTTAACTCTCTTTTGCAGGGAAAGGTCTCCAGCAGAAAACCAAAATCGTCTGACGCTATTGCTGGGGACCTTAAACATCTTGTAGGGCGCAAGATCAAATGCCCAAATGGTCTTACTATGTACTTCGTACCTGAATCGCTTGCTACTCTCCCTATTAGTCCTAACCTGGATCTAAGCTTTCATAACCCACTGGTTCGTCAAATGTTTTTGCTTCACAATGCTCTTGGTGAAGCCTATCCCCCTAACTGCACTGTAGGGTACGACACCAGCGTCTTCAGAATGGATTATTGACAGTGGGTGTACAAATCACATGACTGGCAAAAGAAGTCTTCTTATGGACTCAACCTTACGTCCATCCGACAAGAGCCACATCACATTTGCTGACACTGGTAAAAGTAAGGTATTGGGTCTAGGTAGAGTTGCAATCTCAAGGGATCAACACATGGATAAAGTCATGCTTGTTGAATCCCTTGGCTTCAACTTAATGTCTGTCTCAATGCTTTGCGATTTGAACATGATCGTAATGTTTGGAAAATATCGTTGCCTTGTACTAATGGAATCTGACAAGTCTCTAGTGTTTGAAGGGTATCGAAAAGATGATTTGTACGTGGTAGATTTCTCAGCAGGGCCACAGCTTGCAGTATGTCTTCTAGCAAAGGCTTCAGAATGCTGGCTCTGGCATCGGAGGCTTGGACATGCTGGCATGAGGAACCTCCACACCCTTGCAAAGAAGAAGCATGTCATAGGCATCGAGGGCGTCAAGTTCAAGAAAGACCACTTATGCGGTGCTGTGAAGCAGGGAAGATGACGAGGGCCAAACATCCCTCGAAGACAATCATGACCACTACTCGACCCTTCGAACTGCTTCACATGGATCTTTTCGGTCCCACTCATTACTCAACTCTAACTACTACTGCTTGCCTCTATGGCTTCGTTATTGTTGATGATTATTCTAGATATACTTGGGTGCACATAATCCTTTACAAGACTGAAGTGCAGGATGTCTTCAGACGCTTCGCCAATCGAGCTATGAACAATTTTGGCGCCAAGATAAAGCACATCAGAAGTGACAATGGCACTGAATTCAAGAACACTGGCCTTGATACATATCTTGATACCTTGGGCATCACACATGAATTCTCAGCCCCGTACACGCCACAGCAGAATGGCGTCGTCGAACGCAAGAACAGAACACTAATTGAGATGGCCAGAACGATGCTAGATGAATACAAGACCCCAAGAAAATTCTGGCCCGAAGCCATTGATACTGCATGCCATACAATCAATCGTGTTTATCTTCACAAGCTACTGAACAAGACATCTTATGAGCTCCTTACTGGCAAGAAGCCAAATGTCAGTTACTTCAGAGTATTTGGCGCAAGGTGCTGGATCAAGGACCCACATCACACCTCAAAATTTGCACCAAAAGCACATGAGGGTTTTATGCTTGGATATGGAAAGGATTCGCACTCCTACAGAGTCTTCAATCTCTTTCATTACAAAGTGGTTGAAACAGTGGATGTGCGGTTCGATGAGACCAACGGTTCACAAAGAGAGCAGCTGCCAATGTGCTAGATGAAGTTCCATCCAGTGAATCAATCAAGCTAATGGGAACTGGAGAAATTATACCTTCTGAAGCTCATCCTGAAGAAGAACTTATCATTTCAGCACCTGATCAACATGAAGACAATGCTCAGCCTGAAGACATTCCTTCCAACAACGACAATGAACAGCAAGAGCAAAGTCTTCGCCCTGTACATCCTCGCGTTGCCAATGAAGTGCAGATTGAAAGAATAATTGATAGCATCAATGCACCTGGTCCACTCACTCGTTCAAGGGCAACTCAGCTAGCAAATTTCTGTGGGCACTTCGCATTCGTCTCAATATCAGAACCCAAGAAAGTTGAAGAAGCCTTCATGGAACCTGAATGGATTCAAGCTATGCAAGAAGAGCTTCAACAGTTTGAGCTGAATAATGTATGGGAACTGGTTAAGCGTCCTGATCCACGGAAGCACAATATAATAGGCACCAAATGGATATACCGCAACAAGCAAGATGAGCATGGTCAAGTTGTCAGAAACAAAGCTCGTCTCGTTGCTCAAGGATATACTCAAGTGGAAGGCATTGACTTCGATGAAACATTTGCTCCTGTGGCTAGACTTGAAGCCATACGCATACTGCTGGCCTATGCAAATCATCATAACATACTTCTATATCAAATGGATGTGAAGAGTGCCTTTCTCAATGGCAAGATTGAAGAAGAAGTGTATGTTGCACAACCGCCTGGCTTTGAAGATCCAAAACATCCTGACATGGTATACAAGCTCAACAAGGCACTGTATGGCCTCAAACAAGCCCCTCGGGCCTGGTATGACACACTCAAATACTTCCTGAAGAGCAAAGGCTTCATACCTGGTTCCCTAGATCCCACTCTTTTCACGAAGACATATGATGGTGAACTGTTTGTGTGCCAAATATATGTGGATGACATTATCTTCGGCTGCACCAATCAGAAGTACAGTGAAGAGTTTGGATATATGATGCAAGAGCAATATCAGATGTCCATGATGGGGGAGCTGAAGTTCTTCCTCGGTCTTCAAATACGACAACAACGCAATGGCATCTTCATATCTCAAGAGAAGTATCTCAAAGATTGCCTGAAGAAGTTCGGTATGCAAGACTGCAAAGGCTTCACAACACCAATGCCAGCCAAACATCATCTGGGTCCTGACGACAATGGTAAAGAGTTCGATCAAAAGGTATACCGCTCCATGATTGGTTCTTTACTTTATCTATGTGCATCTAGGCCAGATATTATGCTTAGTGTTTGCATGTGTGCTCGATTTCAAGCGGCACCAAAGGAGTCGCATCACTTAGCTGTGAAGCGAATTCTTCGATATTTGGCTCACACCCCAACTCTAGGATTATGGTATCCAAAGGGCTCAGAGTTTGATCTGGTTGGATTCTCGGATGCTGATTATGCTGGTGACAAAGTTGATCGCAAGTCTACATCAGGCACATGTCACTTTCTGGGACGATCACTTGTATGTTGGTCTTCAAAGAAGCAGAACTGTGTATCTCTCTCCACTGCTGAATCTGAATACATTGCTGCTGGATCTTGCTGCGCTCAGCTTCTGTGGATGAAGCAAACACTCAAGGACTATGGCATTCATCTGAAGCAAGTGCCACTTTACTGCGACAACGAAAGCGCCATCAAGATTGCCAACAACCCAGTTCAGCACTCGAAGACAAAGCACATTGAAATTCATCATCACTTTCTCAGAGATCATGTTGTGAAGGAAGACATAGATATCATACACGTCAACACTGAAGAGCAATTGGCAGATATCTTCACCAAGCCCTTGGATGAGAAGAGGTTTTGCAAGTTATGGTGTGAGCTAAATATCCTGGAATCCTCAAATATCCTGTGATCAGGCACACATCCTAACCCTTATGCATATTGATGACTTAGATGTGCAACACACGAAGTAAAGTATATCTTCAATCGATGAAGACATACATTCTAAGTGTGAATACATAAATGTGGAATTTGACTTCGGAGTGCCACGATAATTGTGCGTCGTGTCTGGGTCTAATACTTCCTATACGGTGGGTAACGCCACCACCAAACGTTCTATCTTGAAGTGTTTCACTCATGGCGTTACCTTGCAATGTCTTCACATTTGATTTGGCTTCGATCTCCACATATTTTCATGATTATCTTCACTATGTTGATTATAGATATATATATACATAAGCTAGTGTTCTGTTGTAACACCCCAGATATAACTTTCCTAATTTGTACTCCAACTCTTGCCGTTTCCGGCGTTAAGTTATATTTATTTCTCGGGTTCGGGTCTTTGTCTCCGTGTTTTGTTTTCGTTGTCATGCATCTCATATCATGTCATCATGTGCATTGCATTCGCATACGTGTTCATCTCATGCATTCGAGCATTTTCCCTGTTGTCCGTTTTGCATTCCGGCGCTTCGTTCTCCTCCGGTGGTCATTTCTAGCTTTCTTTTGTGTGTGGGGATTAAACATTTCCGGATTCGACCGAGACTTGCCAAGCGGCCTTGGTTTACTACCGGTAGACCGCCTGTCAAGTTTCGTACCATTTGGACTTCGTTTGATACTCCAACGGTTAACCGAGGGACCGAAAAGGCCTCGTGTGTGTTGCAGCCCAACACCCCTCCAATTTGGCCCAAAACCCACCAAACTCTGCTCCATCTCCTAGAGCGTTCGATCACGATCGTGTGGCCGAAAACCGCACCTCATTTGGACTCTCCTAGCTCCACTTATGCCTATAAATAGACCCCCCCCCGTTTTTGGATCTCCTCCTCTCCCCGAAATCCTAATTTCATCTCCGCGCGCTGGACACGTCTGCCCGGCGCCGGACACGTCCGCCGCCGCCCCCTCGCCCTATCTCGTCGCGCCACGTGGCACTCGACACCTCGCCGCCGCCGCGGCTCGGGAGGCCCAGATCGGGCCCTCGCGACCCAAGCCGCCCCCGCGCCTCCCCGCCTCGATCGCCGCCGCCTCCCTCGGCTCCGGTGGGCGACGCTGCCGCGGGCCGCCACTGCCGCTGCCGCCCGCGCCTCCTCTCGCCTCCCGAGGACGCCGCCGCCCCGCCGACCACCGCGGCACCCTCGCCGCCCGAGCCGGCCTCCCTCTCTCCGGCCGCCTCATCGTCCAACTCCGGCCGACGCCATCTCCGGCGGTGAACAGTGCTCCCTCCGGTGAACTCCGATAACCGTGCAGATCCAGATCTGGAAAATTTGACGGTTGACTTTTCTCCTCCGAACCCTAATTTTTGTGCTAACTTTGACCGGCTATATCTTCGCATCCGTGGCTCCGTTTTGGACATATAGTATATCAAAATGTTCGCTCGACGAGCACATCATTTCATTCCATTACATCATTTTCATTTGAGTTCATCTTGATGCCCGAAATGCTGTTAGAAGGAGGCTTCGTGAGTTAATTGTCAGATCTGCTAGTTCATCTTAGACTTTTGTCATTTTTGCCATGATTGTTGTGTGCATGATATGCCTATGAGTCCTTCATATGTTTTGTTAAGGATTTTGTCTTCTTTCCAGAGGTGCAACCCATGCATTTTTGTGATGTGTGTGGTGACTTTTGCAAGCTTGCAAAGTGAGGCACCCGGTAAATCTGTTTTCAGGGACTTAGTGATTTCACTAAGTCCTGGGATGGTTTAGTTCATGATGCCATATGTTCATGCTATTTCCTAGTGATCCATGCCTCTTTTGAGGATGATCGGTAAAGGAGTTTTGTTAATATTGTTATGCTCTATCCATCCATGTCTTTGTTTGCAATTATGGAGCAACCTAGCTTGAGTCAATCGAGCTCTACTTTTGCTTCGTTGTGAATCTGGGCGGATCGTCAACTTGTTTACGATTCTGCCGATGTTGTTGTAGTTGATCCGTGCATGCTATGCCATTGTTCTTGTCATTTCTAGCTTTTATTATGTGCCTTCTTAATGGATGTATTATTTTCTTGCCATGACTTGCATCATAGTGAGTGCATTGAGCTCGTTTACATGCCTTCGTGAGCTATTTTTCAGCATGTCTCGGTTTTCACCAAGTCTGAAAACTGGTTAGGTTTTAGTTATGTTCGTGTGCTTGTTAGTATATTTTGTGATCCCTTTTGGCTCAAGGTCACTAAGGGTCTTTTGTTAAGCTTGTTGAGTAGCTCCATGCCATGTTCTTCTTTGTCTTAATCAGGTCCTGTATCATGTTGTTTTGTTGCTCGGAAGAGGGCTTCATGATCTGAAATTTCAGACAAGTGTTAATTTCACTAAGTCTGAGATCTGTTTTGCATTTGCGTTTTTGCCATGCTTGTTTGAACCTCTTAATGGATGAATTGGCCGTGGCTCAGTGCTAGTCTTTTGATAAGCATCTTGAATGCTTCCTTGCGATGTATTTTGTTGTCATGTTTGGTGGCTGTAGCATGTTCATCTCATTGCATTTAGATGCCTACTTGCTGTAAATCGCAGACCGGTGTCATTTTTGAAACGCTTGCCATTTCCAAACCGTAACTCCGATTCCGGCGTTCTTTATATCGTTTTCAAGCGATTTCATCTCATCTTTCCAGTGGCAACCCTTGGAATTCCGAGTTGAGGCCAGCTTCATGCATTTCCTGTCATATCTTGCATTTTGCATCCCGCATCGCATCCCGCATAGCATATCATCTTTGCATTGTGTTGTTAAGTTTGCACGTGGTTGATTGTATCCTTGTTGCTTGTTTGTCTTGTTTGGGTAGAGCCGGGAGACGAGTTCGCTAACGAGGAGCCCGTTGAGTTTGCTTGTGAGGATCCAGTCAATTCTGACAACTGTGTAGGCAAGATGATCATATCCTCGAAATCACTACTATCTTTGCTATGCTAGTTTGCTCGCTCTTTTGCTATGCCATTGCTATGATGCCTACCACTTGCTTGCAAGCCTCCCAAATTGCCATGTCAAACCTCTAACCCACCATTGTCCTAGCAAACCATTGATTGGCTATGTTACCGCTTTGCTCAGCCCCTCTTATAGCGTTGCTAGTTGCAGGTGAAGATTGGAGGCCATTCCTTGTTGGAACATTTATTTACTTGTTGGGATATCATTATATTGCTATGTTATCTTAATGCACCTATATACTTGGTAAAGGGTGGAAGGCTCGGCCTCTTGCCTAGTGTTTTGTTCCACTCTTGCCGCCCTAGTTTCCGTCATATCGGTGTTATGTTCCCGGATTTTGTGTTCCTTACGCGGTTGGGTTATAATGGGAACCCCTTGATAGTTCGCCTTGATTAAAGCTTTTCCAGCAATGCCCAACATTGGTCTTACCATTCACCACCTATCCTCTTTTTCCCTTGGGTTACCGGAGCCCAAGGGTCATCTTATTTTAACCCCCCCCCCCGGACCAGTGCTCCTCTGAGTGTTGGTCTGACCGAGTAGACTGCGGGGCCACCTCGGGGCAACTCGAGGGTTGGTTTTACTCGTAGGATGTCTCATCTGAGTGTGCCCTGAGGAAGAGATATGTGCAGCTCCTATCAGGATTTGTCGGCACATTCGGGCGGTGTTGCTGGTCTTGTTTTAACCTATCGAAGTGTCTTGAATTACCGAGATATCGACTCTGATCGGAACGTCTTGGGAGGAGGTCTATTCCTTCGTTGACCGTGAGAGCTTGTCATGGGCTAAGTTGGGACTCCCCTGCAGGGATTGAACTTTCGAAAGCCGTGCCCGCAGTTATGGGCAGATGGGAATTTGTTAATGTCCGGTTGTAGACAACTTGAACCTCAATTAATTAAAATGAATCAACTGAGTGTGTTACCGTGAGGGCCTCTTCTCGGCAGAGTCCGGGAAGTGGACACGGTGTAGGAGTAATGTTTGCGCAGGTTGTTCTCTAGCTTCTCGCTCGTGCTTTGCCTCCTCTTCTCGCTCTCTTTTGCGAATAAGTTAGCCACCAGACTTGCTAGTCGCTTGCTGCAGCTCCACTCATATTTTACCTTGCCTTACCTTTAAGCTCAAATAGTCTTGATCGCGAGGGTGCGAGATTGCTGAGTCCCCGTGGCTCACATATTACTATTACACCAGATGCAGGGCCCAATGATTCCGCTCCAGGATTCGCGTATGAGCTCCAGTGGGAGTTCGACGAAAACTCTCAACGATACTACGTTTCCTTTCCCGATGATCAGTAGTGGTGCCCAGTTGGGGGTGATTGGGACCGTTGTCGCATGTTGGGTTTTCTTTTACTTTGGCGCCGTAGTCGGGCCATGAGTGTTTGGATGATGTAATGTTATTTATGCACTTGATTGACGTGGCGAGTGTAAGCCAACTATGGTATCTCCCCCTTTTATTATCTTATTACATGGGATGTTGTGAAGATTGCCTAACTTGCGACATATGCCTTCAATGCGATTATGTCTCTAAGTCGTGCCTCGACACGTGGGAGCTATAGTCGCATCGAGGGTGTTATAAGTTGGTAATCAGAGCCTTCTCCGACCTTAGGAGCCCCATTGCTTGATCGTTCTTAGCGGCCGAGTTGTGTCTAGAAAAATGTTTTGAGTCATATAGGAATTATATATCGGAGAGATTAGGAATTCTTTTTACTTCCCAGTCTCCTTATCGCTCTGGTAAGGCATCCTAACGTAGAGTTTTGACTCTTCTCTTCTCAAATTTCACTAAAAATTTTTAGGATCACGCGAGTATCTTGGAATCGTTCCGATGGCTTATGATGAGAACATTGACTTGGTGCCTCCTGTCAGGGGTTTAGTGGAAGTGTCCCGGGGAGTTGAGCTCTGAGGTGTTGTCATCATAATTTTATCGTTGCAATTCTGGAATACTTGAGATATGTTCGCCGACATCGAAAATCTCTTTTATGCAGTTCGTTGGTGAGATAACCTCGACGCCACCCAGTACTGGGGCGGGAGTTCGGGAGTATCGCCATAACTTGTATAACGGATGCTTTTCGAAGGTTGAGGTAGATGGTTTCCGAAGGTTTCTTGGTTATGTGTTGAAGGATGGATACAGCTGGATGTAGGATTTGCTAGTTTGGGTGAGATATTATGCTTCCCCTGTATCCCCAACACCTGATTGCATAACCGGAAAGGTTCGGGAGTTTCATAGGTGGGAATTCTAGTAGCTCTAGTTCTTCTTCCACGGATATTGGTTTGAGATTGGGATTTCTTACCGATTATTCGTTCTTGATCCGTACCTTGTTGATTTATTTCTCTACCTTAATTCTACGTGGCTTCTCAATTTATGGATATGTGACCATTTCAAGAGGAATGCATTCGTTCATTTTGTTCGGATGTGAAGACTATATGTTGCAATTTTCATTCCGTTGGATTCAGCTTCAATATTTATCTGTCAATGTGCTAATGGTGGTCAACCTCTTCAGGATGGCTCCTCCAACGCGCACGACTCCGAATCCTGATCCGCCACCACCTCCACCTCCTCCAGAGGCATGGCAAGCTGTGATGGCCGCAACCAATGCAAACACACAGCTGATCATGCAAATTCTTCAAGAGCGCAATCAAGGCAGTCAAGGGAATCAAGGCAGCAATCAGAGTCACTTTGCTACACTCAACCAGTTCCTTGCTAACGGGCCAAAGACTTTCAGCAATTGTGTTGAGGCAACCGATGCTGACGATTGGCTTGTGGATCTGTGTAAGCATTTCGAGTGCAGTAACATCAGGCCTGAGGACTTTGTCAAGTTCGCTTCCTTCCAACTCAAAGATCAAGCTGCAGAATGGTTCCAGCAGTACAAGGACTCCAGAGGTGGACGTGTTATCACTTGGGATGATTTCCGTCGAGATTTCCGAGCTCATCATATTCCCCAGAGCGTGGTTGAAAGCAAGCGTGAGGAATTCCGCAATCTGAAGCAAGGCTCTTTGTCTGTCTATGACTACAACAAGTTGTTCCAGAAGCTTGCCCGCTTTGCCAAGCAGGACGTGCCTGATGAGAAGAGCATGATATATCAGTTCAGGGGTGGTCTCGGAGAAGAAATTCAGCTCGCTCTTGTTCTCTTTGAGCCCTTGAGATACGATGAGTTCTACAACATGGCACTGAAGCAAGAGGCTGCTCAGTTGAGGTGTGATGCTTCCAAGAAGCGAGTCAGAGATGCTACTCCTTCTTCCTCTACTCAAGTGGCCAAGCAGCAGAAGTTTTGGCTTCCTCCTCCTCCGTTCTGTCAGCCGTTTTAGCAGAAGAGGAAAGGTGGTAGTGGTTCTTCCCACCCACCCAACCCTGGCTTTCAGAACAAGACTTCGTCTCAAGCTCCAAGATCGAGTGCTCTGTATCACCGTCCGCTTTCAGAGGTCACGTGCAACAAGTGCCAACAGAAGGGTCACTATTCCAACAAGTGTCTCAACCAGAGGCGTCTTCCTCCTCCTCCTCCTGTCAGATCGACAAGTACAGTTGTGGTCAAGCATAACCCCAAGCACGCCAAGGTCAATTTGATGAATGCAGCTCAGGCAGAGGACTCGTCAGATGTCATCATGGGTAACCTTCCTGTTAATGATATTCCTACAAAAGTTCTTTTTGACACTGGTGCATCACATTCCTTTTTGTCATGCCCGTTTGCATCGAAGCACAATGTTGATACCGAGATTATGCCCAAAGTCATGCAAGTTGTTTCTCCTGGCAAGCTTTTGACTTCTAGTTTGGTTGCTCCCGATATCTCTATCACATTGGGTGATTACAAGTTTCTCTCTTCTCCGGTGGTTCTTGGTAACTCGGATATTGATCTTATTCTCAGGATGGATTGGCTTTCTAAGCACAAGGCTCAGCTTGATTGTGCAGCCAGGCAGATTCAATTGACTCATTCGTCTGAGGATGTAATTGTCTTTGCCGCTCGTGATGATACTATCCGTCTGTTTTCTCTCAATGAGAAGGGTGAATTGGATCCCATCTCTCAAATTCCAGTCGTTTGTGAATATCAAGAGATGTCTTTCCAGAAGAGCTCCCAGGAATGCCTCCGCGCCGGCCAGTTGAATTCGTTATTGATCTTGAGCCTGGTACGGAACCTGTGTGCAAACATCCTTACAAGCTCGGACCTGAAGAGTTGAAGGAGCTGAAGAAGCAACTCGATATGCAAGAGAAAATGGGTCTTATCTGGCCTAGTTCTTCTCCGTGGGGTTGTGGTGTTCTTTTTGTGAAGAAGAAGGATGGAACGGACTGACTTTGTGTTGATTACCGTCCAGTGAACAAGAAGACCATCAAGAACAAATACCCACTTCCCAACATCAATGAGCTGTTCGAACAACTCAAAGGTGCCCAAGTATTCTCCAAGCTTGATCTCCGTATGGGTTATCACCAGATTCGCATTCATGAAGAAGATATTCCCAAGACAGCATTCAGAACAAGCTTTGGTTCATATGAATACACTGTCATGTCTTTTGGCCTCGCCAACGCTCCTCCGACGTTCTCTCGCATGATGAACTTCATCTTCAACGCCTACACCAATGACTTCGTTTTGGTCTATCTCGATGACATTCTGGTTTTCTCCAAGAACAAGGAAGATCATGCCAAGCACTTGCGTTTGGTTCTCGATAAGCTCAGGGAACATCAGTTCTACGCCAAGTTCTCCAAGTGTGAATTTTGGCTCGATGAGGTTCTTTATCTTGGTCATATCATCTCTGCCAAGGGCATTGCCGTGAATCCTGAGAAGGTGTCTGCAATTGTGAATTGGGAACCTCCTCAGAACGTGAAGCAACTCCGCAGTTTTCTCGGTCTCGCAAGCTATTGCCGAAGATTCGTTGAAAACTTTTCTAAGATCGCGAAGCCTCTCTCTAATCTTCTTCAGAAGCACGTCAAGTACGTTTGGTCTCCGGAGTGTGATATTGCTTTCAACACTTTGAAAGAGAAGTTGATCACTGCTCCAGTTCTGACTCCGCCTGATGAATCCAAGCCGTACGAGGTCTTTTGTGATGCCTCTCTCCAAGGTCTTGGCGCAGTATTGATGCAAGAGAAGAAAGTTGTTGCTTATACATCTCGCCAGTTGAAGCCTAATGAGAAGAACTACCCCACTCATGATCTCGAGTTGGCGGCAGTTGTGCATGCTCTTTTGACTTGGAGACATCTTCTATTGGGAAGAAAAGTGGACATTTTCACTGATCACAAGAGTCTCAAGTACATCTTCACTCAGCCTAATCTCAACCTCAGGCAAACTCGATGGGTCGAAATGATTCAAGAGTATAATCCGAGTATTGAGTATACTCCAGGCAAGGCCAATGTGATTGCTGACGCTTTGAGCAGGAAAGGCCTACTGCAACAGTCTGATTCTCAAGCCTTATCAACCCGAGCTTTGTGAAGCTTTCCGCAAACTTAATCTGCAAGTTGTTCCTCAAGGTTTCCTCGCCAACCTTCAAGTCTCTCCTACCTTGGAAGACCAGATTCGCCAAGCCCAGCTTCTTGATGCTATGGTGAAAAAGGTGAAGATTGGGATTGCCAAGAGTCAGTCCAAGTACAAGTGCTACCGCCTTGATGACAAGGACACTCTCTTCTTCGAGGATCGTATTGTTGTGCCCAAAGGTGAACCTTCGTAAAGTGATCATGAACGAGGCTCACAATTCTCTCCTCTCCATCCACCCTGGGAGCACGAAGATGTATCAGGACCTTAAGCAAGCTTATTGGTGGACTCGAATGAAGCGCGAGATCGCTCAATTCGTGAATGAATGTGATGTCTGCAGAAGAGTGAAGGCAGAACACCAAAGGCCAGCAGGTCTCCTCCAACATCTTGCCATTCCAGAATGGAAGTTTGACCACATTGAAATGGACTTCGTGACTGGGTTTCCAAAGTCCAAGCGTGGCAATGATGCTATATTCGTTGTCATCGACAAGCTCACCAAAGTGGCTCATTTTCTGCCTATCAAAGAGTCGATCACTGCAGCTCAATTGGCGGAACTCTATACCTCTCGCATTGTCTCTCTGCACGGTATTCCTCAAGTGATCTCTTCAGACCGTGGCAGCATCTTTACCTCCAAGTTTTGGGATTCTTTTCAGAAGGCCATGGGCACCAACATCCGCTTCAGCACTGCTTTCCATCCTCAAACAAGCGGTCAAGTCGAGCGTGTCAACCAGATTCTTGAAGATATGCTCAGGGCTTGTGTGATCTCCTTCGGCATGAAGTGGGAGGATTGTCTTCCTTATGCTGAATTCTCCTACAACAACAGTTTTCAAGCAAGTTCGGGCAAGGCCCCATTTGAAATTCTGTATGGCAGGAAGTGCCGTACCCCTCTCAACTGGTCTGAAACCGGTGAACGTCAGCTTTTGGGTAATGACTTAATCACAGAAGCAGAAGAAATGTGCAAAGTCATTCGTGATAACCTCAAAGCAGCCCAATCCCGCCAGAAGAGCTACTATGATAGTAAGCACCGTGATTTGGCTTTCGAGATCGGAGATCATGTTTACCTCCGTGTCTCTCCTATGAAAGGTACTCGTCGCTTCGGTATCAAAGGGAAGCTTGCCCCTAGATACGTGGGACCTTTCAAGATTGTCAGCAAGAGAGGCGACCTCGCCTATCAACTCGAGCTTCCTTCAAACTTTGCAAATGTTCATGACGTGTTCCATGTCTCTCAGCTTCGAAAGTGCTTCAAGACTCCTGACCGCACAGTCAACTTCGAGGACATTGAGCTCCAAGAAGATCTCTCTTATCGTGAGCACCCAGTTGCTATTCTTGAAGAGACTGAACGCAAGACTCGCAACAAGTCAATCAAATTTCTCAAAGTCAAGTGGTCACACCATTCCGACCGTGAAGCTACCTGGGAACGCGAGGATCACCTCCGTTCTGAGTACCCGGCGTTCTTTCAGTCCTAGATCTCGGGACGAGATCCTTTCGTAGTGGTGGAGTGTTGTAACACCCCAGATGTAACTTTCCCAATTTGTACTCCAACTCTTGCCGTTTCCGGCGTTAAGTTATATTTATTTCTCGGGTTCGGGTCTTTGTCTCCGTGTGTTGTTTTCGTTGTCATGCATCTCATATCATGTCATCATGTGCATTGCATTTGCATACGTGTTCATCTCATGCATTCGAGCATTTTCCCCGTTGTCCGTTTTGCATTCCGGCGCTTCATTCTCCTCCGGTGGTCATTTCTAGCTTTCTTTCGTGTGTGGGGATTAAACATTTCCGGATTGGACCGAGACTTGCCAAGCGGCCTTGGTTTACTACCGGTAGACCGCCTGTCAAGTTTCGTACCATTTGGACTTCGTTTGATACTCCAACGGTTAACCGAGGGACCGAAAAGGCCTCGTGTGTGTTGCAGCCCAACACCCCTCCAATTTGGCCCAAAACCCACCAAACTCTGCTCCATCTCCTAGAGCGTTCGATCACGATCGCGTGGCCGAAAACCGCACCTCATTTGGACTCTCCTAGCTCCACTTATGCCTATAAATAGACCCCCCCCCCCCGTTTTCGGATCTCCTCCTCTCCCCGAAACCCTAATTTCATCTCCGCGCGTCGGACACGTCCGCCCGGCGCCGGACACGTCCGCCGCCGCCCCCTCGCCCTATCCCGTCGCGCCACGTGGCACTCACCACCTCGCCGCCGCCGCGGCCCGCGAGGCCCAGATCGGGCCCCCGCGAGCCTGAGCCGCCCCCGCGCCTCCCCGCCTCGATCGCCGCCGCCTCCCTCGGCTCCGGTGGGCGCCGCCGCCGCGGGCCACCACTGCCGCTGCCGCCTGCACCTCCTCTCACCGCCCGAGGACGCCGCCGCCCCGCCGACCACCGGGGCACCCTCGCCGCCCGAGCCGGCCTCCCTCTCTCCGGCCGCCTCATCGTCCAACTCCGGCCGACGCCATCTCCGGCGGTGAACAGTGCTCCCTCCAGTGAACTCCGATAACCGTGCAGATCCAGATCTGGAAAATTTGACGGTTGACTTTTCTCCTCCGAACCCTAATTTTTGTGCTAACTTTGACCGGCTATATCTTCGCATCCGTGGCTCCGTTTTGGACATATAGTATATCAAAATGTTCGCTCGACGAGCACATCATTTCATTCCATTACATCATTTTCATTTGAGTTCATCTTGATGCCCGAAATGCTGTTAGAAGGAGGCTTCGTGAGTTAATTGTCAGATCTGCTAGTTCATCTTAGACTTTTGTCATTTTTGCCATGATTGTTGTGTGCATGATATGCCTATGAGTCCTTCATATGTTTTGTTAAGGATTTTGTCTTCTTTCCAGAGGTGCAACCCATGCATTTTTGTGATGTGTGTGGTGACTTGTGCAAGCTTGCAAAGTGAGGCACCCGGTAAATCTGTTTTCAGGGACTTAGTGTTTTCACTAAGTCTGGGATATTTAGTTCATGATGCCATATGTTCAGCTTGTTTCCTAGTGATCCGTGCCTCTTTTGAGGATGATCAGTAAAGGAGTTTTGTTAATCATGTTATGATCTATCCATCCATGTCTTTGTTTGCAATTATGGAGTCACCTAGCTTGAGTCAATCGAGCTCTACTTTTGCTTCGTTGTGAATCTGGGCAGATCGTCAACTCGTTTGCGATTTTGCCGATGTTATTGTAGTTGATCCGTGCATGCTATGCCATTGTTCTTGCCATGTCTAGCTTGTATTTTGTGCCTTCTTAATGGATGTATGCTTGTCTTGCCATGACTTGCACCGTAGTGAGTGCATCGAGCTCGTTTACATGCCTTCGTGAGCTATATTTCAGCATGTCTCAGTTTTCACTAAGTCTGAAAACTGATTATGTTTTAGCTATGTTCGTGTGCTTGTTAGTATATTTTGTGATCCCTTTTGGCCCAGGTCACTTAGGGTCTTTTGTTAAGCTTGTTGAGTAGCTCCATGCCATGTTCTTACTTGTCTTAATCAGGTCCTGTATCATGTTGTTTTGCTGCTCCGAAGAGGGCTTCATGATCTGAAATTTCAGACAAGTGTTAATTTCACTAAGTCTGAATCTGTTTTGCATTTGCGTTTTTGCCATGCTTGTTTGAACCTCTTAATGGATGAATTGGCCGTGGCTTAGTGCTAGTCTTTTGATAAGCATCTTGAATGCTTCCCTGCCATGTATTTTGTTGTCATGTTTGGTGGCTGTAGCATGTTCATCTCATTGCATTTAGATGCCTACTTGCTGTAAATCGCAGACCGGTGTCATTTTTGAAACGCTTGCCATTTCCAAACTGTAACTCCGATTCCGGCGTTCTTTATATCGTTTTCAAGCGATTTCATCTCATCTTTCCAGTGGCACCCTTGGAATTCCGAGTTGAGGCCAGATTCATGCATTTCCTATCATATCTTGCATTTTGCATCCCGCATCGCATCCCGCATAGCATATCATCTTTGCATTGTGTTGTTTAAGTTTGCACGTGGTTGATTGTATCCTTGTTGCTTGTTTGTCTTGTTTGGGTAGAGACGGGAGACGAGTTCACTAACGAGGAGCCCGTTGAGTTTGCTTTTGAGGATCAAGTCAATTCTGACAACTGTGCAGGCAAGATGATCATACCCTCGAAATCACTACTATCTTTGCTATGCTAGTTTGCTCGCTCTTTTGCTATGCCATTGCTACGGTGCCTACCACTTGCTTACAAGCCTCCCAAATTGCCATGTCAAACCTCTAACCCACCATTATCCTAGCAAACCATTGATTGGCTATGTTACCGCTTTGCTCAGCCCCTCTTATAGCGTTGCTAGTTGCAGGTGAAGATTGGAGGCCGTTCCTTGTTGGAACATTTATTTACTTGTTGGGATATCATTATATTGCTATGTTATCTTAATGCACCTATATACTTGGTAAAGGGTGGAAGGCTCGGCCTCTTGCCTAGTGTTTTGTTCCACTCTTGCCGCCCTAGTTTCCGTCATATCGGTGTTATGTTCCCGGATTTTGCGTTCCTTACGCGGTTGGTTTATAATGGGAACCCCTTGATAGTTTGCCTTGATTAAAGCTTTTCCAGCAATGCCCAACATTGGTCTTACCATTTGCCACCTAGCCTCTTTTTCCCTTGGGTTACCGGAGCCCAAGGGTCATCTTATTTTAACCCCCCCGGGCCAGTGCTCCTCTGAGTGTTGGTCCGACCGAGTAGACTGCGGGGCCACCTCGGGGCAACTCGAGGGTTGGTTTTACTCGTAGGATGTCTCATCTGAGTGTGCCATGAGAAAGAGATATGTGCAGCTCCTATCGGGATTTGTCGGCACATTCGGGCGGTGTTGCTGGTCTTGTTCTAACCCGTTGAAGTGTCTTGAATTACCGAGATATCGAGTCTGATCGGAACGTCTTGGGAGGAGGTCTATTCCTTCGTTGACCGTGAGAGCTTGTCATGGGCTAAGTTGGGACTCCCCTGCAGGGATTGAACTTTCGAAAGTCGTGCCCGCGGTTATGGGCAGATGGGAATTTGTTAATGTCCGGTTGTAGACAACTTGAACCTCAATTAATTAAAATGAATCAACTGAGTGTGTTACCGTGAGGGCCTCTTCTCGGCGGAGTCCGGGAAGTGGACATGGTGTTGGAGTAATGTTTGCGCAGGTTGTTCTCTAGCTTCTCGCTCGTGTTTTGCCTCCTCTTCTCGCTCTCTTTTGCGAATAAGTTAGCCACCATACTTGCTAGTCGCTTGCTGCAGCTCCACTCATATTTTACCTTGCCTTACCTTTAAGCTCAAATAGTCTTGATCGCGAGGGTGCGAGATTGCTGAGTCCCCGTGGCTCACAGATTACTATTACACCAGATGCAGGGCCCGATGATTCCGCTCCAGGAGACGCGTATGAGCTCAAGTGGGAGTTCGACGAAGACTCTCAACGATACTACGTTTCCTTTCCCGATGATCAGTAGTGGTGCCTAGTTGGGGGTGATTGGGACCGTTGTCGCATGTTGGGTTTTCTTTTACTTTGGTGCCATAGTCGGGGCATGAGTGTTTGGATGATGTAATGTTATTTATGCACTTGATTGACATGGCGAGTGTAAGCCAACTATGTTATCTCCCCATTTTATTATCTTATTACATGGGATGTTGTGAAGATTGCCTAACTTGCGACATATGCCTTCAATGCAATTATGTCGCTAAGTCGTGCCTCGACACGTGGGAACTATAGTCGCATCGAGGGTGTTATATCTGTCCTCTACAACATTCAGTTATAGCTATGTCTTCATGTTGAATCTTTTGAACTAAGTGAATGTGATCGGACCCTAACATCTCTATGCTTTCTATCTCAAACTCTATCTCCCCAAGTCATATGCATTCTATTGAAACTGTCGAATGTCTTGTCTGCGTCCTTGTCAGCAGAAGATACAGAGACAACCATTAAGTCCGTTTTCAATGTTCATTCCTCCACATGAAATCCGGAGAAAAGTAGGAATGACCACTCGACAATCCAGGAGTGCGTGGACGTGGAACAAACCCCAAAATTCCGCATAATGGCCACGTGTTCCTCAGATGCGAATCGCCAGGGGCACCTGTGTAATAGCACAGTGCCGCCCTTGTGCCTATAAATACACACTCACAGCGGTCATTATCTCTTCTTCCACCCTCGCACGAACCCTAGCGCCACCGCTAGCCCTCGACGACGTCGGCGACGAAGCGCTTCGCTGCCGCAACCTCTCCGATGCCGTCTTCACGTCGACCGCGGACATCGTCCTCTCCGCTGTCGCCGTAGGTGTCCTCCGTCGCTAAGTTAGGGCACGGAAGATCAAACTGCTCGGCCTCATCTTACACTCCGTCTAGCAGTTCTTAGTGTGGTAAATAAAACTTCCTCTTTCTACAGCACCATTGATCCTATGGATTTGTCACTTTCTACCACAAGCAGTTTCTGTTCACACAAGCTAGATCTCTCTCATACTGCATCTCATAACATGCCTAGTATATTCACTTGTGCTTCACAAAGTAGTTAGATTCCTCACTTGTACTGATTTGTGGATTCGTACAAATCTGGAACCAACTTCTTATCTATGAGTGAATGTCTTCGCATGATGAGGTCAATGTCTTCTAAACTGATTTATCTTCAAAATCTTCTGAGAATGCATATGACCTCTTCCCCTTCCCTCGCACCTTAATGCTGTCACAGGTACATGTCCGTGGGAGAATCCTTTGGTTCTCATAGTCTGCATTCATCTGCAAAATTCTTACAGCATCACATAAATTCTCCCGAAGCCAGTTCCTGTTGGTCCAGCAAACGAAAACCTTTGAAGCCTTTGAACGTCTTGAAGCCTTTCAGGTTAAAGTTTATGGCTTCAGAGAAAGCAGCAAGGAAGGGTGGCAGAAACCGTCGTGGTGGGACCTCCAGAGATCTGCCAGATGAACTCTCAGAAATGTACAAGACAGATCCTGAAGAGGATTACAGTCAGCGCAAGACCTGAATCCAATGGATTCGAAGATATTGGGCAGAACAATGGTTCAAATACATATTTGTGACCCAGGAGTATGCTGAGAAAAACGCCATCAAGAGATCGTGGGGAGACATCCTATTCAAGAATCTTCTACCCAGGTCCGGAGATGAAGCCATTGCTCAAGGCTTCTATCCATGCATGGTCCATGGACCACAGCCTGCTGATGCACACTCGTCGTCACTGCTATGGTGTCGTGACGACAATCTGTTCAAGCACAACTTCCAGTTTGCTCAGAACTCAGCGAAGCAGAACAAGAAGACTTTTGGGTTAGACTTCAACCCTGGTCCCTCATCTCCAAGGGCAGATGGCACACGACATGCAGAACCCAATGTCATCGGTCCTTTCGCCAACCTTGAAGGCCTCATCACCTACATCTTGGTTCAAGGGACTGCAGTGAATGAGTCTGCAGCTGACACTGAGTCTGATGACGCGCCTGCAATGCCGAAGCCAAAGCAGTTGAAGAAGCCAAAAGCTTCAAAGCCTGCCCCTTCACCAAAAGTCTCAAGGGCAAAGCCACTGGCAACCGCACCTCCTGAAGACAGTGTGCAGTCTGAAGACTTATCACGCGTCTCCAAGCCCCAGAAGGCCAAGATGCCTCTGTCTCACACTGGCAAAGAGCTAACAGCTGCTGCCATTCTGCGCAATGACGACATTGATTTGTCAAGTGATGAAGATCTTGCAGATGACGCTCTTGAGCAACTCATCAAGAGCAAAGAAGAAGCAGAAATCTTCAATGATCTACCTCTGTTTGATGTCACCATCATCCACAACTTCATTGACGAGTGGTTTGACACGCCAAACATCAGCTTTGAAGATCTGCAGCTACCCATTGGCCTCAGTGTCGCCTTCCAAGGCGCCATTGCTTCAGAACTTGCTATTGCCCAGCGCATTGTTGAACTGAAGCAGAAGATTGACTATGAAAAGGCTCAGTTCAAGAAGCATATGGCCAAGCTCAGTGTGCAAGAAGTGAAGAACTTCAAGACAATGATGCACGAGCTCAAGGAAGCCTTGTGAAGAAGCATGCAGAAGCTCAGGGTTCGCGTGAGCGCATGAAGACTCTGGATGACAGATGTGTGCAAGCCTATAATGAGGCTGAGAAGCGCAAGGCACTTGGGCGTCCTGGCATCGACCCCAGGATGGCCGCAAAGAAGAAGAAGACGCCTGCTACGGCTGAAGCTGATGCACCAAGGCAAGAAGCAGTTCCGATTGTCTTCCCAACTAGACTGACTGGCTCGAAGCCAAAAAGCCGGTCAACAGCTTCAGAGCTCAAGAAGACAAGGACTGCTGAGGCTGAAGCCAGGAAGAGGAAACACTCTGAAGCCTCTCCTACTGCCCCCTCCAAGAAGAAGAGGAAGACCAAGAAAGCTTGGGCTGCTTCCATAGTGCCCTTGGTAGTTGAACTCATTTCTATGGCCTATCCTGAAGCGGAACGACAACTGACAATTCATGAGCCTGCTTCCACAGAGGCTCATGAAGCTGAAGACATTCCAGCAGCTGATCCCATCGCTGCTGAAGACATTGGTCATCATGACAATGTAGAAGATGATGCAGTCCTTCCTCAGTTGAAAACAGCGAACTCATCAGCATTGGTCGTCCACTGACGCCAATTGCACAGGATGCTTCATGGGCGGATCGCCCACAAGAGGAAGAAGACTATGAGGCCCAGCCCACTCCAACTCCACAGGCGTCGTCTGCATTACGCAGGCTTCGCAAAGGTCCAAGGCCTCAAGTCTCTGCTGAAGACATTCCGGCTGCATCAGCCGCAGAAGGAGTCCCACAAGATCCCACTCCCCTGTCCCACCAAGAAGCAGTTCTCCAGGAGAATGTGCTTGTGACCGACCCTCCAGCTAGGCAAGTGGAGGATGAAAATCGTGAGGCTGCCACAGCCAACAATGAAGCTAATGTGGAGCCCTCCCCAGCAAAAGCTTCAGAAGACAGCGAAGCCACTGATCCCGCCAATTTTGTTCCTGAGTCTGCTGCCGGTCCCCAATTCAACTATCATGTTGAGCACAGGCCTCAGGTCCAGAAGCCAATCCCAAGACTGCCAAGGTTTCCAGGTCCTGCATCAGCACCTGGCTCCTTCAACATCAATGGCTTCAGGGCAGACAACACGTTGTTCAATAGCTCCAGGAACCCCTACTCAAGGGAAAGGATATCATCTGATCGGTTCTGGAGCTATCCTCAGCGAAGCTATTACTCTTGCATTCTGTACAACCAAGGTCGCATCTTCCCACACAAGCGCCTTGACGTTGAAGCTATAGCTGGTCTGCCCTGTCTGGAAGAAGCTTTAGATTGCTTCAAGGAAGTTGGACTGCTGCGTTCATTACTGACGAAGAGCATTGGAATGAAGAGCTGCTGCTTCAATTCTATGCCACACTTCACATCAGAGGGTACAGCAGAGATCCGAAGACTTGGGTCCTGGAGTGGATGACTGGCAACGTTCATCACGAAGCCAATGCATTTGACATCATTGAGCTCACTGGCTTGCCCACTCCTGGCGATCTCTTCGAGCAAGGCTGTCAGCTGCATGCTGAAGCTATTGAGAGCATCTTTCAGCGGCCAGAACCTGATATGAGTCAGATGCTCAGCATGATGAAGCCATTGCCCCAAGATGCTGCTTATCCCACAGAGTTCTTCGTTGAAGACCTTGAGTATCTGCCAAGAACCATCTATCACATCATCAGGCGAACTCTCTGGCCTATCAAAGGGCACTCTCCAAATGCCAAGCTTCAGGGTGCAATGAAGACTTTGGTCTTCTATATACTTCATGGCAAATGCTTCAATGCACAGGACTTCTTCATACGCCAACTTGCTGCATCAGGCATTGATCTGTTTGGTTTGAAGTTCTACGCCCCTTGGGTCATGCGGCTGATCAAGCTACACTCCGCCATCTCGTATCAGCCCTCAGCCCGCAACCATCGGATCTTCTTGCCTGACGTGGACATGTCTACTGAAGCCATATATTCTGAGCCTGCCAAGCAACCTCTAAGTCTTCAGAATGCAGAACATCAGAGTTTTACTCAGAACGTTGAAGGCGTTGAAGCAGTTTCTCGGGTGTATCCTTTGGCTGGCACTACACGTGCACCACACCCTGCTTCCACTGAAGCCACTGACAGTGCCACTGCTCCAAGACCCAAGAAGCGCACTCGTGTTCTCAACGACCGAGAGCTTCTTGTGGCTCTACATCAGAAACAGGATAGGCATCATGACTGGCTGAAGCGTCAGATGAAAAGCCTCTTGGTGGATGTTAATCGCACTCGAAATCTTGCCACCAAGAATGCTTTCGTTGCCCATGAAACCTGTCGCCGCACATGGAAAGGGCTCACGATGATGTGTTCTGAAGCTGATCTTCAAGAGGATGGCTTCACTGAGAGATTCAAGTTTGACTCCACACCTCCTCGAAGGGCTGTGCTGCTAGGAACTCCATCCCTTGAAGACTCTGAGTTCTCTTCCTCTGCTGCCACAGTGACTGCCAGAATTATTGAGGAAGAAGACGATGCTACTTCACCGCCACCTCCTTCAGCACCTCCAAGCTCTTCTGCACCGCCAAACAACACCAACAACCCTGCTACTTCACCTACTCCTCATGGGAACGAGTAGAGGCTCTATGTCTTCAAACCTTTTTGGTCATTACTGACAAAAGGGGGAGAAGCATATGAGATTGATAGTCTTCAAGCGGGTCCATATGGGCGGGTGCTTTATATTTTGCTTCGTGCTTACAACTCTCGTTTTTGCTACATTTGGTTCTTATGAGTTGTAACACTTAAACTAGATGGTCGTCTGCTACTTATTTGCCACCTTGTTTTGCGAAGATAAATTCCGCATGTGCGACGATAAATTCCGCACTTAGCTCATTCTGCAGACGTCCATTTTCCATTATGCATGTCATTATCTTCATATACTTTCACATGCATAGTGGATTGTCATCATAAGTTGAAGTGGATCTCCACAAGTACAACCTGCCATGTGCATTTGCATTCCAAAAGCAAATTAACTTATATGCACATCTTCAGGGGAGCCCTTGCAACTTATGAAGACAATTCCTTATCCTTTACAATTTCACAGATTATATTCCCCGTTGAAAACTTCAACTAGTTTGTCATCAATCACCAAAAAGGGGGAGATTGTAAGTGCATCTAGTGCCACCCCTAGTTGGTTTTGGAGTATTGACGACAAACCTAGTTGAGGGACTAATGTGTTTGTGAGAATTGCAGGATAACACAGGTAGAAGTCCCTCATTGATTCGGTTTTACTACCAGAGATGACCCCTAAAAATGTATGAAGACATTGAAGTCAAAGGTGGTATATGAAGATATTCACATTGAAGACTATGACAAGAGAAGACACATATGAAGCCTATGGAGCTCGAAGACTTAGATCTTTCGTAGTTCTTTTTCTTTTGTGTTGAGTCATAGGAACCACCGTACTGTTAAGTGGGGTCCAAGAGAACCAGTCAGAATGACTGAAGTGATGCCTAAACCAAAAACCTATGTCTTCGAGTGAAGACTATGAGAGCGAATCTTGTCCAGAGTCGGACAAGTCAGCTTTGCTTGTAGCCCAAGTAAAGTTGCCGTGTGAGTTTGAAATCTGACCGTTGGAACACGTGTCAGTTCCTTAGTGACCCAGGGTCATTTCGGACAAATCAGGTCGGGTTGCCAAGTGGCTATAAATAGCCCACCCCCTACAACCATAAACGGTTGGCTGCTCAGATTGAAAGTACGGCTTTTGTCGTTTGAGAGCAACCCACCTCGAAGCCTTTGAGAGAGAATTCCTTGCGAGGATAAAGCCCTAACCACCAGAGCCAGAGAGAATTGGGCATCACTTAAGTCTTCTTGTCTGTGTGATCTGAAGACTTATTACACTTGAGGACTGTGCATCCTCCAGCCGGTTAGGCGTCGCGTTCTGAGCATCCAAGAGACATTGTGGATTGCCGGTGAACGAAGTCTGTGAAGGTTTGGGAGTCTACCTTGAAGACTTACCAGAGTGATTGGGCGAGGTCTATGTGACCTTAGCTCAAGGAGAATATGGTGAGGACTGGGTGTCCTGAGCTGCGTGTTCAGGACTGGGTGTCCGGGACTGTGTGTCCTAAGGTTTAAATACCTAGCCGCTCCAACCAGACATACAGTTGTCACAGCAACTGGAACTGGTCCAACAAATCATTGTCTTCAATGAGTCACTGGTTTCATCTTCACTTCCCTTTACTTACTGTTACTCCTTGTGAAGTCATTGTATGTTTGCACTATCATTTGTCTTCACTGAGTGACTGCGTGTTCTGTTTGGCTTCACAATATCTTCCTACCTGATCCTTACTACCTAGCTGCTATTTGTCTTTGTGCTTTCACTTCATTGAATACTTGACTATGGGTTGGCTAGTGTAGTCTACCTTCCGCTGCATGGTAATAGGTATAATTTTATTGTTTGTCTTCAAAACTTCTATGTTCTGAAGACTTTCATAAAAATCTCCTATTCACCCCCCCTCTAGTCGATATAACGCACTTTCACAATATCTCTTATCTAATTAATGCATCTATATACTTGGTAAAGGGTGGAAGGCTCGGCCTTATGCCTGGTGTTTTGTTCCACTCTTGCTGCCCTAGTTTTCGTCATATCGGTGTTATGTTCCCGGATTTTGCGTTCCTTACGTGGTTGGGTTATAATGGGAACCCCTTGACAGTTCGCTTTGAATAAAACTCCTCCAGCAAGGCCCAACCTTGGTTTTACCATTCGCCACCTAGCCTTTTTCCCTTGGGTTAGGCCAGCCCAAGGGTCATCTTTATTTTAACCCCCCCCCCCGGGCCAGTGCTTGTCTAAGTGTTGGTCTGATACAGAGCCACTTGCGGCGCCACCTCGAGGAAACTTGAGGGCTGGTTTTAGCTGTACGTAGTGTTCATCCGGTGTTGCCCTGAGAGAGAGATATGTGCAGCTCCCATAAGGATGTCGGCGCATCGGGCGGTCTTGCTGGACTTGTTTTACCATTGTCGAGGATGTCTTGTATCCGGGATTCTGAGTCTGATCGGGTCTTCCCACTAGAAAGAATATCCTTCGTTGACCGTGACAGCTTGTGATGGGCTAAGTTGGGACACCCCTGCAGGGTTATGAAATTTTGAAAGTCATGCCCGCGGTTATGGGCAGATGGGAATTTGTTAATGTCCGGTTGTAGAAAACCTGAAGTTGACCTTAATTAAAATATATCAACCGCGTGTTTAACTGTGATGGTCTCTTCTCGACGGAGTCCGGGAAGTGAACACGGTGTTGGAGTTATGCTTGACGTAGGTTGTTCTAGGATCACTTCTTGATCATAGTTGTTCGACCGTGCTTTTGCCTTCTCTTCTTGCTCTCTTTTGCGTATGTTAGCCACCATATATGTTAGTCGCTTGCTGCAGCTCCACCTCCTACCTTTTACCCTTCCTATAAGCTTAAATAGTCTTGATCACGAGGGTGTGAGATTGCTGAGTCCCTGTGGCTCACAGATACTTCCAAAACCAGTTTGCAGGTGCCGTTGAACCGTGCAGATGACGCAACCAAGCTCAAGGAGGAGCTCGATGAAGATCTTGTCCTTTGTGTTGTTCCTTTCTAGTTGATCAGTAGTGGAGCCCAGTTGGGGTTCGATCGGGGATCCGTGTAGCAGTTGGGGTATAGTCTTCTTTTATTTTGGTTCCGTGGTCGGACCTTGATTGTATTTGGGTGATGTCATGTTATATTCATGTATTGTGTGATGTGGCGATTGTAAGCCAACTATGTACCTCTTTCCCTTATGTATTACATGGGTTGTGTGAAGATTACCTCACTTGCGACAATGCTTTCAATGCGGTTATGCCTCTAAGTCGTGCTTCGACATGTGGGAGATATAGCCGCATCGTGGGTGTTACAGAAGACCCTGTACCATTTAGCACTGTCATCTTCCCTAAATGGGGCTCGTGGTGCACCTATGCTGCTCGGCCTGACCGGGGCGGTCTTGTCGCCCTATTTGTTAGCTTTTGTTGTGAAAGTGCAACTATCCCTAGGTGGTTTTGGTAATTCCTAACAACATATAGCTCATTGAGCTAATGCTATTCAAAGATTAATATTTCAGGAAAAGCTCAATGAATGGCATGGCATGGATGAGGAAAGTGGACCCCTCAAAATATTAAGGACAAAAAGATTGGCTCAAGCTCAAAGCTGAAGACTCTACATTTTATATTTTAGTGATCCAAGATCACATTGAGTCTATAGGAAAAGTCAATACTATCAAGGAGGGATGAGGTGTTGTTTAATGAAGTTCTTGCTTCATAGTGCTTAGTGATATGCTCCAAAACCATCAACTACCTTCCCACATCCACATATGTCCTGAACCAAAAGTCAAACTCGGCCCTACCGATTCTTTCTATCCGGCACCACCGAGTTTCAAATGTCATAGCCACTGCCACAAACCCTAGGCAAATCGGTCTCACCGATAGGGATCTTGGTCACACCGAGATGGGGTCGTAATCTCTCTGTTTCCCTTCGTAACATTTTGGTCCTACCGAGATGAGCGATCGGTCCCATAGAGATTGCCATGTACACTCTCTGTTTCTCTTTCGTAACATTTCGGTCCCACGAAATGAGCGATCGGTCCCACTGAGTTTACCTGACCAACTCTCTGGTTAGATTATTACCAAAATCGGTCCCATCGAATTTGTGTAATCGATCACACCGAGATTATGTTATGCCCTAACCCTAACCATATCGGCCCTACCGAGTTGCATCTCAGTCCCACCGAAAATCCTAACGGTCACTAGGTTTGCTGAATCGGTCTGACCGAGTTTCTCCATTCGGTCTCAACGAGATTGGTAAATTGTGTGTAACGGTTAGATTTTGTGTGGAGGCTATATATACCCCTCCACCCACTCTTCCTTCGTGGAGAGAGCCATCAGAACATACCTACACTTCCAATACACATTTTCTGAGAGAGAACCACCTACTCATGTGTTGAGGCCAAGATATTCCATTCCTACCATATGAATCTTGATCTCTAGCCTTCCCCAAGTTGCTTTCCACTCAAACCCTCTTTCCACCAAATCCACATCCCGTGAGAGAGAGTTGAGTGTAGGGGAGACTATCATTTGAAGCACAAGAGCAAGGAGTTCATCATCAACACACCATTTGTTACTTCTTGGAGAGTGGTGTCTCCTAGATTGGCTAGGTGTCACTTGGGAGCCTCCGACAAAGATTCTGGAGTTGAACCAAGGAGTTTGTAAGGGCAAGGAGATCGCCTACTTCGTGAAGATCTACCGCTAGTGAGGCAAGTCCTTCGTGGGCGATGGCCATGATGGGATAGACAAGGTTGCTTCTTCATGGACCCTTCGTAGGTGGAGCCCTCCGTGGACTCGCGCAACCTTTACCCTCCATGGGTTGAAGTCTCCATCAACGTGGATGTACGATAGCACCACCTATCGGAACCATGACAAAAACATAAGTGTCTCCAATTGCGTTTGAATTCTCCAAACCCTTCCCTTTACATTCTTGCAAGTTGCATGCTTTATTTTCCGCTGCTCATAGACTCTTTGCATGCTTGCTTGAATTGTGTTAAGATTGCTTGACTTGTGCTAAGATAGCTAAAATCTGCCAAAGACTAAAATTGGGAAAAGGATAGATTTTTATTTTGTCAAGTAGTCTAATCACCCCCCTCTAGACATACTTTCGATCCTACAAGTGGTATCAGAGCTTTGGTCTCCATTTGCTTTGATTTCCATAGCTTTTGGTGGTCATAGCCTTGGTTTCACAACCTAGGAGAGTATGGCGTCTAGCGAGGGAAATTACCACCGTAGAGGTCCTTACTTTGATGGTACTGATTTTGCTAGTTGGAAGCATAAGATGAAAATGCATATTCTTGGACATAACCCCGCCGTTTGGGCTATTGTGTGTGTTGGCTTGCAAGGTGAATTCTTTGATGGGAGAGAACCGAATCGTGAAGCTACCACGGATGAGTTGAAGATGCTACAGTACAATGCTCAAGCTTGTGATATCCTCTTCAACGGATTGTGCCCCGAAGAATTCAACAAAATCAGCCGTCTTGAGAATGTAAAGGATGGGATACTTTGATTGACATGCACGAAGGTACCGACTCCGTCAAGGAATCCAAGTTGGATGTGCTTCAAAGTCAACTTGACAAGTTCAAAATGAAGGATGGTGAAGGTGTCGCTGAAAACAACTCTAGGCTTGCTCTTATCACAAATGAGATTGCCGGCTTAGGAAGTGAAGAGATGACCGACAAATTCATCATCAAGAAGATCCTAAGAGCCTTGGATGGAAAATACGATACCGTATGCACATTGATCCAAATGATGCCAAATTACAAAGATCTCAAGCCAACAGAAGTCATTGGAAGAATTGTTGCTCATGAGATGTCACTCAGGGATAAGGAGGAGCTCCATAACAAGTCAAGTGGTGCTTACAAAGCCTCATGTGAAGCTCCCACATCATCGAGTGAGAAACAAACCTTCAATGAAGAATTGAGCCTAATGGTGAAGAACTTCAACAAGTTCTACAAGAGTAGAAGCAAGGAAAGAAGTTCCAAGTCAAGGTCCTACAATGACAAAAGATCTTCTAGTCGAGAGCAAAACTGCTACAATTGTGGAAGACCCGGACACTACTCCAATGAGTGTACGGCTCCCCACAAGAGAAGAGAAGATTCTCCCAAAAGAAGAAGTAGAAGAGACGAATCACCATCAAGGGAGAGAAGGAGTAGGGATGATCGATATGAATGAAGACACCCTCAGAAAAGCAAGGATTCGGAAAGGAAGGACAAGTCATCAAGGAGCTACACAAAACGAAGACATCAAGCTCATGTTGGTGAATGGGTATCCGGCTCTGACTCCGACAATGACTCCGACTCCGACTCCGAATATACTCAAGATGAAGGTGTTGCCGGACTATCACTTGTGTCAACCAACTCCTATGACATATTTGATTCACCAAATGAAGGAATTGGAAGATGCTTCATGGCCAAAGGTCCAAAGGTATCACACCCCGAGTATGTTGATTTCAATAGTGATGAAGATGACTTGTTAGGTGATGATGAGTTACTTGTTGACAACTATAGTGATGAATACTATGATGAAACGAATGACAATGATAAGGAGAAGATTGAGTCTCTAACTAAAGAACTAAACACTCTTAAGTTAGCTCATGAAACTATCTTAGGAGATCATTGAGAACTTTTAAGGACTCATGAGAAATTACGTTTTGAAAAGCTCAACCTTGAGCAAGAGCACGAGTTCTTAAAGGCAATCAATGATGATCTTCTCAAGAAAAGTTCTTCTTACATTGCCAAGCGTTTACTCTTATCCACTTACATGCCTCAAGTCAAGTCTAGTAACAAGAACAAGAAAGATTCTTCCTCTAGTAGTACCAATAATCATGCTAAATCCAATGTTGTTGCTTCTAGTAGTTCTCTTGATTCCACTAATGATTCTCTTAGCCAAGTTACACTTGAGCAAGAAAATAGCTTATTGAAGGGAATTATATAGAAAGGTGTTTACAAGAGCCTTGCCGGGAGTAAGAAATTCGCGGAAATTGTACGCAAGCAAGGAAGGCACCGGAAGAATCAAGGTATTGGTTTTGAACGAAAGTTCAATGCCAATGGAGTTGAGTGGGAAGAAGATCAATACCCCAAGACGAAGTTTGTTCCTCAACAAGAGAAGTATGATCCTACTTCATCCAAAGGGACACAAGCTCAAGATGATCTTCCACCACAAGACCACAAGCAAAAAGGAAAGGGCAAGCTTCAAGAGGAAATTGATGCATTTGAGGAAGCTCCTAAGGCCTTGGTCAAGTGGGTTCCCAAGACTACATCAAGTTCCAATTCATCAAGTACAACTACAACTTCGAGGATTCCCATCAAGATGGTGTGGATACCAAAGAAGAAGAACTAGAGAGTTCTTGAGGGTGACTCCGCCAATATACTTCACTCTTATCATTTTGGCAAGAACAAGTGCAATCAACTTCCACATCTTGCACTAGTTCAAGGAGTCACAAACCCTCTTGTTGGTAAGACAAGGGACAAGGTAACCTAAAGCTTTCATAGACATCATCTTGTGTGTGCATCACTCTATGTCTATGGATACTCTTGTTGTTCCTTGTGGGACTAACCCGTGTAGGTATTGAAAGTGCAACTCACTCCAAAGGATAGCTCCAAATGATCTACATCAACATAGAGCATCCACATCTTCAACACCTACATGAAGTCATCATCGACAAAACCCAAGGTTAGTTCATCCCTCTTAGGGGCGATCTCACATCTAGGGGGAGCTTTACTCTAACAATTGAGTTAAAGCAACTCTAATGGTGTGAACACGACAACGCTTTATGTAATAGTGGTAACCCCACTTGTGCTTAAACGATGAGTATGACCTATGATCAAATGTTCTCATTTGACTCCTAAGTCAATATACTCATATATAGATGACCTAGTCATCGCCAATTGCTTGATAGATGCTAGAATTGTTTGTGCATGCTTTGCCACATATTTCATTTGCCATTTTATTGTGTGAGCATGTTGGTTGCATAGTTTACTCATTCGAGGACATCCACTTGTTGTTTTGATTGATTGGTTTCCTTTTCTTTTGGCCAAGTGGATGGACAAGAATGCCTAAGAACCTTCTCTAGCTATCTATGCTTTTCTCGTCTCAAACTCTATTCATGTTGCATCACAAAATTTGATCAAGTCAGATTCAAACCACTCTGTGTGAGGAGCACTCGGAGTCCCCGATTCGTCATAGACTTAAACTTCCAAAACTTCTTTGAGTGTTTCGGTCTGACCGATTCACCCATTTCGGTCATACCGAGATCACTAAGTCAATCTAGGTTTTCAACCTCGGTGCAACTGATTCGAACTTTTCGGTCACACCGAGTTTCAGTAACTGCTTGCAGTTATGAATCTTGGTGCCACCGAGTTGTTCCACTCAGTCACACCGACAGGGTCAGGCTATATATATCCACGGGTCAAATGTTGGAAAACTTTCCGAACCTCCTCGACCTGCGCTTAGCCCGCTCTGCCTCCAGGGTCTCCGGATTGTCTTCCTCGTTGCCATCCGCTTTCTGCCGCTGGTCTCCGCCACCGTCAACAGGAATCAACCCCGCCGTTGCCGCCATAGCGAGTTCAGCGCCGAACTAGGGTATGAACTCGATCACTGTGTTGTTCTATGTCCGATTCCCCAGCACATTGCTTTTCCATGTATCTTGCCACGATTGAAACCATTCTATCCATCGAAAACATTTCGTAGTTTAGTCGTAAATTGAAAATTTAGGGTTAGGTTTCCGCCGAAACCATCTCGGACCCACCGAGTTGTGGAACTCGATACCACCGATTTGCTCAGGCCATTGCACATGTAATTTTTGGTCTGACCGATAATTGCAAATCGGTGTGACCGAGTTTAGGACTTTGTGAAACCCTAGCAGTCTCGGTGCCACCGAACTGTGACTCGGTCTGACCGAGTTCACTAGTTTAGGTTCCAACAGCTACTTCGATATCATCGAGTTTACGAATCGGGCTATCCGTAATGCTTTCTATGGAAAACTAAAACTAAGTTTTTGACTCATTCTTTTGCAAAAACCTCTACATTTTGTGATGCTCATCCACTCTATCTCATCTATATCTATTCACAGGGTCTGTTGTCAGTGTTTGCAATATGTCTGATTAGAGTGACAGCCAGAACAGGTCAGAAGAGTAGGTTCACTTGAGTGAGGGCACTAGTCCCTCTAGCAGCTCAGATGATGGCAGCAGGAGCACCCCAAGCAACTTATCCAAAGCTGCCACCAGGGCCAGCAAGAAAAGAACTTCAAAGTCGGAGGATGAGGACTATGTGGCTGAGGAAGAAGAAACCACCTCAAAGAGAAAAGTCCTGAAGATGTAATATGGCACAATTGCTGCCACCAAGCCAGGCATGAAGCAAAAGGTTCCTGCAAAGAGAATTCCAATGTCTAATGCCAGAGCATCTACTCAAGAGACTTTGGAATCTACGCCCAAAGAGCAGGTTGTGGCAGAGAAGAAGAGGAAAGAGAGGGTCAATAAGACCACTACCAGAGTGCTTGGGAGATCTTCTATCATGAGAGATTCTGAAGAGGAAGAGGAAGAAGATGCTGCACCAGCACCCAAAGCTCAGAAGCTTATAGGTGATGCCATCAGGGTAGGGGTTGTTCCATCTAAGCCTAAGACTGCTCCAAAGGCTGCAGCTCCAGCTCCAAAGCCAAAACCGAAGAGGAGCACCAGGAACATCCCTGCTGAGGAAAAGAACAAGGCCCCAGTGCTTGAAGCTGAAATGGAAGAAGAAGATGATGAGTCACATGTCTTGAGGAAGCTGAAGCCAAAAATCCCAGATCACAATGAAGCTCATCCAGTTGATGAGAACATGAAGATCAGGAAGGACTCGGGTTTGAGGCTATGGAGAGAGTCAGATCCATATGCCACCAGGAGAAGGACTGTTTTGGACTACAGGTTCCATACAAAGGAACAACAAGACTTCTATGAGACAGTCTTGCTTGACAAGAAGCCCATAGTGTGTGACATGAGATGGGTAGACTGGGACTACATCAAGGAGAATGAGGATCACTATCCATGTGTACATGATAGTTTCAAGGCTTGTGGAGTCGATGAGTTTGTGGCTCAGAAGCTCACAAAATGGAATGATGAGCTCATCATGCAGTTCTACTCCACAGCTCATTTCTACCCAGATGGAAGGATTGTCTGGATGTCTGAAGGTACGAGGTACCAGTCCACGGTTGCTGAATGGGAGAAGTTGATCAATGCCCCAAAAGAGAGAGAAGATGACTTCGCTGTCTATGCCAACAAGAAGAAGAATCACAACACCATGGCACACATGTCCAAGGAGATCCCAGATGCTGCTCTTGAGACACATAAGTTTGGATCTGTACATTACCTTCTGTTAAGCCTGCCTACTATCAACTGGATCCTCAGGCACACTCTCTTGCCAAAGTCAGGTGATAACAAGATGATCAGAGGCCATGCAATAAACTTGCTTCATATCTTTGATGTCCCACAGAAGTTCAATGTCATGAGCCTAATAGTTGAAACTATCAAGAGGACAGCTGCAGATCAATAGAGGAGTTGTGGGTATGCCCCACAGATTCAGGAGCTGATCAACTGCAAGATGGGCACTGGTACATATATGCTGGACAAGGAGCACATGCCTATCTATCCAGACTTCAAGGACAACACTGTGGTTATGAATGAGGATGAACCATCTTCTGTGCACGCACAAGCCAAGAAGGAGAAGGCAAAACCTGAAAAGGCTGCAAGGATGCCAACTACTGAAGAAGCATCTCAGTATCTTCTGAAGAGCAAGCAAGATTAGCTTGGCTACTTGATTTCCTCCACTCTGAGGATTGAGAAGGGACGTGCCACCCTAACTCAAAACCAGGAGAGCTTGGAGAGGATCGTGGAGCAAAAGTTCTATGACTTGGATGTGAAGGTAACTGAGATCCAGTCTATTGTGGAGCAACTTCAGCATGATATGCAGGAGAGGAAGGGAAAGACAACCACTGATGCATTTGCCAGAGTGCCTAGAGCTCAAAGGTCTGCTGCAGTGCCTGTTCCAGACACCAGAGCCACTTCATCTGCACCAACTACAGCTTCAGTGCCACCAGCTCCAGCACCTACTCCATCAGCTCCATCTACTTCGACTGAAGCCTTTGTTCTTGGAGTTATCCAGACACCACCACCTGAAGACCAAGCCTGAGAGACGATTTAGTGCTATGCATTTTCTAGGAACTTTTTGGTAACTTGTTGCCAAAGGGGGAGGAAAATGTATAGATCATAGGCTTCGAGAGAGAGCGTTGCTTTTTATTCTCTCTTGCTTTGGTGGTTGAACTTTATTTGGTTTGCTTGTTTGAGATACTTTTTGTCTACGTGATACTTGGATAATCATGTGTTTGATCATATGCTACCTTAATGCTTGTTGGGTCACATTATCATTTTATCCCTATATGATCATTCACTTTGCTTGGTGATGAGTACATGTATTTAATTATTATCATTATCATTTTGAGCGCTCCACCAAGATGTATGTGACATGGAAGAGTAACCCATGAGCCTAATTCTGTGTGCATTTGCAGTCCAAAGCAAATCATAAACTATGCACAAATTTAGGGGGAGCTCTTGCTTTTCACATACCTCTCAAAGCGACAATGTTTTTCACTCTTATTATCATTTGTCGAAGCTTTGATCTATATGTTGTCATCAATTACCAAAAAGGGGGAGATTGAAAGTGCAACTATCCCTAGGTGGTTTTGGTAATTCCTAACAACATATTGCTCATTGAGCTAATGCTATTCCGAGATTGATATTTTAGGAAAAGCTCAGTGAATGGCATGGCATGGATGAGGAAAGTGGACCCCTCAAAATATTAAGGACAAAAAGATTGGCTCAAGCTCAAAGCTCAAGACTCTACATTTTATATTTTAGTGATCCAAGATCACATTGAGTCTATAGGAAAAGCCAATACTATCAAGGAGGGATGAGGTGTTGTTTAATGAGGTTCTTGCTTCATAGTGCTTAGTGATATGCTCCAAAACTCTCAAATACCTTCCCACATCCACATATGACCTGAACCAAAAGTCAAACTCGGCCCTGCCGATTCTTTCTGTCCGGCGCCACCGAGTTTCAAATGTCATAGCCACTGCCACAAACCCTTGGCAAATCGGTCTCACCGATAGGGATCTCAGTCACACTGAGATGGGGTTGTAATCTCTCGGTTTATCTTCGTAACGTTTTGGTCCTACCGAGATGAGCGATCGGTACCACCGAGATTGCAATGTACACTCTATGTTTCTCTTTCGTAACATTTCGGTCCCACCGAAATGAGCGATCGGTCCCACCGAGTTTACCTGACCAACTCTCTGGTTAGCTTATTACCAAAATCGGTACCACCGAGTTTGTGTAATTGGTCACACCAAGATTACATTATGCCCTAACCCTAACCATATCGGTCATACCGAGTTGCATCTCAGTCCCATCGAAAATCCTAACGGTCACTAGGTTTGCTGAATCGGTTTGACCGAGTTTCTCCATTCGGTCTCACCGAGATTGGTAAATTGTGTATAACGGTTAGATTTTGTGTGGAGGCTATATATACCCCTCCACCCACTTTTCATTCGTGGAGAGAGCCATCAGAACATACCTACACTTCCAATACACATTTTCTGAGAGAGAACCACCTACTCATGTGTTGAGGCCAAGATATTCCATTCCTACCATATGAATCTTGATCTTGAGACTTCCCCAAGTTGCTTTCCACTCAAACCTTCTTTCCACCAAATCCACATCATGTGAGAGAGAGTTGAGTGTTGGGGAGACTATCATTTGAAGCACAAGAGCAAGGAGTTCATCATCAACACACCATTTGTTACTTCTTGGAGAGTGGTGTCTCCTATATTGGCTAGGTGTCAGTTGGGAGCCTCCGACAAAGAATGTGTAGTTGAACCAAGGAGTTTGTAAGGGCAAGGAGATTGCCTACTTCGTGAAGATCAACCGCTAGTGAGGCAAGTCCTTCATGGGCGATGGCCATGATGGGATAGACAAGGTTGCTTCTTCGTGGACCCTTCGTGGGTGGAGCCCTTCGTGGAATCGCGCAACCGTTACCCTCCGTGGGTTGAAGTCTCCATCAATGTGGATGTACGATAGCACCACCTATCGGAACCACGACAAAAACATCCGTGTCTCCAATTGCGTTTGAATTCTCCAAACCCTTCCCTTTACATTCTTGCAAGTTGCATGCTTTATTTTCCGCTGCTCATAGACTCTTTGCATGCTTGCTTGAATTGTGTTAAGATTGCTTGACTTGTGCTAAGATAGCTAAAATCTGCCAAAGACTAAAATTGGGAGAAGGATGGATTTTTATTTTGTCAAGTAGTCTAATCACCCCACCTCTAGACATACTTTCGATCCTACACGTTGCTATTGAGGCCGTGAAGGGAAGAAAGGATGGAGTTCGGGCGGGACCAGAGGGGGAGCGGTGTGGTTCTCCCGCTTTGTCCCCACCCTTCTCCGCATCCCCTCTGATGCCATTCAACTATGGCGTTGAGCAGATGATGAAGATGGCGCACTGCTGATGCCTCCGGGTCCGCACAAGTGATGCCCCTACCTGGCACGCCAAAGATGTCGCGGGAAACCACGGCCACCTATAGGACTGAGAGCCCCTTTCTAGTTCAGCAGGGGGATAGCACCTTGCATAAAGAGTGGAGGGATGGGGAACAACACGACAGAGATCACGCAGGCAGTTTTACCCAGGTTCGGGCCGTCGTGAGGCGTAAAACCCTACTCCTGCTTTGGTGGATTGATGGTGGAAAATATGGTGGTGGGCGCAGCATGTCTGCCCGGTAGGGTTGCCTTGAGGCGAGAACGGCTACGCGCGTACGAGTGTGAGGGTGTGGATTAGCCAACCAACTGACCAACCCTTTCTACGGTTGCCTTAGGCCTCCTTTTATAGATAAAGGGGTCACCACAGTGGAAAATCAGTCATTATGCACTGATTAGATAGCAAACAGTGCTATCATACCTAACTCTGCAGGCTAACAGGGCGCATTAAATGTGTCACTCAATGTCACATCACAGCTCGCCCGGCAGGCCCTGCCAGGATGTTTTGCCAGCTTCACGCCTGCTTGCTTGACACGTCTTGGGATGGGTGTCGCTTGGAGGTATTTTCTGTAGGAAGTGGATGCCATGTTTCAAATCACAGCCACTTAGTCATCTTGGAGCTTGACACCGCACTGATCGACGATGTGCGTCATGGTGAGGTGGTGCGATGGAGCGGTTTGCCTCCGTAAGCCTCGGCAGGCTTGCTGGGACAATCCGGAAGCTTGCTTCTGGAGGTAACCCCGTCCTTGCCAGGCTCGCCTGCCCGGCAAGGGGGCTTTTTCCCTTAGCGATATCTGGCTTCTCTGGCTAGTCTTGCTCCTCTAGATCTGCATGTTGGTCCTTTCGAAGAACTGATTCCTTATGCTTCAATGTGATCTTGGAGTTGTATCAGATCACGGGTTCCGTTAAAACCCTTAAGGTTCGAACACAGGGGTGCGCGCGAAGATCTCCCCCCTCCCCTATTGATCTGCGTTCTAACTTAGCTCAGATCTCATGAACTAACTCGACGAACTCGCAACGCAAAGGACACAAGATTTATACTGGTTCCAGCCACCGTTGTGGTGTAATACACTACTCTGGTGTGGTGGTGGTGGATTGCCTCTTGGGCTGAGGATGAACAATACAAGGGGAAGAACAGCCTCCTGAGGTTGGCGTGTTCTTGTGCTTAGCTAACTGGTTGTTGTTATTGGGTGGATTCGAGACCAGTTGCCTCCTACTATGGTGGCTAATCCTATTTATAGAGGCCATGGTCCTCTCCCCAAATATTGAGCGGGAAGGGAGCCAACAACGGCCAATTCGAAAGGGGACAACTAGTACAAGCTATCCTGACAAAAGCAGTCTTCTCCTGCCAAAGGCTCTAGTGGTGACGTCCTCTTGGGCTGCACAGTGACATTCGTCTTGCCGTCCTTCTGTTCTTGGTCTCCTTGCACCAATATGGCAACCTTTGCCAGATGCCTCGGTACTCCGCGCCTGCGCTTGCCCCCTTAGCAGCAAAGTGGAAACAAGGACGCTGCGCGCGCTGGCGCCTGCCTGGTCTCGATCGTCATGAGAACCTCATGAGGTTTGCCCGGCCTTGAACTCTCCGCCCCTCGCGAGCCAGCCTGGTGAGGCCGCTCCTGAGGAGGTCTTGTGTCATCCGCCTCGCGAGGCTTGGACCCTCACTAGGTTCTTGATTCCTTGTTGATGAAGATGGGTCGTACAGGCCTGCTAGCAAAGCCACGCCGTGGGCTGCCGGCAGGCAAGTCTGGGGACCCCCATTCCCAGAACGATGACAGTAGCACCCGGGCCTAAGGCGCGCTCGGGCTTGGCTTTGAGGCGAAGCCAAGGGTCAAGTGCGGAGCGCTGAGGGCCCCCATAGCCTGAGGCCTCGGTCGACGCGTGGTTGTTGATTGGACATGGGCATCTCCTCTTCCCCACGCTGCCTCGGCAACTGCCCGACGTGACAAGTCCCTGCGACATGCAAGGAAAACCATCATTACCTGTGATCATGGGGGCCGCTGGTTGGCCTTCTCCTAGTATAAATGGGAGCAGGGTGGGGACCCCGTCGCCCATCCTTCCTCTTCCACTTCTTCTCCTTCCTTGCTCCTCTCCTGCCACCAATGGCGCCGTCGAGGAGGTTCACCGCCGCGGAGAAGGGGAAGGCCCCTCGCGAGGGGCTCGTCTCTCCGGTGCCCAAGCGTGGACGTGGCCGTCCCCGCAAGCACACAGCAACCCCCGCCGTGGCTCCGTGTGGCTATGGTGGTGCCGCTTCGTGGGGCAGGGGTCGCTCCGGTTGTGGAGGTCTTGTCGATGAAGGGAGACGTGACGTGGTCGCGCGGCCTCCCCGGCCACGCTCCCACTCGGCGGAGATGCTACCGGAGTTCGTCGTCTTGTCGGAGAATCCGGACAGCAACTGGCTTCAACTCCCGCGCTTCTTCGCCGACCAACTGCCGGCCTCAGGTCCTGGCGGGCTTTGGCTACAGGTGGACAGCCGCTGCAGCAGGTCTTCCCTAGGTTGCGGTCGTGGTCTCTGCCGCGGGCAATGTAGCTCTGGCCCGCGGTTGGCAGACGTTTGATACGTCTCCAACGTATCTATAATTTTTGATTGCTCCATGCTATATTATCTACTGTTTTGGACTATATTGGGCTTTATTTTCCACTTTTATATTATTTTTGGGACTAACCTATTAACCGGAGGCCCAGCCCAGAATTGTTGTTTTTTGCCTATGTCAGTGTTTCGAAGAAACGGAATATCAAACGGAGTCCAAACGGAATGAAACCTTCGAGAACGTGATTTTCTCACCGAACGTGATCCAGGACACTTGGACCCTACGCCAAGGCATCAGAGAGGTGGTCACGAGGGTGGGGGCGCCACCCCTTAGGGCGCGCCCCCTGCCTTGTGGGCCCCTCGGAGCTCCACCGCCGCAACTTTCTGTATCCACAAGGTCCCATCTAGGGGCCTGTTCCGGAGCTCCGCCGGAGAGGGCCGTCATCACGGAGGGCTTCTACATCATCATAGCCCCTCCGATGAAGTGTGAGTAGTTTACCTCAGACCTTTGGGTCCATAGTTAGTAGCTAGATGGCTTCTTCTCTCTTTTCGGATCTCAATACAAAGTTCTCCCCCTCTCTCGTGGAGATCTATTCGATGTAATCTTCTTTTTGCGGTGTGTTTGTTGAGACCGATGAATTCTGGGTTTATGATCAAGTCTATCTATGAATAATATTTGAATCTTCTCTGAATTCTTTTATGTATGATTTGTTATCTTTGCAAGTCTCTTCGAATTATCAGTTTGGTTTGGCCTACTAGATTGGTTTTTCTTGCCATGGGAGAAGTGCTTAGCTTTGGGTTCGATCTTGCGGTGTCCTTTCCCAGTGACAGAAGGGGAAGCAAGGCACGTATTGCATCGTTGCCATCGAGGATAACAAGATGGGGTTTATTTCATATTGCATGAATTTATCTCTCTACATCATGTCATCTTGCTTAAAGCGTTACTCTATTTTTAACTTAATACTCTAGATGCATGCTGGATAGCGGTCGATGAGTGGAGTAATAGTAGTAGATGCAGAATCGTTTCGGTCTACTTGTCACGGACGTGATGCCTATATACATGATCATGCCTACATATTCTCATAACTATGCTCAATTCTGTCAATTGCTCAACAATAATTTGTTCACCCACCATAGAATACTTATGCTCTTGAGAGAAGCCACTAGTGAAACCTATGGCCCCCGGGTCTATTCTCATCATATCAATCTCCATCACTTTAATCTTGCTTTGCTTTTTACTTTTCCTTTTACTTTTCACTTTGCATCTCTATACCAAAATACCAAAAATATTATATCTATCAGATCTCACTCTCATTAGTGACCGTGAAGGGATTGACAACCCCTAATCGTGTTGGTTGCGAGTAGCTATCGTTTTATGCAGGTACGAGGGACTTGAGCGTGGCCTCCTACTGGATTGATACCTTTGTTCTCAAAAACTGAGGGAAATACTTACGCTACTCTTCTGCATCATCCTTTCCTCTTCGGGGAAATCCAACGCAAGTTCAAGAGGCAGCAAGAAGAATTTCTGGCACCATTGTCGGGGAGTCTACGCAAAAAGTCAACATACCAAGTACCCATCACAATCCCTATCTCTCGCATTACATTAGTTTCCATTTGCCTCTCGTTTTCCTCTCCCCCACTTCACCCTTGCCGTTTTATTCACCCTCTCCTTCTCCTTCTCCTTCTCCTTCTCTTTCTCCGTTTGCCTTTTTTTGCTTGCCTTTTTGTTTGCCCATGTGTTGGATTGCTTATTTGTCGCGATGGCTCAAGATACTACCAAATTGTGTGACTTCACCAATACCAATAATAATGATTTCCTTAGCACTCCGATTGCTCCTCTTGCCAATACTGAATCTTGTGAAATCAATACTGCTTTGTTGAATCTTGTTATGAAAGATCAATTCGCCGGCCTTCCTAGTGAAGATGCCGCTACTCATCTGAATAGCTTCGTTGATTTATGTGATACGAAAAAGAAAAAAGATGTCGATAATGATGTCGTTAAATTGAAGCTATTTACTTTTTCACTTAGAGATCGTGCTAAAGCTTGGTTTTCGTCTTTGCCTAAAAATAGTATTGATTCTTGGAACAAGTGCAAAGATGCTTTTATCTCTAAGTATTTCCCTCCCGCTAAGATCATCTCTCTTAGAAACCATATTATGAATTTTAAGCAACTTGATCATGAACATGTTGCACAAGCTTGGGAGAGAATGAAATTAATGATACGTAATTGCCCTACTCATGGTTTGAATTTGTGGATGATTATACAAAAATTTATGCAGGATTGAATTTTGCTTCTAGAAATCTTTTAGATTCGGCCGCGGGAGGTACTTTTATGGAAATCACTTTAGGAGATGCTACTAAACTCCTAGATAATATTATGGTTAATTATTCTCAATGGCATACTGAAAGATCTTCTAAGAAAAAAGTGCATGCGATAGAAGAAATCAATGTGTTGAGTGGAAAGATGGATGAACTTATGAAATTATTTTCTACTAAGAGTGTTTCTTCTTATCCTAATGATATTCCTTTGTCTACTTTGATTGAGAATAACAATGAATCTATGGATGTGAATTTTGTTGGTAGAAATAATTTTGGTAACAACGCTTATAGAGGGAATTTTAATCATAGGCCATATCCTCGTAATCCTTCTAATAATTATGGGAATTCCTACAAGAACTCTTATGGAAATTATAATAAGATGCCCTCTGAATTTGAGAATAGTGTTAAAGAGTTTATGAATTCACTAAAAAATTTAATGCTTTGCTTGAAGAGAAATTGCTTAAAGTTGATGATTTGGCTAGGAACGTTGATAGAATTTCTCTTGAGGTTGATTCTTTAAAGCTTAGATCTATTCCTCCTAAGCATGATATCAATGAGTCTCTCAAAGCTGAGAATTTCCATTGATGGGTGCAAGAAAAGAACCGCTAGGATGCGTGCTTCCAAAGATGCCTTTATTAAAGCGTGTTCTTCCAATTCCTATGAAAATCAAGATGAAGATCTAAAAGTTATTGATGTGTCTCCTATCAAATCTCTGTTTTGCAATATGAATCTTGATGAAACTGAATATGATCTTCCTTTACCTAGAAGGCGTTCTAAAAATTCGGAGTATTTAGAAATAAAAATTCGGAGTATTTATGATGAAATTGATGAAAGTGGGATTGAAAGAAATAAAAATCTAGATGTTGCTAAACCCACTATATTGGATTTCAAGGAATTTAATTATGAAAGTTGCTCTTTAATTGATTGTATTTCCATGTTGCAATCTGTGCTAAATTCTCCACATGCTTATAGTCAAAAGAAAGCCTTCACCGAACATATTGTTGATGCCTTGATGCAATCTTATGAAGAAAAACTTGAGTTGAAAGTTTCTATCCCTAGAAAACTCTATGATGAGTGGGAACCATGTCACATCCCTAGTTCTGGTATGACCTAGACCAGCTATCGATTTGTGCATCATGTTTAAATTCCATTTAAATTTGAAATGGGGATTTGTGAAACCCTCAGAATCATTTCTGAAAATGACCCAAGTAAAAATTGCTCCAAAAGGGTCCAAGAAAATGCTCATGTTGCTCTGTGAAAATATTGGACAGAGATAAAAATCAAACCAATATTTTAAAGAGCTCATAATTATTTATTTGGAGAATTTGGAATTAATCAAGTATTTATTTGCATTGGATAAATATTTTTATATATACAAAATATTTTCCAATAATTCTGAATTTTGGTGAGGGGCTTTGGATTAATCCCTTAGGTCCCTGCAAAATTTGACAGAATTAAATAAAATGATTTAGTATTTTTACTAAATTAGAAACAAATGTCAGAAAATAGAAAAGAAAAAGAAATGGAAATGCTTACCTGGGTTACCGCGGCCTAGCACTGTGCAGCCGGCCTGGCCCAGTGGCCCAACAGGCCGGCCTAGCCGACTGGCCAGTGCCAGTCGTCCTCCACCTCCCGCCAGGAGGACAGCGCGTGCGTGGCCGCCGCGTGTGAGCACACACCAGCCACCTCCTGCCTGCCTGCCTCACCCCCTCGACGGCCTGCACGCCTCTGGCGTCGCCACGCACTCCCCCGAACCTCTCTCACTCTCCCCCGTGCTTCCCCCTTCTCTGGTTCCCCTCCACCTCGCACCCAAGCGGAGCACAGCGCGCCGCCGAGCACCACCGCAGCCACCGGGCATGCCTCGCCTCCCCGTGCTGTTGACATACTTCTATTCCTTGCGTCACTTATAGCCCTCAAGTCTACGGATATTAACATCATCTTGGGTATGGACTGGATGAAAGCTCATTATGCCAAGATTGATTGTTACACTAGGTCTATTCAGCTTACACACCCATCTGACAAGATAGTCACTGTCTCCACTAGAGTTGTAAAGCGTCAGCTCTATTCTCTTAATGCCAACCCTCTTCCTGACCTTGAAGATATCCCGGTAGTCCGTGACTTTACGGATGTCTTTCCAGAGGAACTGCCAGGTATTCCACCTGACAGAGATGTAGAATTTGTCATAGATCTTATCCCAGGAACCGCTCCAATCTCTAGGAGACCTTACAAGATGGCACCCTTAGAACTAGCTGAGCTTAAGAAACAACTCGATGAATCCTTGCAAAAGGGTTTCATCCATCCTAGTTCTTCTCCCTGGGCTTGCCCCGTCCTCTTCGTCAAGAAGAAGGATGGTACGGACCGGATGGTTGTAGATTATCGTCCCGTTAATTTGGTCACGATAAAGAACAAGTATCCGCTCCCTAGGATCAACGACCTGTATGATCAGCTCGCTAGATCCTCAGTCTTTTCCAAGATGGATTTGAGGTTAGGCTACCACCAAATCAAGATCAGAAATGGGGACATTCCTAAGATGGCTTTTGTCACTCGTTATGGTCAGTGCGAGTACACTGTCATGTCCTTTGGTCTAACCAACGGTCCAGCTACTTTCTCTCGCTTGATGAACTCGATCTTCATGGAGTACTTAGATAAGTTTGTCGTGGTTTACCTTGATGATATTCTTATTTACTCGAAGAACAAGGAAGATCATGCTGAACATCTTAGACTTGTGCTAGAAAAACTCAGAGAGCACCGCCTTTATGCCAAGTTCTCCAAGTGCGAATTTTGGTTGCCAGAAGTGACCTACCTAGGCCAAGTGATCTCTGGTAAGGGCATTGCTATCAATCCTGAGAGAGTTCAGGCCATTCTTGATTGGACTCCTCCTGAAACAGTTAAGAAAGTTAGGAGTTTCCTTGGTCTAGCCAGTTATTGTCGCCGCTTCGTTGATAACTTCTCCAAAGTGGCCAAACCTCTCACGGAACTTCTCAAAAAAGATAAAAAGTTTGAGTGGTCCCCACAGTGTGAGCACAGTTTTCAGGAACTGAAAAGACGCCTGACTTCTGCTCCCATACTTGTGCCACCGGATTTCACTAAGGACTTTGTTATCAATTGTGATGCCTCACGACAGGGACTAGGTTGCATTCTTATGCAAGATCGCCATGTGATTGCCTATGCATCTCGACAGTTGCATCCACATGAGGAGAATTATCCTACACATGATCTAGAGCTTGTAGCCGTAGTCTATGCACTTAGGACCTGGCGACATTACCTTCTTGGTAAGCGTTGCGAGATTTACACCGATCACCGGAGTCTCAAGTATATCTTCACCCAACCAGATTTGAACCTTAGGCAAAGACGTTGGTTGGAGTTGATCTCAGATTACGACTTAGGGATTACCTACAGCCCAGGCAAGGGAAATGTCATGGCAGAGTAGCTATTGTTTTGTGCAGGTACGAGGGACTTGAGCGTGGACTCCTACTGGATTGATACCTTGGTTCTCAAAAACTAAGGGAAATACTTACGCTACTCTGCTGCATCATCCTTTCCTCTTCGGGGAAATCCAACGCAAGTTCAAGAGGTAGCAACGTTCGCCCACGCGTGCGGCCTGGGCTGGCGGTGCACCCTTCACTTCAAGTACGACGGCGACGCGACCCTCTTTGTGAGGGTGTTTGGAGAAGATGGTCGCCGCGTCGGGTGCTGCCCCGAGGTGAACGACGGCGAGGAGGTGCTCGGCCTTGGCGATGGTCGTGACGAGGATGAGGGCGAACCCGCCCTTGGTGCCGACCGCGTCTCGTCTGGCTATGGCAGCTCTTCCCCAGCGACAGCTCCAGCAGTGGCGGCTACGACCAGCCACCGCGCCCGCTTCGAAGATGGTGGCGGGTCGTCTCATCGCCGCGCCTCCATGAAGCACGAGGAGGGGTCCGGCTGAGCTCAGGATGGCGCCGGGTCCTGCGCCAGCGAACCCCTGTAGGCGCCGCTTCTATTTTGTTCTTCTTTTCCTTCCTGCATCAGAAAGAAACCAGAATGGGCCCCGGAGGGGCGTGTATCGAACTATGATCTCAATCGTTATGTTATGTTTCCGTTCATGTGTCGTGTCACAACATTGTCATTTTATGTAGGGATAACCTAGCTCAACTTGTTTCGGGTGGCCTCCTTCTCATGAGGCGCTTGCCTCCTAGTGCCTGTCGAGGCCTCCTTGACCTGATATGTGCATAGGAACTGCAAAAAATTTGTCAAGAGGTTTATTGCTCACCCGGGGCTTGGTCATAGGCGCCGCTGGCCTTGACTCAGTGCTTCTCGTCGCGATACCCGTGGGGCACGGATCAGGAGAGGTGCGCCGGCTTGTGGGCTCGAACGAGGGTGCCTCGCAAAAAGACAGAAGGAGGAAGCTCACGAGGGTACCTGTTCAGCCCCCTCGTGAGGGACGCAAGGGAGAGTACACATCGACCAAAGAGGCGAAGGCAGAAACAGAGGCAGAAAGTAATAAAAGGGGAGCTGCAAGAGACATCAAAAAGCAAATTTCGATTAAAAGAGGGGCGATCCAACCTCGGAAAGCAAATGAAAAGCCGTGTCCGGCACCTAGTCTAGTCTTCGACGTCTTCTAACCAGCGCGGAGCTAAGTGCTGCCACTCAGCATGGGAGGGAGCCCCCGAGGCTCCAGGGCGTGTACAGCCCCACTCATTATTACGTGAGAGTGTCATGGGCGGCGATTCTTCACAGGCACGGGGCCTTGCTTTACAAGCACTGGGACTTTCTTCACAGGCACGGGGCCTTGCTTCATAAGCATTGGGCCTTTCCTCGCAGGCACTTGGCCTTTCTTCACAGGCACCGGGCCTTCTTCACAGGCACCGGGCCTTTCTTCATGGGTAGAACTTCTAGAGGTGTTGGATGTTCCAGGCGTTCTGGACGGGTACCCCGTCCTGTGTCTCCAAGCGTGTGGCGCCAGGCCTGGAGAAGCGGACAACCTCGAACGGGCCCTCCCACATGGGCGAGAGCTTATGCATCCCCTCCCTGGAGAGCACCCGCCTCAGGACGAGGTCTCCCACCTCAAGAGTCCTAGAGCGGACGCTGCGGCAGTGGTACCGCCGCAGCGCCTGCTAGTACCTTGCCGCCCGTAGTGCAGCTTCACAATGTCGTTCCTCCCCTAGCACGAGGTCCATCCCCCGCATGGCGTCCTTCTGCGTCTCATCAAATGCCAGGACCCGAGCAGAGCGATGCTCGACCTCACGAGGGAGGACTGCTTCCGCTCCATAGACGAGGAAGAACGGGGTTTCGCCCGTTGGCTTGGTGGCGGTGGTGCGGATCGACCACAACACAGACTGGAGCTCGTCGTGATAGCCCCTGCCGTAGGCATCGAGCTTCTTCTTGAAGGTCCTGGTCTTGAGGCCCTTCAGGACCTCAGTGTTGGCTTGCTCGGCCTGGCCGTTGCTCCTCGGGTGTGCTACTGAGGCGTAGCAGATCTACGTTCCAAGGTTAGCACAATATGACTTGAAGAGATTACTAGTGAACTGCGGGCCATTATCGGTGATGATGCAGTTGGGGACCCCAAAATGGCTCACGAGGCCCTTGATGTACTTGACTGCAGAGCCAGCTGGGATGGCACAGACAGCTTCGACTTCTGGCCACTTAGTGAACTTGTCGATGGCGACATAGAGGTATCGATAGCCCCCAGGCACCCAAGGGAACGGGCACAGAATATCCAGCATCTAGACCGTGAACGGCCATGAGAGTGGGATGGTCTGGAGGCCCTGAGATGGCTGATGGATCTACTTGGCGTGGAATTGGCAGGCCTCGCAGGACTTCACCAACTCCGACGCGTCGTTGAGCGTCGTAGGCCAGTAGAATCCACTTGGGAATGCCTTGCCGACGATGGTTCGCGACGACGAGTGGTGCCCACAGTCTCCGCCGTTTATGTCAGCTATCAGCTCTTTCCCCTGTTCCCTGGAGATACAATGCAGTGTAACGTCATTTGGTCGCTTTTTGTATAACTCACTGTCCTGGATGCAATATGACATGGCCTGACGGGCCACACGCTCCACGTCCTCCTCCTTCTCTGGCAACGTCCCTTGCATCAGGTATTCCTTGAATTCCTTGGTCCAACATCCCTCCTGGGGCTCGAGCGCCAAGAGTAGGAGCGCTCCTGAGGTCAGGCCATAGGCTGGGGCTCCAGAGGCAGACGGCTGCGGGAGTTCCTCCCGAGGTTGAATTGTTCCTGAAAGCGGCAGCGTTGCTGATGGCTTGAAGAGCCGCTCCTCGAAGACGCTAGGCTCCTGGGGCTGTCGCTTGGATGCTCTCCTGGCGATGTCATCTGCTTCCTTGTTGGCGCCGCGGGGCACGTGCTACAACTCCAGGCCCAGGAATTTCTTCTCCATCTTGCGCACCTCCGCGAGGTATGCTTCCATGTGCTCGTCCTTCGGCTCATATACCTTGTTGGGGAAGTTGACGAGGAGCTGTGAGTCACCCCTGATAGTGAGACGCTTCACCCCCAGCGCCGCCGCAGCCTTTAGGCCAGCTATGAGGCCCTCGTATTCTGCAATGTTGTTGGAGACCTTCTCGCCCTACTGGAAGCAGAGCTGCACGGCGTAGTAGATCTTGTCTTGAGTGGGTGAGATGAGTACTGCTCCAGCCTCTGCGCCTTGGCGCGCGAAGGCACCATCGAAGTACATGACCCAGCCGTCAGGCGCCTCGCTTCCTGGCAAGAGGGACCGGTCTTCGCCTCCTTCAAGCGCCGGGGGGTCTGTCCATTTTGCCACGAAATCAGCAAGAGCGGCCCCATTTATGACCTTGGTAGTATTGAACTCCAGCTGGAATGCTTGCAACTCGATGTTCCATTCAACGACTCTTCCGGCAGAGTTGGGGCTCCTGAGCACTCTCTCCAATGGGTAAGCTGAGACCACCTTGAAGGGGTGGCCCTGGAAGTAGTGACACAACTTTCGCGAGGCCACTAGGAGCGCGAGTAGGAGCTTCTGAGGCATGGGGTACCGCGCTCTTGCGTCCCGCAACACCGTGCTGACGAAGTATACCGGGTGCTCGACGAGGGTAGGCGTGCTGATGAGGTTTGCGTCTTCTGGAAGCTGGGGTGTCTCCTGAGGGGGTATAGCCCCCGACGCTTGGTCGCTTGCCGAAGTTTCCACGAGTTTGGGGGTGTCGTCCTGCTGAGCCTGATCCTCTACCGCTGCTGCTGCGGCCCTTGTGGCGCCCTCCTGGTCTTGCGCCGTCTCTGCTAGAGGCGTGGCATGGCGCGGTGAGCCCTTGGCTTGGTGTTCTTCCCGAACTGCTACCAGGCCCGCGCTGGCGGAGTACGGGGTGGCGGCAAGATAGAGCACTAGGGGCTCACGAGGTTGTGGTGCCACCATCACTGGAGGGCTGGTCAGGTATCTCTTGAAGTCTTGAAAAGCTTGGTCGGCCTCCGGGGTCCACTCGAACGGGCCCTTCTTTTTCATCAGCTTGAAGAAGGGTAGGGCATGCTCTCCTAGCTTGGATATGAAGCGCCCCAACGCAGTCACCCGACCAGCCAACTTCTGCATTTCCTTGAGGGTCTGTGGTGGACCCATGTCTTCAATGGCCTTGACTTTCTCTGGGTTGGCCTCGATACCCCTGTGGGACACCAGGAAACCCAGTAGCTTGTCGGATGGGACGCCAAACATGCATTTCTCCAGATTGAGCCGCAAGTCCACCTGGCGAAGGCTTTCAAAGGTCTCCTCTTGGTCTTGGATCAAGGTCCCCGCCTCCCGGGACTTCACCACAATGTCGTCGACGTAGGCTTCAGCGTTTCTCCCGAGCTGCCGCCCCAAGGTGATGTGCATGAGCCGTTGGAAGGTTGCGCCCATGTTGCGTAGCCCGAACGGCATGCAGGTGTAACAGTACACCCCACACGGGGTCAGGAAGGTCGTCTTCTCCACATCTTATACCGCCATCTTGATCTAGTGATACCCTGAGAACGCGTCCAGGAAGCATAGCAGGTCGCACTCAACGGTGGAGTCGACGATCTGGTCGATGCGTGGAAGCGGGAACGGATCTTGGGTGCAGGCCTTGTTGAGGTTGGTGAAGTCGACGCACATCCGCTCCTTCCCACCTTTCCTGTGGATGATGACGGGGTTCACCAGCCACTCGGGATACCGAACCTCGCGTATGACACCCGCAGCCTCCAACTTGCGAGTTTCTTGGACGATGAAAGCTTGCTTCTCCATGGACTGCCGCCTCGCCTTCTGCTTCACAGGGCATATGTTGGGGCACACCTTCAGGTGGTGCTCTATTACCTCTCTTGGGACCCCTACCAGCTGGTCGGGCTCCCAGGCGAACACTCCCTTGTTTGCACGCAGAAACTTCACTAGCGCCTCCTCCTGAGCAGGCTCGAGGTTGGCGCCTATGGTAAAGGTTGCCCCTAAGGACCCGTCCTCCTCGACCAACACTTTCTTGGTTTCTGCCTTGGCCTGAGTGAAGAAATGCTTCTTCTTGGTTGGTAAGGCTCCCTTGGCCTTGGACGTATCTGTGTCGGTGGGTCGTGCTATCACGGTGGCCTTGAGGACAAGCTTGAGCACCGCCACGGCCTCCTTGGCGTCCCCCTTGATGGTGAGGACACCGTGGCTCCCCGGCATCTTCATGAGATTGTAAGCAGGATGGGTTGCCTCCATGAACTGGGTCAGAGCTAGGTACCCAAGGATGGCGTTGTATGGGAGGCCAATGATGGCGATGTCGAAGTCGATGAGCTCGGTGCGGTAGTTGTCGCGCGTGCCGAAGGTCATGGGGAGGCGGATCCGTCCCAGGGAGCGGGCGGAGCCTCTTCCAACTCCCGAGAAGGGCTTGCTAGGGCGGAGCCGCTCGAACGGTACATGAAGGAGGCTGAAGGCCTCGACGGAGAGCACATTGAGGCCGGCACCGCCGTCGACGAGCGTCTTGGTCATGGATACATGGCAAATGGTGGGTGCATAGAGCATCGGGAGTGCACCCAAGCTGACGGTGGAGGCGGGATGATCTTCCGAGTCGAAGGTGAGGTCGGCCTCATGCGTGGCCTAGCCAGGCGGAGCCCTTGGGCGCTTGGAAGCAACGCCGATCTGGCGAAAGTATGGCTTGATGTGCCGATCTGAGGGTGGTGCTCGCGAACCGCCGAGAAGAGCTGCGACGATGGGGGCTGCCGGTTCCCCGAAGCGAGTGACGAAGAGGCCGCGTAGCTCCTCCCAGGTGGTGACAGAAGACTCCGGCAGGTGGAGGAGGCAGGCACGCGGCACGCCCACAAGGGCCATCGGGAACCAGTTGGCCATGACCTTGTCCTCGCCCCCGGCTTCCAGGACGGCCTCCTCGTATGCTAGCAGGAAAGACGACGGGTCCACCGCACCGTCGTAGCATGGCAGCATCTCTGGCTTGAACTTGGGTGGCCACTGCACCTGCCACAAGGCGGGGGCAAGGGCTCGGAGCCCCCGAGCGCCGCCGTGGGCACTGGTAGATCCAGCTGGAGGGGCGTCTGCCATGGGGAGCGGGCGTGGAGATGGTGGAGCGCGAGCCGACGGAAGGAAGACTCCGGCGCACCCCTAACTGGCGCGCCAAATGTCGGATCATGGGTTCCGGCAAAACCCTTAAGGTTCGAACATAGGGGTGCGCGCGAAGATCTCCCGTCTATCGATCTGTGTTCTAACTTAGCTAAGATCTCACGAACTAACTCGACGAACTCGCAACGCAAAGGACACAAGATTTATACTGGTTCGGGCCACCGTTGTGGTTTAATACCCTACTCCAGTGTGGTGGTGGTGGATTGCCTCTTGGGCTGAGGAGGAACAATACAAGGGGAAGAACAGCCTCCTGAGGTTGAGGTTTTCTTGTTCTTAGCTAACTGGTTGTTGTTTTTGGGTGGATTCTAGACTAGTTGCCTCCTATTGTGGTGGCTAATCGTATTTATATAGGCCATGGTCCTCTCCCCAAATATTGAGAGGGAAGGGAGCCAACAACGGCCGATTCGAAAAGGCACAACTAGTACAAGCTATCCTGACAAAAGCAGTCTTCGCCTACCAAAGGCTCTGGTGGTGACGTCGTCTTGGGCTCCATGCTGACATCCATCTTGTCGTCCTTCTGGTCATTGTCTCGTTGCACCAATATGGCAACCTTTGTCTGATGCCTGTACTCCATGCCTGCGCTTGCCCCCTTAGCACCAAAGAGGAAACAAGGACGCTGCATGTGCTGGCGCCCACCTGGTCTTGATCGTCAAGGCTTACGTCACGAAAACCTCGCGAGGTTTGCCCGGCCTTGAACTCTCCGCCCCTCGCATGCCAGCCTGGTGAGGCCGCTCCTGAGGAGGTCTTGTGTCGTTCGCCTCGCGAGGCTTAGCCCCTCGCGAAGGTCTTGATTCCTTGTTGATGAAGATGGGCCATACAGGCCTGCTAGCAAAGCCACGCCATGGGCCACAGGCAGGCAAGTCTAGGGACCCCCGTTCCCAGAACGCTGACAAGTTGTGATCTTGTTCTTGTGCCGGTTGGCTTACCATCCGTGCATGAATCAGGGGAAAACATACCCCCTACTTTGTGTTCCCCGACAGTCTATTTCTTCACATTGTATTGACAGCTAAGGATAAACAGTCAAAGTTCATAATATGGTAAGCATAGTATGACATCATTCATATCACAAAACAACTAAGAACATACAAACATACAATTGTAACATTGTGTAGACAAGTCCAGCATGGAACTAGAATACAGATCAAGATCAAAGGAACATCACTCCTCTCTTTTAAACCTTGTAAGGTGCAATGATACGCTAAGACAATTGTGTATAAAACTGAAAAGAGTAATAGACATTGGCTGCAAACCGTGCAGTTCAATGCACAAGTTAGAGTAAGTAGTAGTTAAAAGGCATGAGGATTAAGGACTTACAACAGCAGCTTTGACTGGTGTAGTCATGCCCTTCGTCTTACTGGTGTGACAGTCCTTGAAGATTTCCACAACATTTGGTTCAGGTACTTTTTGGTCCTTGCAGGCTTTCCTCTGCATTTGGAACAAGTCAATATAGATATAATAATATAGCACAACAAAAAGAGTGAAACAACAGCTATTACAAGAGCCTCGCAGTGTGCAATATAGCTACGAGATCATGTCGTCTGTTGGAACTTCACTTTCGTACGGTTGGCCATGTTCTTTGAACAGTTCACCTACAACAAGATAGATTTGTTAGGCACATGCGTAAATAGGAGTTCAACATGTGATCTGATCACATATATATACGTACTTGATACTTTGGATCAAACCAGTGTTTAATCAGGTCTCTCTAGTCTTCATTTGATATATTTTCCACTGGAGATTTTTGGGCAAGTTGACTGCTAGACTTGCCTTCAAAGTGAGTTTTCCTCAAGTTATACCGATATTGTCACAGAGCAGAATTGAAAACATGGGTGCATGCTTGTCTGGTTGCATCATCTTGGTTATCCAACTTGAACCTCATTTGTTGAAAATTATGGTAGTCTCATTACTACCAACCTAGAAAGTATGGGACAGAGCAAGACGATATTACTAATTTCCATACATAACCATACTTATAGATAAATTGTCGAGGAAGGTGTTGAACTGGGTTTCGTCTTTGTCATTCCTGTATTGAATCCATGTTGGGAGGATACGTGTATGACACCTAACAGCAACCGCTGCCTCTGATACTAACTTGGCTGACTCTGTAGCATCACGTGGTCCTTTTATACCTGCCTCAAAACGGATCCCCGTTCTTCCTCCTCTAGATTTAGTTCATCTATCGCTGACTCTGTTGCAGGTGCATTATCCCTGATGTATGTTTCCTCTTGCGCCTAGGTGCTAGCCAAATTGTGAAATGACATATAAAGAAGCATGCAACTATAACTTGACTCTAGCAACTACCTTCTTGTTGTTCAAGCTCACAAGGTTCATCTGATCTTGCCAACTCGTCTTGTGTTAAGAGTGCTTATGAAGTAGTGTCAGGTGGCAAAGGAGCTTGGGAACTTGTCGCTAGCTGAGTTGACAAATGAATAACTCATGCAGCAATTGGTACTATGGAAGGTGTTGCAACAACTAGGGCTATCGCTGCTTGTTTGGTGGCATCTATTAGTTTCTGTTTGGATTGTTTTGTAGCTGGTGTAGCATGAGATACTGTTTTTGTACAATTTTCCGGTGGACTTTGACCTTCTATTGCACCATCAATACCAGCAGAATCTCCATAAGTCTTCTGCTTCCGTTTCCATGCGTCTTGAGTACTTACACCATCCCCTGCCATTCTGTGTTCCTTCCTCTTTCTCTGTGCCATGTCAAGTCAAGCCGACAAGAAAAAGGAATAAAAATTTAGTTCTTCAGGACAAATTGATGTGTGATATAGACAAACAGAACTTTGATGTTAGACAACCGCATGATAGGAGGATGTAATATGTACGAAAAACAGGACGACATGAGATAATAAAAATTATGATGTGTAAACTAAGAAGAAGTCATTTCAATAAATTAGAAGCAATGCAATGGAAGGTAGACACCATATGAAAGATGCTACAGATATCGCTCTGCCAAGTTAATAGTGTCTCGTCATAACTGGCATTTAAACAAATGTGAAGTAGTACAAGAAATAAATCATATGCAAGATGCAAACGACATCATACTACCAAGTTAAAGGTCTCTCGTCATTAGTGCCATTGCATATCCACAACATTGCACATTCACGGCTATGATGTGTAAACTAAGCAGAAGGCATTTCAACAAATTAGAAGCAACGAAAGCTAGACACCATATGTAAGATGCAACGAATATCACTCTACCAAGTTAAAACTGTCTCGTCATTAGTGCCATTTAAACAAATTAGTAGTACAAGCTAGAAAATAATGCGACATGTAAACTATATTAGATTCCCAAGTTAAACATGTCTTGTGAAAAGTGATTGTTGCTGGTTACACAACAGTAGTACTTTGATGTAAGAACATGGTGCGATAGACAGATATTATATGTTCTAGAAATAGGAACACGTGTCTTATTCACAAGTATAATGTGTAAAGTAAGCAGATGGAATTCAACAAAATTAGAAGCAATACAAGCTAGACATCATACATAACATGCAACCACATATAACAGTGCCATGTTAGAGGGATAACCTGTAATGGTGGACCAGGGGACACGTGCTCATCATCAACACAGCTACGTTGAGTGTCTATGCATGTGTTGTCTTCCAAATCTTGTTGGGGGGATGGCAAAGTAGAATGTGTAGAGGCCCGCCATTTCAGATGTTTGGAAGAAGCACATTTATCCACCACCTTGCTAATTTTCTTCTGCTTTATTGATTTTGAATTTTTAAATAAAACCCACAAGAAAAAAGCAATAAAATTCACTCTTTAGAACTCATTCATGCATGATACTGATGATCACTACCTTGATGTAAGGCAAACACATGATACGGGGATGGAATATGTACGAAAATAGGACGACATGGCATATTCAAAACTATTTGTGTAAACTAAGAAGAAGCAGTTTAATCAAATTACAAGCAATACAAGCTAGACACCATATGCAACATGCAAGACAATATCACACTGCCAATCTAGAGAAAGCACCTGGGATGCCACTTTCGCCGAAAGACCGCCATCAGTCCCTGCCTTAATTTTTTCCTTCCTCTTTCTCAATTTTATTGCCTTGTCAAGTCAAACCCGCAAGAAAAATGAATAAAAATTCACTTTTCAGAAATCATTGATGCAAGATTCTGATGAGCACTACTTCAACTTAAGGCGACCGCATGATAGGAATGTGTCAGAAAAAGGGACACCATTGCATATTCACAGCTATGATGTGTAAACTAAGCAGAAGGCATTTCAACAAATTACAAGCAATGAAAGCTAGACTCCATATGAAAGCTCCAACGAATATCACTCTACCAAGTTATACTTTCTCATCATAAGTGCCACTTCAACAAATTAGAAGTAGTACAAGCTAGAAAAGAATGCGAGATGTAACCTATATCACACTCCCAAGTTAAACGTGTCTTATGATAAGTGATTGTTGTCGGTTACAGAACAGTAGTACTTTGATGTAAGAACATGGTTTGATAGACATATATTGTATGTTCTAGAAACAGGAACACATGTCATATTCACAAGTATAATGTCACGCCCAATATGCGACACTACGCTAAAGGGACTTGAAGGTCCCACCAAGGATAGAACCGCATATTGACACCCTTTTGCAAGGTGGATATCATCACATCATACCATTACATAATCCCCTGAACAAAGAAGAAGTAGAAGAAGAACTCCAACACAACCAGATGTCGCTCTCACGTCATGATCATCGCATTACCTGTACCTGCAACTATTGGTGTAGTGAACTGTGAGCCACGAGGACTCAGCAATCCCATTACCATGGGTATGAGGACTAGCAAAGCTTAGTGGGTAAGGAAGGGGTAATGTGGTCAGGTTGCAGCAGCGACTAAGCAATGTATGGTGGCTAACTCAATGTACAAGAGTAAGATGAGAAGCTAAGGAAACGGTCGCCAACTAGTAATGATCAATAAGTGATCCTGAACTACTTATGTTCAAGCATAACCCAAGCGTGTTCTCATTGAACATACCCAAAAAGAGACAGCCATGGCTACGCATGCAGTTGGTTTATTTTAATTTAGTTTACTTCAAGTCCACTACAACTGGACATTAGCAAATTCCCATCTGCCACATAACCGCGGGCACGGCTCTCGAAAGTTTAAACCCTGCGGGGCTGTCCCAACTTAGCCCATGACAAGCTCACGATCCGCGGAGACAATCTTCCATATCGGGACCCTCCGATCAGACTCAGAATCCCGGTGCACAATACATTTCGACAATGGTAAAACAAGTCCACCAAGACCTCCTGATAAACCGACCTAGCCAGATAGGAGTTGTGTGATCTCTTTCTCAGGGTACACCGGATGAGCAAGGCATATAGGATCCAAATACCCAAGTTCCCTAGGGCGGTCCCGCACGGTGCTCTATTTGGGACAAACACCATCAGCACTGGCCCCCCTGTATGTAGAAATCATCGGGTTCATGACGCCCTATGCCAATTAATTATTAGGCTCAAGTGTTATTATGGAAAAAATTTAAAACCAATGTTGGGCCTTGCTGGAAGAGTTTTATTCAAAGCGAACTGTCAAGAGGGGCCCATAAACCCTCATTGTGTTAGGGATACAAAATCAAGGAACATAACACCGGTATGACGGAAACTAGGGCGGCAAGAGTGGAACAAAACACCAGGCATAAGGCCGAGCTTTCCACCCTTTACCAAGTATATATGTGCATTAATTAAATAAGAGATATAGTGATATCCCATGATATCCAAGAAATCCATGTCCCAACATGGAACAACCTGGAACTGCACCTGCAACTAGCAACGCTATAAGAGGGGCTGAGCAAAGCGTTAACATAGCCAAACAACGGTTTGCCAAGAAGGGTGAAAAGGTTAGAGGCTATCATGGCAATTTGGGAGGCTTGATAAACTAGTGATAGGTAGCGCAACATAGCGATAGCATCGAGACAACTAGCATAGCAAAGATATTAGTGAGATCCAAGGTGATGGTCATTGTCGGTGTCAAAACCGGCGGATCTCGGGTAGGGGGTCCCGAACTGTGCATCTTGGTCGGATGGTAACAGGAGGCAAGGGACACGAAGTTTTACCCAGGTTCGGGCCCTCTTGATGGAGGTAAAACACTACGTCCTGCTTGATTAATATTGATGATATGGGTAGTACAAGAGTAGATCTACCACGAGATCGGAGAGGCTAAACCCTAGAAGCTAGCCTATGGTATGATTGTTGTTCTGTATGTTGTCCTACGGAGTAAAACCCTCCCGTTTATATAGACACCGGAGAGGGCTAGGGTTACACAAAGTCGTTTACAATGGTAGGAGATCTACATATCCGTATCGCCAAGCTTGCCTTCCACACCAAGGAAAGTCCCTTCCGGACACAGGACGAAGTCTTCAATCTTGTATCTTCATAGTCCAGGAGTCTGGCCGAAGGTATAGTCCGGCTATCCAGACACCCCCTAATCCAGGACTCCCTCAGTAGCCCCCGAACCAGGCTTCAATGACGATGAGTCCGGCGCGCAGATTGTCTTCGGCATTGCAAGGCAGGTTCTCCTCCAAATTCCGTGTACCTGTTGAATAAAGTCCAGTTTCTTGTAAATGTTGCGCTCCTTGGCTTCTACGCCCAATAATGGTCGTCTCCCACGTGTCAAAAGAATATGAAAAGACTGGGTGTTTTTACATCCACACCCCTAGCCGCGTAAATGAGCCGCTCATTTAAGGGGACGAGGATTTAGATCCAAACCACACCTTCTCCCTTTCGCGAGTGTTCATCAGAGCGCATCCGGCAAAGGTCATTCCACCATGGCCAGCCATCGCACCTCCTCCCTTCGCCCTTCCAGCCCTCAGCCTGGATATCGGGAGAGATGCTCCATCCCGCATAGCGAGCTAGTGACGCTCCAGACCAAGGGATTTCTCCCCCCTGCCTATATGGTCCCGGTTCGAGCCGGTCTTGCCATCTATAATGGAGGAGAGCAAGCGGAGAGTGCCCCTAATCCCTCCAATGGAGAGCGGGTATGCCTCATCCCTTATTTAATAAGAAGGCTCGGATTTCCAATCCATCCGTTTCTCCGGGGGCTCCTGGAGTTCTATGGCCTCCAGCTACATAATCTTACGCCTGCCTCCGTATTGCATATCGCGGGCTTTGTAGCCCTCTGCGAGCTGTTTTTGGGTGTTGAGGCTCATTTCGGGCTGTGGAAAGAGCTATTCTGCCTTGTGCCCCGTTCTCAGAAGGGGTCAATATATCAAGTGGGTGGAGCCGAAGTGTGGCGCATCGCCAGGACCGGATATCTATCCGGAACCCCAAAGAAGGCGTCCGAGGACTGGCCTTCGGAATGGTTTTACATAGAGGACGTCCCGCTGCCGGATCCTGTCTGGATCGGCCTCCTTGAGTTCGACAGTGCTCCACTAAAGAAGCGCCTAAGTTGGCGTCCACGGAGCCCTCAGAGGGAAAGTGACAAGGACGTCTGTTACCTGATGGGCCGGATAAGATTGTTAGCTCATTCCGGACTGACCATGATCGGGGTCATGGCTGCATGCATCATGCGAGGGGTGCAGCCGCTACAGTACAGAGGCCACCCCATCTGGGATTTCAACGGGGAGGACGACGCCACCCGCTACGGCCGTAAGGGACCGGATTCGGCTGCGGCCCTAACAAAGACCTTGTCCGCTTTGTACAAGGGAGAAGAGGAGGAATTTTTCCGCGTCAACACATAGGGTGGATTTTCTATGTACAATCCCCCAAGCTGGGTAAGTGGTTTACTTGCCCATTAGTCTTATATTCCCATTATTAAATATTCAGTCTAACGACTTCAACGCAGGAACTGCGCCAGGCTGTTAAAGAAATAAACAGCTCTCCTCCACAACCCGAGGACCCAGGACGGTCCCTCGACCCGGCCTCTCAAGAGGATCCGGACTTATCTGTGGAGCTGATTGCTGGAGTGTTCCATCAATTGAGCAAGGACAACGCCTTGGTGGCTATTACGGCCGATTACCCAGGGCTAATCCCGGCCTCCCAGGTAACTAAGATCGAAGTCCCAGTACCCCGAATAGGGGTCCGCCCTCTCATGTTTTCAGTTTCCTGATTACAACCGAGCTTTGCAGGGGAGGTTTTTGAGACGGGAGGCCGAACCTGCGGCAACAAGCCAACGAGGGGCCGCAGGGCCCCATGGGCAGAAAAGAGGTGCAGTCCGGACCGAGGCGTCAGCGCAAAGGTACGGCGCGCTCCCTTATCCCAGGTGTTATACCTTCAAGGCATATTAACACTCGTGCTCTCTTCAGGACAAAGAGACCTCGCTGGACTATATCCGGAGTGGCTGTCAATCGCGCCTCCACCAGCCACGCTCCAAAGCCTGGTCCGAAGGCGGAGGCGAACACAAGGCGCGCACCGGACGCTCCTCCGACGGAGGATGTGGACAAGTTGTCTGCCACCAACTCTGAGGTGGAGAGTGCCATGAACCACAGGCGTCGCCGGACAATTCTTTGCGACGCTTGTTTCTCCTAGGAGGCATTAGATGCCTTCAATTCGGGAGATGTGTACCTCCGTGCCGCTCAAAATGGTCTAGCCAGAGCCACGGAGCAATATGTAAAAGACATACGGGTAAAACAAATTTGGTAATTATATATATATACCAGTAGCCCCTGAGACTTGAAACAGTTAGAATAACTGATTTAAGGATCATTTGTTATGCAGGTTCTTACAGAAAAGAATTCCCTACTGTCCCAGGAGCTGGAAGAGTGCAAAGCCCAACTTAAGGCCGCACTAGCCGCGGTAGGGGAGCCCAAGGAGACCCCCTCTGGTAATATACACTTTGAAAGATAAGTATTTTGCGAAGCACGGCATGGGTGCGAATCTGACAAATGGAATTGCAGATGGCGCCGGATTGAGTCCAGAAAGGCAACAACTCCTACGCCAGCTGAAGGTTGGTGAGAAGGTGCTGACAAAGGTGAGGCGGGAGAAGAACGATCTCCAAGATGCCAACACCAAGCTGGGCGTCGACCTGAAAGATGTTCGTGCCCAGCTGTCAGACTCCGTTAAGGAGAATCAGCGGCTTCGGCGCGGCATATTCAGTAAGTGCTTGAATGAACCTTTGAAAAAAAGTTCGGCGGAGAAGTCGACTAACTGAGTAATGTCTGTAGGTGTGCTAACAGGTCGTCCTGCAGAGGAGATGCCCGGTTCTATGGGTGACCTTCTTCCCGAGCTCTCGCAACTGCTCGAGCGAGTTCGGCAAGCGATGCAAGGCGTCTCCCAGGCCTTGTGGCCATCCATCTCCATGCCCGAAGGTCTTGGAGAGCTTGCGTAGAAGCTAAAGGGAGCACGGCGGTGCTTCCGATTGTGGAAGATATCGGCCTACCGTCAAGGCGCTAGGGAGGCCTGGGCCATGGTGAAGACGCAGTACACAAAGGCTGACCCCAACCACATGGCCGAGGTCGGTCCTGCGGGGCCTGATGGGAAGGAGATCCCTGTAAGCTTAGTATACGGCTAAGTAGAATTGGCCGCAATGTATTCCTAGCAGGACTGTAAATTAAACAGCCTGTTAGATGGTATTGAAGAGGAATACAATCAGTCAAAATGACTATGTAATTTAATTGACATTTATAATGCCTTCTAGCCGGATTGTAGATCGTTTGTCATGGCCGACCTTTTCGCTTCAGCCTCGGGACCTGACGGTCTGGAGTGTGTCTGAATTCCCATGCGGTTATATAAGAACCGGGGAATGCATGGAGACCAGGCGTATGGGTCATTAGTGCGTGAATAGACAAGTGCCCGACTAGTTATGTTATATTACATGGTTAGTAAGAAACATCTTCCAGGGAGAATAGTTCCGTTAGGGGTTCCTTTCCCTGGGAGGCATGCCCTAAAGTGCATGCACATTCTGCGAAAAAGACGCGGGAAAAAGTATCTGGGGGCGCATAAATAAATAAGTGAAAAGATCATCTTTTAGGTCACCGACCGAATATTCCCTTAAGAACGCTAGCTTTCGGCTTCACCCAGTCTGAGGTACACATCCGGCTGATCCGGCAGTAACAATCGCAGAGGTGCTCCCTTTACCGCCTAGCCGAATAATCAGGAACGTAGGGGTAAGAATAGGAGCCAGGCAACCCAGCTTGGCCAAAACTTAAGTCATATCGATGCATATAATGGTGAAATAAAAGGTACATGCGGAAGTGTAACACATGTGTTGGGCATGAAGCCCGTATAAATAAGCTTCTATTAAAAGAAGCCCCCAGGTTTAATGGGTGCGAATAGCACATCATTTGATGAGCCTTTAAAGGCTATAAGAGAAAGGAAGGGGAGAAGGAGAGAAATTTAAGACAAACGGTATATAAAAAATGGACAGAGGAAGGAGACGAACACAGAGTCCGGCGCTAGGCATAGAATCTTCGGAGACGGGCTGCGTTCCATTGGTTCGGCTCGAGTCGGTTATCCAATGCATCTCGCAGGCGGTACACTCCACCAGCTAGGACTTGGTCAATTATGAAGGGACCTTCCCACTTGGGCTTGAGTTTGTCCTTTTTCTTGTCCGGCAGGCGTAGAACTAATTCGCCAATGTTGTAATTTTTGGCCTGTACTTCTCTGCTTTGGTATCTTCGAGCCTGCTATTGATAGAATGTGGAATGGGCTTTTGCCATGTCACGCTCCTCCTCCAATGCGTCCAAACTGTCCTGTCGGTCAAGTTCGGCTTCTCTTTCTTCGTACATGCGCACTCAAGGTGAGTCATGAATTATGTCGCAAGGCAGAACTGCCTCTGCGCCGTACACCATAAAGAATGGTGTGTATCCGGTGGTGCGATTCAGCGTGGTCCGCAGCCCCCAGAGTACGGAGTCGAGCTCCTCTACCCAGTGTGTGTTAGATTCCTTGAGGGACCGCACTAATCTGGGTTTGATGCCGCTCATGATAAGACCATTTGCATGTTTGACCTGGCCGTTAGTTTGTGGGTGATAGACGGAAGCATGATCGAGCTTGATGCCCATTTTTTTGCACCAAAGTTTTACCTCCTCGGCCGTAAAGTTCGTGTCGTTATTAGTGATGATGCTGTGGGGGACGCCGTAACGGTGTACAACCCCGGATATAAAGTCTATCACCGGTCCGGATTCGGCCGTCTTAATAGGCTTGGCTTCTATTCATTTGGTGAACTTATCCACCATGACCAGTAAGTATTTTTGCTTGTGGGTTCCGCCTTTAAGGGGTCCAACCATGTCAAGCCCCCAGACCGTGAAGGGCCAAGTGATGGGGATAGTTTGGAGGGCGGTGGGTGGCATATGGCTTTGGTTTGCGAAGAGCTGGCAACCGACGCATCGTTGGCTAAGTACTGGGCGTCTGCCCGGGCCATCGGCTAATAAAAGCCTGTACGGAAGGCCTTGCTTACAAGGGACCGAGCTGCAGCGTGATGACCACCGAGTCCGGCATGAATTTCATGCCAGGAGGTTCCGCCCTTCCTCTTCGGAGATGCACCTTTGGAGGACTCTGGTAGTGCTTTTCTTATAAAGCTCTCCCTCGTGGATTTTGTAGGCTTTGGATCGCCGCACTATGCAGCGTGCCTCATTTTGGTCCTCGGGGAGTTCCTTCCTAGTAAGGTAGGCGAGGAATGGTTCTATCCACGGGGCGATGACGGCCATTATTACGTGGGCTGAAGGTGTTATTTCATTGGCAGAGCCTCCGATTGTGTCAGAACGTTCCGTGTTGGGAAGTGCGGTTGGGTCCGGGCTATTATTGTTCAGCTCCCCTTCCCATACTACGGATGGCTTGAACAGCCTTTCCAAGAAGATGTTGGGGGGGACTACATCGCACTTTGCACCGATGCATGCCAGGACATCTGCCGCCTGATTATTTTCCCGGGCTATATGGTGAAATTCAAGCCCTTCGAACCGAGCTGGCATTTTTAGGACAGCGTTGCAGTAAGCTGCCATTTTTGGATCCTTGGCATCGAAGTCTCCCTTTATTTGGGATATTGCGAGGTTCGAGTCCCCGCGCACCTCTAGGCGTTGAATGCCCATGGATACTGCCATCTGGAGACCATGTAAAAGGGCCTCATATTCGGCTGCATTGTTGGAGTCTGTGTACATAATCTGGAGTATGTATTGAACTGTGTCTCCTGTGGGGGAGGTCAAAACGACGCCAGCCCCTAGTACGGCCAACATCTTGGAGCCGTCGAAATGCATGATCCAATTTGAATATGTGTCTTACTCTTTAGGGAGTTCGGCCTCCGTCCATTCTGCGACGAATTCGGCCAAAACTTGCGACTTGATGGCTCGCCGTGGCTGATAAGTTATGTCGAACGGGAGGAGCTCAATGGCCCATTTTGCAATTCGGCCCGTTGCGTCACGGTTGTTTATAATATCGTTAAGTGGTACTTCCGAGGCTACTGTTATTGAACACTCTTGAAAGTAGTGTCGTAGCTTCCGGGATGCCATGAATACCGCGTAAGGAATCTTTTGATAATGCGGGTACCGTGATTTGCACAGAGTGAGGATAGTGGACACATAATAGACCGTCTTTCGAAGGGGGAATTTGTGTCCGTCCGTTTCTCGTTTGACGACGAGCACTGCGCTTACAACCTGATGTGTTGCTGCAATGTACAATAGCATTGGTACGCCAATGTTTGGCGCGGCTAGGACTGGGTTTGTTGCCAATATGGCTTTTATTTCGTCGAGTCCGGCCGTGGCTGCATCCGTCCATTCGAAGTGTTCGGTGCGCCGAAGGAGGCGGTAAAGGGGTAGGGCCTTTTCTCCCAAGCGGGAGATAAAGCGGCTTAGAGCCGCCACGCATCCGGTTAACTTTTGTATTTGTTTGAGGTCCTTTGGGATATCCAATTGTGACAGAGCTCGGATCTTGGCTGGATTTGCTTCAATTCCTCTACCGGATACAATGAAGCCCAAGAGCTTTCCGGCTAGAATGCCGAAAATGCATTTTTCCGGGTTGAGCTTGATGTCGTATGCCTCCACTGTTTTGCCGATCTGGTTTGCCAGACATGTCTGAATCATGTGCTGATATGTTGCGCCAGCGTTTTTGAGACCGAAGGGCATTGTGTTGAAGCAGAATGGGTCGTATGGTGTGATAAATGTCGTTGCAGCTTGGTCTGATTCTGCCATCTTGATTTGATGGTAGCCGGAATATGCATCGAGGAAACACAACCAATCGTGTCCTGCGGTAGCGTCGATAATTTGATCGATGCGGGGGAGGGGGAAGGGATCCTTTGGGCAAGCCTTGTTAAGGTCTTTAAAATCAACGCACAGGCGCCAGGATTTGTCCTTCTTTGGTACCATCACCAGGTTTGCTAGCCAGTCCGGATGTTTTATATCTCTGATGAATCCAGCCTCCAATAGCTTTGCTAGCTCCTCTCCCATGGCCTGTCTCTTAGGTTCGGAAAAACGCTGAAGAGCTTGTTTGACAGGTTTGAATCCTTTTAGGATATTTAAGCTGTACTCGGCCAGCCTGCGTGGATTCCTGGCATGTCTGAAGGGTGCCAGGTGAAAATGTCCCAGTTCTCTCATAGAAACTCTCGCAGTGCGGCGTCTACATCAGGGTTTAACTGTGCCCCGATGGAAGCTGTTTTATTGGGGTCCGTTGGATGGACCTGGAATTTGACTATTTCATCCGCCGGTTTAAAGGAGGTGGACTTGGATCTTTTGTCGAGTACCACATCATCCCTATTCATAGTGGAGCGCAGCGCAGTCAGTTCCTCAGCCGCTAGGGCTTCGGATAGTGCCTCAAGGGCCAGTGCGGCTGTCTTGTTTTCGGCGCGGAGTGCTATGTCCGGATCACTAGCGAGAGTGATGATCCCGTTAGGCCCGGGCATCTTGAGCTTCATGTACCCGTAACGGGGTATTGCTTGGAAGATTGTAAACGCTTCCCGCCCTAGCAGAGCGTGATAACCGCTGCTAAACGGAGCCACATGGAACGTGACCTCTTCGGACTTGTAATTATCCGGCGTGCCAACACCACATCTAGTGTGATTTTTCCTGTACAGCGTGCTTCCCGACCGGGGATTATTCCTCTAAAGGTTGTGCTGCTTCGCTCAATGCGGTTCTAGTCTATTTCCATTTCTGAAGGGTTTCCTCATAAATGACGTTTAATCCTCTGCCGCCGTCCATGAGTACCTTGGTAAGACGAAAGCCGTCGACAATTGGACTGAGGACCAATGCGACCGGTGCTCGGGCTGATCGGAATTTAGGTTCATCACTGGCGTTAAAGGTAATAGCCGTGTCACTCCATGGGTTTATTGTTGCTACTTGGTAGACTTCGGGAAGGCTGCGGAGTGTCCTTTTTAGCATATTATTTGATGTGAAAGTCTCGAAGACTGTTAATACCGTATTGGTGTCTCTGGGGTGGCTTTCTGTGGCCTCCAGAATTAGGAGATCTTCGCCAATTTTGGCCACCTGCCGGAGTATCCAACATGCTCTAAGGCTGTGAGTTGGTGTGGCGTCCTCTGTACTGTGAATTTTACAGGGTCCATTAAGCCATCCTTCCAGTACAGTTCCATGCCCTGTAGAGGGTTTTTGCTTTTTGGTGTTTGACCCGGGTGTCTGACGATGATGCACCCTTTTATTTCGGACTGGGTTTGTATTCAGGGCCGGATCATCCCAAAATTTTATTTCGGTTTTCCAGGCGCTTTCCATCGCACAATACTTTCGTATAATGGATGCTAAGTCAGCGAAGCGTGTAATATCACGACGACTTATGGCGTTGAGGATTCCCTTGTCCGTGCAATTATTGCAGAAGATTGAGATTGCGTCTTCCTCACGGCAGTCCCTTATCTTGTTCCTAACCAGGAGGAATCTGGCCCAGTAATGATGTACTGTTTCATCGGGCTCTTGCTTGATTTGGGATAGATCGCTTATGTTTGGGTGGGTGGGTGGAATTAAATCCGAAGCCTCACCCAATCTGAGGCTCAGAGGCCGAGGAATTTCCAAACTCGAAAATTTGGATTCCTGGATGTTGTCCAATGAATCCAGCCCGTCGCCTGACTCTAAGTTCAGGTCTTGAGTGATATCCTCCCCTCCGCGGGTATCCAGCTTGGAGGGATTGGGAATCCGGACATAGCTAGTCCTTAAGATAGATGAAGGGTCGCCGCACTGTCCCTCTACCACGGTAACGTGATGGGTGACTTGGGGAGAGTTAATCTCTCTCAGATCGGGTTTCGACCCAATCTGGTCGTAATCCGTAGCGACTCCCAGGGCGGCGATGCAATCCAAGAGCTCGTTTATGGAGGAGAGCTCCATTGGATCTAACTGCTCGGCGAGTTCCGAGCTGACATGAAGATTGTTTTCGATGGCTCGAGAGGTCATCATCAGCGCAGACGCCAAATAGGTGGTCATAAGAAAACCACCTAGCCGGAGGGTTTGGCCGACAGCCAAAGCTCCCTTAGCAATGGTGTCGTCTTTAAAGACGGGGCGAGGCATCCTTCCTGATGGCGACGACACAGAGGAACTCTCAATGAAAGCAGCAATGTCGGTGTCAAAACCGGCGGATCTCGGGTAGGGGGTCCCGAACTGTGCGTCTAGGCCGGATGGTAACAGGAGGCAAGGGACACGAAGTTTTACCCAGGTTCGGGCCCTCTTGATGGAGGTAAAACCCTATGTCCTGCTTGATTAATATTGATGATATGGGTAGTACAAGAGTAGATCTACCATGAGATCGGAGAGGCTAAACCCTAGAAGCTAGCCTATGGTATGATTGTTGTTCTGTATGTTGTCCTATGGACTAAAACCCTCCGGTTTATATAGACACCGGAGAGGGCTAGGGTTACACAAAGTCGGTTACAATAGTAGGAGATCTACATATCCGTATCGCCAAGCTTGCCTTCCACGCTAAGGAAAGTCCCTTCCGGACATGGGACGAAGTCTTCAATCTTGTATCTTCATAGTCCAGGAGTCCGGCCGAAGGTATAGTCCGGCTATCCGGACACCCCCTAATCCAGGACTCCCTTAGTTATCTTGCCGGAAATCCTGCTAGGAAGAAGAATGAGTCCATGAAGAAGAAGAAGCAACGTAGTCGAACGAATCCTTACAGTCGCAATGAAACCGGACTATCGAGAAGAAGCACAACCAGAAAGAAGCAAACAACATAGTAAACACACAACACATAAACATGGCGTGATGCTCATCCAAGTATGATGCATGACAAGATTAAATGACATGGCATGGCAAAGTGCAACAAACTATACTACAATTTAAGTGGAGCTCAGTATGCAACGGGTTGCATATTGACGAAACCGCACAATGATTATTTAGTTTGCTCTCGTTCATATACACAACAATATTAAACGTTGTTAAACATGTCAAGAGGTGAATAATAATAAAACTACCTATATAGGCAAGTTTAAATGAGGCTGGAACAACAAACAACAAATCCGGAAAATCCGCATATGCATATTTCGAATTTGGTACCGTTCTACCCTAAACCATATTCTAGAGTTCTTAAACATGCAAAGTAAGTGCATCATGTTAATCTATGCATTTTCTAAACAAGTTACGTATGTAATTTATTTAATTCGGAGCTACGGTTAATTAGTTATGAAATAAACTATTGTAACATGTCATTCATGCAAAAAATAATGCAAACAACAAGTTTAACACTTTAAACATGGATGAAAGTTGCAAATTATTAATCTACATGAAATTCTCAGCATTTTACATATATAGTTTGTTTAATTTGGATGCAAGCATATTTAGTTATTAACAATACAAAAGAGTGGCATTTATGTAAATATGCAATGCACTTGAAAAGTACTAAAACACAGAAAAGGAAAAAAACATACGTAGTGTGACACTCCAAAATTTTTAATTTGGCCTTTATCAAAAACTTTGTGGTTTTCTTTGAAAAGAGGCCATTTAATTTATTTTTTTCAGAAAACCTTCCTCTTAAAAACTTCCTTTGCTTTGGCAAGGATTTTATTTTTTTCAAACATTGGTGTTTGAATCTTTTGAAGCTTCTTCTCTATTGGTTCCCTCTCAAATTCTTTTTTTTGGAGTTTAATCTTTTTCTTTTAAAAAAGAACTCCATGAAAATTTGTGATTTTCATATCTTGGAACCACCCATGACTTGGCATTTTTGCCCATGTGGTAAAACCCCTCCAAAACCTCCCCTACACCTTGTGATCAACCTAAGTTCTCTGTCCCAACTAATCCAAACAAGTTTTGGATTTTATTCTAATTATTTTTCCTCTCAAATCAATTCTGAAAATTATTTGGAGACTGAGGGATTTTCAAAGCAAGTACCCTATTGCATTTGAGTTTGGACCTCAAACCAACTCTCCTGGATAGTCCTTGGTACCCACAACCCAGAACCATCTTGATCCACTCCTCTTTTCAAATTTTTCAAAATTCAGTCTCTGCAAGTTTGGACCAGATTTGCCAAATTTGATGAAATTCATATCTACACTCCTCCAAAAATTCCACCAAAATTCAGGCAGCCTACTTGAGCAATGAGAAGCCACTCCACCAAAAATCAGCTCAAGGAAAAATCTCCAGAGGCCAATTTCATTCTGTCGAACACCTTGCATGCACTGCTGCTGTTCAAAATTCAGAAAAATTCAGTTTCAGTGTCGTTTGCGTTCGTTAGTTTCTCTCACGCGTAGACAGTGCACTTGGCACGTTCCTCACAGCCTCTCCCTCTTGTCCGGAGCTTCACACGCGTGCGTGGAGCCTTCCTGGCGTCGGTGGCACGCTGGCCCGCCCTCGCCGTCGTGTTCTGCAGCGTCGGGACCTCCCGTGGCGGCCGACAGAAGGCACACCATGGCAGAACGCCGTTCAGCACCGCCCAAAGCCCCTTGGCTCTCCGCGTGTCCCTGTCGTGCCAGCGCACGCACGTGGCACCGTCGCCGTGGCCCGGCAAGCACGGAACGTGCTCCCTGCCGCCGACGGGCCGCGCCACCCCCCTTCTGTCGAGCTCACCCATAACGCCAAACCCCAGCCCGTTTAGCGCCTAAATGGGACCGGTGGACCTCAACAACGATGCCCAAGCCCCTAATCCCCCTGCACATCCACGGCACCGCCATAATCACTCGCCGGAGATCCCCATTCACGGCAACCGCCTCGGGCCACTTATAAAAAGGGCCCCCGAGCTCACCCTCGTGCTCACCTCATCCCCACTCCTCACCAACACTACGCCAGGCCACTCGGAGGACCTCGAGGAGGTCTCCTCCCCCAACTCCGGCCGCCCCGATCCGCCTCGGCCTCCACCACGATTCGCTCCGGTGAGGCCATCTCCGGCGCCCAAACCCCGTCTGTTACTCTCTCTAGCTACCAGGAGCCTAACCCCCTCGTCAATTTGACCTCTGTAGCCCTCTCCGATGAGTTCCTCGACCACCCGAGCCGCCGTCCGCCGGAGCAAAGCTCGCCGTCGACGTGGTACTCGCCAGTGACCACCACCACCACCAACCGACGCGGAATGGCGCCCTGAGCACGGAGGTACCCTCCGATCCCCCTGCCTCGCCGTGGATCGCCGCCGGCGACCACCGCGGCTCTCGGGCGCCGACGAGCTCCGTTTGCCTTTTTTTTTAAATTCAAACCTGACGCGTGGGACCCCACCGTCAGCCTCTCTGCTCTCTCTGTTGAAACGTTTTCTGGAAGCGCCTTCGGGCAAAGTACGTTTTCCCTTTGAGCTGGCGTAGTTTCTGCCGAAACATTTTCTGTTTTTATAAGCTAGCCCCTGGAAATCTTCTGTTTCATTACAAATGAGTCCCTGGACAAAAACCCTTATAACTTTTAAACAGAAAAGTATTTTTGATTGATTCTTTTCTGTTCTCTTTAAAATTTTGTCTAGTTTTTTATCATATTTATTTGAAAAATATTTGGTATACTTTCTGTGCACTCCTTGGTATTTACGATAGCGCATATATTTTCTTTATACCGTAGATACCGAAGGAGGTGACGGAGCCGCGAACTTCACCGAGCTAGGTTCCGACTACTCTGAACCAGGCAAGCATGTTTGAACTTTTGATATGATGAGTGTCTTGGCATGTTTTGCATTTAGTTAGTTTTATGGCATATTGAGAAGCATATCGATGAACGTTATTTTATGTGATAATGAGGTAAGTGAGTTCGATGATCCATATGTGAATGGATGTGAGGATGAATGGCCATGTGTTGGCATGAGTATGGGTGAGATGGCAGTGTCGTAGCATGCCAGTCTTACGCCAGACTATGTGACTTCAGTGTCAAACCGTATCGGTCCAGTTCCTCTCATTTCCTTCCCTGTACTACCACATGTTTTCCGCAAGGAATATGGTTTAGTAAGTTGCAAACCGCTTTTCTGGTACACACCAAAAGGAGAGGCCGTGATGATGGTTCCATGGCCCTGGATTAAAGCCAGTCATCCGGTCAGGGGGCATGGGTGTTTCCGGTTGGGACCGAGAGGGGGGCACCCCTTAGAGCGCGCGTATATAAATTTGATCCCATGCTATTCGAGATTGTGATCTCCCCGTCTCAAAAGTTTTTCTTGGACGATGTCTAGGGTGATTCCTAGCATCGAGAGGTAGGATGGGTGTGTACTGGTTAGCTGTGTTTTCTTCCGAAATACCGTAAACGGAACTAGTCCTTCGTGACTACGGAAATCCGTTGGCTGTGGGAAAAATTTTGTACAAACTCTGCAGAGTCATATATTCCTCCAAATCATCTATTCCCTGTCCCAGGTCGATATTATCTTATCCTAATCAAATGTCAGTTTTGATGGCAGAGACTCCGGTGATTCGCTTGAGTGTTAACTCCGGTTAGATGATTATCCCTGTGGATGGACTAACCCATTTATTCTTATGAATTAAATGTTTATTATGAGTATTATTTACCTGTGAATAAAAGCCCTTTTTGTGATGTCGCCCCGACGTCCGACTGTGGCATTTCTTTTAAAGCCCTTTCTGTGATGTCGCCCCAACGTCCGACTGTGGCATTTCTTTTCAAGCCCTTTCTGTGATGTCGCCCCGATGTCCGACTGTGGCATTTCTTTTAAAGCCCTTTCTATGATGTCGCCCCGACGTCCGACTGTGGCATTTCTTTTCAAGCCCTTTCTGTGATGTCGCCCCGACGTCCAACTGTGGCATTTCTTTTCAAGCCCTTTCTGTGATGTCGCCCCGACGTCCGACTGTGGCATTTCTTTTCAAGCCCTTTCTGTGATGTCGCCCCGACGTCCGACTGTGGCATTTCTTTTCAAGCCCTTTCTGTGATGTCGCCCCGACGTCCAACTGTGGCATTTCTTTTCAAGCCCTTTCTGTGATGTCGCCCCGACGTCCGACTGTGGCATTTCTTTTCAAGCCCTTTCTGTGATGTCGTCCCGACGTCCGACTGTGGCATTTCTTTTAAAGCCCTTTCTGTGATGTCGCCCCGACATCCGTCTGTGGTATTTCTTTTTAAGCCCTTTATGTGGTGTCGCTAAGACGCCCGACTGTGGCATCATTTCCTTATATTTATTTGTTCACCTTTCGAGGCGTCGCTTCAGACACCCGATCGGTAGTTATTTATGTTCTGTTGGGATTTCAGGCGGACTACCGCCATTTCCCTTTTTACTTACCTTGTTATGCTAATATTTGAAGTGTACATTGGTGAATTATTCATGATGCATCCATGCATGCATTTGTTATATCTTACGTCCGAACTGTCTTGCGAGTACTTTCAAAGTACTCACTGGCTTGTTGATTTGGCCAGATGCTGACGAAGGCGATCTCATGGATGAAGGGTTTGATAGCGAGTCCGACACCTAGAGGAGTCCCAGTCAGTCTCATGCAACCCTGGATTTGGTCACTGTTTTATATCCGCTTCCGCTACCAAATAAATTCATCGAGCCTCACCTCGACGCTCGATGAGATGACAGACTTAGAGTCTTGTATTTCTCTCCCCGCTGTGTTTTTCCACCACCGCCCTATCCTCGAGTCAGTAGTATGCCTCCACACCACTGTGTCATGTCCGCCATTATGTATAATTATTGGCGTGCTTGTAATAATTTGGTTGAGCAACCGTAGTTCGACCCTGTAATATATTTTATGCTACTGGCTTATTGTATCAAGAATTTGTCTACCAGTGAGGAGGATTTCTCTCATACTGGACTCAAAAGATTGGTTTCTCAATAAATATTTTTATTGGAAAACCGGTCGTGACAAGCTTGGTACCAGAGCCAGGCTGACTATAGGAAGCCACTAGGTGCGATCGCTAATTGGTTATTAGCATGATAGAGCTAGATTATATTTTTGCAATTGTAGTCATTTTCTGTCAGTCAGCATAAATTTATGATCTGACCCTGCAGAATTATTGCCTACTTTTGTAGATGGCCGACAACAGCTGCGAGTCTCAGACCTTCGCCAACGTGCCCGATGGGTTCGTCAAGCTTCTTTCTTTCATCGTTCAGGTCGCGATGGGGCCATCCGTGCGCCCAGTCTTCACACTCTGCCAGCACCGAGTCAACGACAGTCTGACCATGCACCAGGCCGCGGTGCAGTTCAAGGGAGGGCGTGGTGAGTTACGCCGCTTCCGGTTCGTGGGAAGAGCCATGCCTACGGAGAGGCATGCTATGCAGATGGCAGCCCGTGAGGCGATAGCTCGTCTCAGGGATGTCCTTCCCGTGATGAAGACTCGTCGTTACCGTTATCTTCCGTGCCATGTGCCTTACACCTGTCACTACGCATACTCCTGCCCCAGAGGAGAACGAGACGAGGCTTTTGAGATGCTCATTGAGTATCTCCGGGCCCTGGAGGCAGCCTTCGACAACCTGGTGGACGACTTCGTAGCTACCCGCATGGACTCAGTTCATGGCTGTGCTGCCAACAGGAGGGAGCTCCTACCCATCGCACCGCCACTGACTTTTGTCTCGTCATCAGCATCTTTTACGCCTACTCGTCGCCTGCCTTCTACCGAAGAATTCAACCAAGTCATTGCGCCCACTTCAGCACGTGTTGCTCCGCCCCTGGCAACCGCTCCGTCCACTCTGCGCAACACTACACGTATGGAGCCCATTAGCAAGGAGGAAGTCGAGTCCCCAACCTCGCTACGCCTCGCCCTCGGCAGGGCAAAGGAGGTCGTCAACATTTCTGCCTGAGTACGCCTAGCTGCCATGTAATGTACCGCTTTGTAAGATATGTACATAGGTTGTGAGAAGTAGCATGTTTGCGCATCATGTAGGATCTGGAGAAGTGCACTAGCCTAAATAACATGTCAGGATTATGTACGCATATCCTGAGTGATGTATAATTACCGCCCGCGTGTAAGATATGTAATGAGCAGTCCTTCTCCGTGCGCAAGTCGTTTTGTTTTTCTTAAGTAAGCTAAGTTATTTAATTCTATTTGCCAGCTTTATGCATTTATGGATTTGTTTTTGCGACTCTTTCCGCTTTTCTTATTAGTTTTACAAAAATAGTTCCCCAGAGTGAAAAATGTCTCGTCCTTGGACTCGCTCCATGCCAACTCCACCAAAGGAAATTTATGATGCACAACCCAGCAACGAGTTCACTCAGGGACAGTCAAGCCAACAGGGCAGTGAATCGGCACTTTCAAAAATGTGCCGCCTTTATGAGCAGAGTCAGCAACAACATCGGGAAATGATGAACCAAGTCATCAACATGGGAAATCTGCATGGACAGTATCAGCAGCATTCCAAGTTATCTGAGCTACAGAAGACACGTCCTCAAACATTTTCTCATACTGACAAGCCTCTTGAAGCCGAGGACTGGCTTCGAGATATGGAGAGAAAATTAATTATTGCAAAATGTTCAGACCCCGAGAAGGTATTATATGCTCCGCACTATCTCACAGGAGCAGCCGCATCGTGGTGGGAGAATTTTCTGCACATGCATCCCAACGAAAATGACATAACCTGGGATGATTTCAAGGAAGGTTTCCGTGGTGCACATATTCCTAAGAGTATTATGAAAATCAAGAAGAGAGAATTCGATGACCTCAAACAAAGGAACATGACAGTATCAGATTACAACAGTCAATTTACTCTATTGTCCCGCTACGCCAATGAAGAGCGTATGACTGAAATCAAGAAGATGGAGAAATTCCTTGACGGTCTGGCGCCCGCGCTTAAATGCCAACTGGTCGTGCACACTTTTCCTGATTTTAAAACACTGGTAGACAAAGCCATTACTCTGGAAAATGAGAGACGCAGTCTGGAAGATATCCGCAAGCGAAAAAGGGACCAGACTAATCATGCCCGCAATCACCGAAGCAAGACAGATTTTCAAAAGGGTGGGACACACAAATTCTCATCCAATGTCTCACGCCCAATCAAGAATTTTCATGCAAGGGACAAGGAATTCACCTATCGCCCCGGCGTTACTTGTTACGCTTGTGGAGAAGAAGGGCACTATGCCAAACAGTGCCCCAAGCCAAGGAATTCAACCCCAAAGCCGAACAACGGCGGCAATAATTCAGCGCCCAAGCGAAACAATTTCAATCCCAACAATAACCACAGGAAGGGTCATCTGAACCACGTAACCAAAGAGGAGGCACAAAATGCTCCGGATATCGTACTCGGTACGTTTCCTGTCAACACAATACCTGCAATGGTTTTGTTTGATTCTGGAGCTTCTCACTCTTTCATTTCGAAAAGTTTTGCTTTGCAAAATAATTTTTCGATGCTTCCCCTGGAGAAATCCATGATCATCAAGTCCCCTGGGATTCAGCAAGTTACTCAGAATTATTGTCAGAATGTGGTCATTGAGTTCGAAGGATTGGAGTTTCACGCAAATCTTATTGTGTTGGAAAATAAAGGACTGGATGTCATCCTAGGAATGGATTGGCTAACCACCAATAAGGGTTTTATCGACTGTTTCAACAGGACCGTAATTCTCACACACCACCAAGGGAAGACAATAAGAGTATCAGCCAAGGAAGGAAAAATACCCCGGCAACCGAGATTAAATAAGGTGGACGTTTCTGAGCTAAACAAGGTTCCAGTAGTGTGTGAATTTCCAGATGTATTCCCTGAAGAACTACCAGGCATGCCACCAGACCGGGAAATAGAATTCCGCATTGAGCTAGCACCAGGAACCACCCCCATATACAAGAAACCATACAGAATGGCACCATCCGAGTTGATCGAGTTGAAGAAGCAAATAAAGGAATTACTGGAAAAAGGATACATTCGAGCCAGCTCCTCACCTTGGGGATCGCCAATTTTATTTGCCAAAAAGAAGGATGGAACGCTGAGATTGTGTATTGACTATCGAGCACTTAACATGGTCACAGTCAAAAACAAATACCCGATGCCAAGGATAAACGATTTGTTTGATCAACTCGCTCAGGCCAAGGTATTCTCAAAAATTGACTTAAGGTCAGGATACCATCAATTGAAGGTACGAACGGAAGATATCCCCAAAACAGCCTTCACCTCCAGATATGGACTGTACGAGTTCACAGTGATGCCATTTGGATTAACTAACGCCCCAGCATATTTTGTTCACCTCATGAACAAAGTATTTATGAAGTTTATGGACAAGTTCGTCGTGGTATTCATCGACGATATTCTGGTATACTCCAAGACACCAGAAGAGCACGCAGAACATCTCAGGATTGTGCTAGGAGAGCTAAGAAAACACCAATTGTATGCCAAGTTCAGCAAGTGCGAATTTTGGCTAAGACAAGTAGGCTTTCTAGGCCACGTGCTGACCCAAGACGGTATCGCAGTGGACCCAGAGAAAGTCAAGGCCGTACTTGGCTGGAAGTCACCAGCCAGCGTAACGGACATTCGGAGTTTCTTGGGAATGGCAGGATATTACCGCAGATTTATTGAAGGATTTTCCACCATAGCCAAGCCTATGACACAGTTGCTCAAGAAAGATAAGAAGTTTGAATGGACAGAAGCCTGCGAGAAAAGTTTCCAAGAGCTAAAGCGGAAGTTAACGACAGCACCGGTATTAATTGTACCCGACATACACAAGAATTTTGAAGTATATTGTGACGCGTCCAGAAAGGGTCTCGGATGCGTATTGATGCAGGAAGGCAAGGTTGTCGCCTACGCTTCAAGGCAACTTCGCAAGCATGAGGAGAATTATCCCACTCATGACTTAGAAATGGCAGCAGTTATTCATGCACTCAAGGAATGGAGGCATTTCTTACTTGGGAATCGATGTGAAATATATACGGATCACAAAAGTCTCAAATATATTTTCACGCAGCCAGAACTAAATTTACGGCAACGACGTTGGTTGGAGTTGGTAAAAGATTATGATGTTGGTATCCATTATCATCCAGGGAAAGCAAATGTAGTGGCCGATGCCCTTAGTCGGAACCCCAGCTCCGACGAAAACAATCTGCACAGCTTGAGGCCCGAATTCCAACAAGAATTTGCCAAGCTCAACTTGATAATGGTAGCAGAAGGCACCATATCAAACTTGGAAATACAACCCAACCTTGTGGAGAAAATTAAAGAAGCTCAGCCCGGTCACACCAGCATCGAAGGCATCAAAAGAAAGTTGAGTATGGGCAAGGCCTCGGAATTTGTAATAGACAATGAAGGAATATTATGGTACGGAGAAAGGCTCTGCGTGCCAAACATAGAAGACCTTAAGCAGCAAATTTTAGCTGAAGCACACACCACTCCATATTCAATTCACCCTGGAGGAACCAAAATGTATAAAGATATTCAGGAAAGATTTTGGTGGCACGGTATGAAGAGGGACATAGCCGCCTTCATTGCATGTTGCGACTCATGTCAACGCATAAAAGCTGAGCATCAGAGACCAGCCGGACTACTGCAACCGAACAAAATACCTGAGTGGAAATGGGATGAAATAGGGATGGATTTTATTGTCGGACTACCTCGGTCACGACACGGGAATGATGCCATATGGGTCATCACTGACAGGTTGACCAAAGTGGCACACTTTATTCCAGTGAAGACGACCTACAACACTCAGAGGCTTGCCAGGATTTATCTCTCCCGTATAGTTTGTCTGCACGGTGTCCCGAAGACTATAATATCCGACAGAGGCACCCAGTTCGTCTCAAGATTTTGGGAGCATTTACAACAGGCTCTGGGAACCCAACTAGCCTTCAGTACCGCATACCACCCACAGACTGATGGACAAACAGAACGCGTAAACCAGGTTTTAGAAGACATGCTGAGAGCATGTGTCCTCACATATGGAACCAGTTGGGAAGAAAGCCTGCCATACGCCGAGTTCGCGTATAACAATAGCTACCAGGCCAGCCTACAAATGGCACCATTTGAGGCTTTATACGGACGAAGATGTCGTACCCCGTTAAATTGGTCAGAGACCGGAGACAGCCGCATCTTCGGACCAGACATGCTCAGAGAAGCCGAGGAAAAGGTCAAGCTAATCAGAGACCGACTTAAGACCGCTCAAAGTCGACAGAAGAGTTATTATGATCAGAAACATCGAAGGGTCAGCTTTGAACCCGGTGAGTTCGTATACCTGAGAGTGTCCCCTATGAGAGGATTGCAACGGTTTAAGATTAAAGGAAAGTTAGCACCAAGATTCATTGGACCATTCTGCATAGTGGCACGAAGAGGCACCGTAGCCTACCAGCTAGACTTACCCGAAGACTTGTCCGACATTCACGACGTGTTCCACGTCTCTCAATTAAGGAAGTGCGTAAGCAACCCAGAGAAACAAGTATCCCATGAAAACATTGACGTGCAGCCAGACCTCACTTATCGGGAACGTCCCGTAAGAATATTAGAGGAGTCTGAAAGGAGGACCCGACAGAAGACCATCAAGTTTTTCAAAGTCCAGTGGAGCAATCACACCGACAGTGAAGCAACTTGGGAAAGCGAGGATTTTCTTCGGACAGAGCATCCACACTTATTTAAGGATCAGCTGAAATCTCGGGGACGAGATTTTTCCTAAGGGGGTAGGTGTTGTGACACTCCAAAATTTTTAATTTGGCCTTTATCAAAAACTTTGTGGTTTTCTTTGAAAAGAGGCCATTTAATTTTTTTTTCAGAAAACCTTCCTCTTAAAAACTTCCTTTGCTTTGGCAAGGATTTTATTTTTTTCAAACATTGGTGTTTGAATCTTTTGAAGCTTCTTCTCTGTTGGTTCCCTCTCAAATTCTTTTTTTTGGAGTTTAATCTTTTTCTTTTAAAAAAGAACTCCATGAAAATTTGTGATTTTCATATCTTGGAACCACCCATGACTTGGCATTTTTGCCCATGTGGTAAAACCCCTCCAAAACCTCCCCTAAACCTTGTGATCAACCTAAGTTCTCTGTCCCAACTAATCCAAACAAGTTTTGGATTTTATTCTAATTATTTTTCCTCTCAAATCAATTCTGAAAATTATTTGGAGCCTGAGGGATTTTCAAAGCAAGTACCCTATTGCATTTGAGTTTGGACCTCAAACCAACTCTCCTGGATAGTCCTTGGTACCCACAACCCAGAACCATCTTGATCCACTCCTCCTCTTTTCAAATTTTTCAAAATTCAGTCTCTGCAAGTTTGGACCAGATTTGCCAAATTTGATGAAATTCATATCTACACTCCTCCAAAAATTCCACCAAAATTCAGGCAGCCTACTTGAGCAATGAGAAGCCACTCCACCAAAAATCAGCTCAAGGAAAAATCTCCAGAGGCCAATTTCATTCTGTCGAACACCTTGCATGCACTGCTGCTGTTCAAAATTCAGAAAAATTCAGTTTCAGTGTCGTTTGCGTTCATCAGTTTCTCTCACGCGTAGACAGTGCACTTGGCACATTCCTCGCAGCCTCTCCCTCTTGTCCGGAGCTTCACACGCGTGCGTGGAGCCTTCCTGGCGTCGGTGGCACGCTGGCCCGCCCTCGCCGGCGTCTTCTGCGGTGTTGGGACCTCCCGTGGCGGCCGACAGAAGGCACACCACGGCAGAACGCCGTTCAGCGCCGCCCAAAGCCCCTTGGCTCTCCGCGTGTTCCTGTCGTACCAGCGCACGCCCATGGCACCGTCGCCGTGGCCCGGCAAGCACGGAACGTGCTCCCTGCCGCCGGCGGGCTGCGCCACCCCCGTTCTATCGAGCTCACCCATAACGCCAAACCCCAGCCCGTTTAGTGCCTAAATGGGACCGGTGGACCTCAACGACGATGCCCAAGCCCCTAATCCCCCTGCACATCCACGGCACCGCCGTAATCACTCGCCGGAGATCCCCGTTCACGGCAACCGCCTCGGGCCGCCTATAAAAAGGGCCCCCGAGCTCACCCTCGTGCACACCTCATCCCCACTCCTCACCAACACCACGCCAGGCCACTCGGAGGACCTCGAGGAGGTCTCCTCCCCCAACTCCGGCCGCCCCGATCCGCCTCGGCCTCCACCACGATTCGCTCCGGTGAGGCCATCTCCAGCGCCCAAACCCCGTCTGTTACTCTCTCTAGCTACCAGGAGCCTAACCCCCTCGTCAATTTGACCTCTGCAGCCCTCTCCGACGAGTTCCTCGACCACCCGAGCCGCCGTCCGCCGGAGCAAAGCTCGCCGTCGACGTGGTACTCGCCGGCGACCACCACCACCACCAACCGACGCGGAATGGCGCCCTGAGCACGGAGGTACCCTCCGATCCCCCTGCCTCGCCGTGGATCGCCGCCGGCGACCACCGCGGCTCTCGGGCGCCGACGAGCTCCGTTTGCCTTTTTTTTTGAAATTCAAACCTGACGCGTGGGACCCCACCGTCAGCCTCTCTGCTCTCTCTGTTGAAACGTTTTCTGGAAGCGCCTTCGGGCAAAGTACGTTTTCCCTTTGAGCTGGCGTAGTTTCTGCCGAAACGTTTTCTGTTTTTATAAGCTAGCCCCTGGAAATCTTCTGTTTCATTACAGATGAGTCCCTGGACAAAAACCCTTATAACTTTTAAACAGAAAAGTATTTTTGATTGATTCCTTTTCTGTTCTCTTTAAAATTTTGTCTAGTTTTTATCATATTTATTTGAAAAATATTTGGTATACTTTCTGTGCACTCCTTGGTATTTACGATAGCGCATATATTTTCTTTATACCGTAGATACCGAAGGAGGTGACGGAGCCGCGAACTTCACCGAGCTAGGTTCCGACTACTCTGAACCAGGCAAGCATGTTTGAACTTTTGATATGATGAGTGTCTTGGCATGTTTTGCATTTAGTTAGTTTTATGGCATATTGAGAAGCATATCGATGAACGTTATTTTATGTGATAATGAGGTAAGTGAGTTCGATGATCCATATGTGAATGGATGTGAGGATGAATGGCCATGTGTTGGCATGAGTATGGGTGAGATGGCAGTGTCGTAGCATGCCAGTCTTACGCCAGACTATGTGACTTCAGTGTCAAACCGTATCGGTCCAGTTCCTCTCATTTCCTTCCCTGTACTACCACATGTTTTCCGCAAGGAATATGGTTTAGTAAGTTGTAAACCGCTTTTCTGGTACACACCAAAAGGAGAGGCCGTGATGATGGTTCCATGGCCCTGGATTAAAGCCAGTCATCCGGTCAGGGGGCATGGGTGTTTCCGGTTGGGACCGAGAGGGGGGCACCCCTTAGAGCGCGCGTATATAAATTTGATCCCATGCTATTCGAGATTGTGATCTCCCCGTCTCAAAAGTTTTTCTTGGACGATGTCTAGGGTGATTCCTAGCATCGAGAGGTAGGATGGGTGTGTACTGGTTAGCTGTGTTTTCTTCCGAAATACCGTAAACGGAACTAGTCCTTCGTGACTACGGAAATCCGTTGGCTGTGGGAAAAATTTTGTACAAACTCTGCAGAGTCATATATTCCTCCAAATCATCTATTCCCTGTCCCAGGTCGATATTATCTTATCCTAATCAAATGTCAGTTTTGATGGCAGAGACTCCGGTGATTCGCTTGAGTGTTAACTCCGGTTAGATGATTATCCCTGTGGATGGACTAACCCATTTATTCTTATGAATTAAATGTTTATTATGAGTATTATTTACCTGTGAATAAAAGCCCTTTCTGTGATGTCGCCCCGACGTCCGACTGTGGCATTTCTTTTAAAGCCCTTTCTGTGATGTCGCCCCGACGTCCGACTGTGGCATTTCTTTTCAAGCCCTTTCTGTGATGTCGCCCCGACGTCCGACTGTGGCATTTCTTTTAAAGCCCTTTCTGTGATGTCGCCCCGACGTCCGACTGTGGCATTTCTTTTCAAGCCCTTTCTGTGATGTCGCCCCGACGTCCAACTGTGGCATTTCTTTTCAAGCCCTTTCTGTGATGTCGCCCCGACGTCCGACTGTGGCATTTCTTTTCAAGCCCTTTCTGTGATGTCGCCCCGACGTCCGACTGTGGCATTTCTTTTCAAGCCCTTTCTGTGATGTCGCCCCGACGTCCAACTGTGGCATTTCTTTTCAAGCCCTTTCTGTGATGTCGCCCCGACGTCCGACTGTGGCATTTCTTTTCAAGCCCTTTCTGTGATGTCGTCCCGACGTCCGACTGTGGCATTTCTTTTAAAGCCCTTTCTGTGATGTCGCCCCGACATCCGTCTGTGGTATTTCTTTTTAAGCCCTTTATGTGGTGTCGCTAAGACGCCCGACTGTGGCATCATTTCCTTATATTTATTTGTTCACCTTTCGAGGCGTCGCTTCAGACACCCGATCGGTAGTTATTTATGTTCTGTTGGGATTTCAGGCGGACTACCGCCGTTTCCCTTTTTACTTACCTTGTTATGCTAATTTTTGAAATGTACATTGGTGAATTATTCATGACGCATCCATGCATGCATTTGTTATATCTTACGTCCGAACTGTCTTGCGAGTACTTTCAAAGTACTCACTGGCTTGTTGATTTGGCCAGATGCTGACGAAGGCGATCTCATGGATGAAGAGTTTGATAGCGAGTCCGACACCTAGAGGAGTCCCAGTCAGTCTCGTGCGACCCTGGATTTGGTCACTGTTTTATATCCGCTTCCGCTACCAAATAAATTCATCGAGCCTCACCTCGACGCTCGATGAGATGACAGACTTAGAGTCTTGTATTTCTCTCCCCGCTGTGTTTTTCCACCACCGCCCTATCCTCGAGTCAGTAGTATGCCTCCACACCACTGTGTCATGTCCGCCATTATGTATAATTATTGGCGTGCTTGTAATAATTTGGTTGAGCAACCGTAGTTCGACCCTGTAATATATTTTATGCTACTGGCTTATTGTATCAAGAATTTGTCTACCAGTGAGGAGGATTTCTCTCATACTGGACTCAAAAGATTGGTTTCTCAATAAATATTTTTATTGGAAAACCGGTCGTGACATGTGGGCCGAATTGCAACATAGTGCAGCAGCCCAGGAGGAGATTTGGCCCAGCGGTGACAGTGTGCAAAAGAAATGGGAAACATGGCAAAAAACTGGGGCGCCTGGGACTCGAACACAACCTCATAATGTTGTTTTGCTAGGTTGACCAGTAGAGCTGCCTAGGTGCTAGTGTTCAGACTGGGGCTCGTCTTTAGATCAATCAGAGGCAGGAGTTGATCCACTTGAGAGAAAAAAATTGCAGAAAAGAATGCAATTATGGGGATTTGATCCCTGGTCTCCTGGGGGAAGGGAGGCGAAGCTAGCCACTAAGCTAGTTGCCTCCCTTCGAACAAGGAAGGGAACATATACGATAAGAAGGTAACAGCAGCGCAATGCATGGATCACCATGGCCACGAAGAGGAGCTTGAAGCCGACGTGCTGGAGCATGCCAGCGACTCCAGGCGATGCAGAGCACCAGCGGGGTCGCGGAAACTGCCGAGGGAAGCGGTGGTGGGACGCGCGTGTGGTGTGCGCGTATGTGCAGGAGGCGCATGGGTGTGAGGAGCTCGAGCAACTCATCCCTGGCGTACAGGATTCAGTCAGCAGATGCAATCGGGGCAAGGCGAGGCCCTTGCGCGTGCAATCACGTGCATGGGCGAGCTCGAGCGTGCAAGCAGGGGTACAACAGAGGTCGCGAAGATTTCCGGCGATCAAGGCCTCGGATGCGACGGGAAACGATGGGCATGCATGGATGAATTCGAGACGGAAAAGGGGATGGGACAAGCGGTGGCTCGCCATGGGTTGGATGGTGTAGTCGATCGTGCTCGGGGACGAACGGAAGCGACGAGGAAGGCGCTGACCAGCGCTGTCCCTGACGTAGTAGGAAGCATGGGAGGAAGAGAAAGACGGGGAGATAGCCGGACTTGGTGATCCTTGGGCGTGGCTCAATGTCAGAATGGATCTGGAGCAGCGTGGCGGTGTTCGGGGACGCAGAAGGGAGGCCGGCGAAGGACTAAGCCGGTGACGAGCTCGTGGCCGCGGCGGCCATGACTCCTGGGGCGCGGAAGCAGGTGCTTGGGTGTCTCCTTACCCGTGGCTGCAGCGTGGAGGGGAAAGGGGGGAGGAGGAGGAACCCTAGGGCAGAGACTGCGGGATTTATAGGAGGGGATGTGGCTCGGCTGGCTGCCTTGGTGGCCATGTGCGTGCTCTCTCCTGAGATTTACCGTGAGAGAGAGATCGAGGTGGAAGAAAAAGGGAGCGGCCTGGGACAATGACAGATGGGGCCGAGCAGGTGCACCGTGGGTAATATTTACCAGAGAGAGAGAGATGGGCCTCCAGGTGAGCTTGGGAGGGAAACGGCCCAGGTGGGATTCGGCTAAGGGAGCCCTTCCTTTGTTTTCTTTCTTTCTAATCTCTGCTTTTATTTTACAAACAATTTAAAAGAAAGAAAAGAAAGGGGGGCTAGGAAAAGAATTTGGGAGAGACAACAATATGCTCATGCTTCTGGAATTATGAGATATTTTTATAAATTGCTTTGGGCATTTTGAAAGCTAGAAAAATAAATCAAGTTTGAATTTAATTCAAACTTGCTTCATTTTTGAACCTAACCAAAACAACTCCAACATGGATGAAATTTGACATAGTGGTTGAAAGTGCGTTATATCGACTAGAGGGGGGGTGAATAGGCGATTTTTATGAAAGTCTTCAAAACATGGAAGTTATGAAGACAAACGATAGAAATAAACTTATTACCCTGCAGCGGAAGGTAGACTACACTAGGCAAGCCATAGTCAAGTATTCAATAGAGTGAAAGCACAATGACTAATAGCAGCAATGTAGTAAGGATCAGGTAGGAAGATATTCTGAAGCCACACAGAACACGCAGTCACTCAGTGAAGACAAAAGATAGTGCGAACATACAATGACTTCACAAGGAGTAACAGTAAGTAAAGGGAAGGGAAGATGAAACTAGTGACTCACTGAAGACAATGATTTGTTGGACCAGTTCTAGTTGCTGTGACAACTGTACGTCTGGTTAGGGTGGCTAGGTATTTAAACCTTAGGACACACAGTCCCGGAGACCCAGTCCTGAACACGCAGCTCAGGACACCCAGTCCTCACCGTATTCCCCTTGAGCTAAGGTCACACAGACCTCGCCCAATCACTCTGGTAAGTCTTCAAGGTAGACTCCAAAACCTTCACAGACTTCGTTCACCGGCAATCCACACTGTCTCTTGGATGCTCAGAACGCGATGCCTAACTGGCTGGAGGATGCACAGTCCTCAAGTATAATAAGTCTTCAGATCACACAGACAAGAAGACTTAAGTGATGCCTAATTCTCTTTGGCTCTGGGTGGTTAGGGCTTTATCCTCGCAAGGAATTCTCCCTCAAAGGCTTCGAGGTGGGTTGCTCTCAAACGACAAAAGCCGTACTCTGAATCTGAGCAGCCAACCGTTTATGGTTGTAGGGGGTGGGCTATTTATAGCCACTTGGCAACCCGACCTGATTTGTCCGAAATGACCCTGGGTCACTAAGGAATTGACACGTGTTCCAACGGTCAGATTTCAAACTCACACGGCAACTTTACTTGGGCTTCAAGCAAAGCTGACTTGCCCGACTCTGGACAAGATTCGCTCTCAAAGTCTTCACTCGAAGACATAGGTTTTGTTTAAGCATCACTTCAGTCATTCTGACTGGTTCTCTTGGACCCCACTTAACAGTACGGTGGTTCCTATGACTCAACACAGAAGAAAGAGAACTACGAAAGATCTAAGTCTTCGAGCTCCATAGGCTTCATGTGGTGTCTTCTCTTGTCATAGTCTTCAATGTGAATATCTTCATATACCACCTTTGACTTCAATGTCTTCATACATTTTTAGGGGTCATCTCTGGTAGGAAAACCGAATCAATGAGGGACTTCTACCTGTGTTATCCTGCAATTCTCACAAACACATTAGTCCCTCAACTAGGTTTGTCGTCAATACTCCAAAACCAACTAGGGGTGGCACTAGATGCACTT